>NC_140989.1:150293377-150852565 GCF_052327205.1 Somniosus microcephalus | reverse complement strand
CTTTCGAGCCCCACTCCCACTCCCCCCTTCGATCCCCTCTTCCTCTCTAGCCCTTCGATCCCCTCTAATGCTCTCGCCTTCGATACCCTCTCCCCTCTCCCCTTCGATCCCCCTCTTCTCTCCCCCTTCGGTCCCCCTCTCCTCTCTCCCTTCAATCCCCCTCTCCCTCTCCCACTTCGATCCCCTCTCCGCTCTCTCCCTTCGACCCCCTCTCCTCTCCCCCTTCGATCACCTCTCCTCTCCCCCTTCGATCCACCTCTCCCTCTCTCCCCCTTCAAGCCCCTCTCCTCTCTCCCTTCGATCACCTCTCCTCTCTCCTTCGGTCCCCTCTCCTCTCTCCCTTCGGATCCCCTCTCCTCTCTCCCTTCGATCTCCTCTCCTCTCTCCCTTCGATCCCCTCTCTCTGTCTCCCTCTCGATCCCCTCTCCTCTCCCCATTCGATCCCCTCTCCTCTCCACCTTCGATCCCCTCTCCTCTCTCCCTTCGATCCCCTCGCCTCTCTCCCTTTCGATCCCCTCTCCTCTCTTTCTCCTTCGATCTCCTCTCCTCTCCCCCTTCGATCCCCCTCTCCTCTCTACCCCTGCGATCCTCTCTCCTCTCTCCCTTCGATCCACTCTCCTCTCTCCCTTCAATCCCCTCTCCTCTCTCCCTTCGATCCCCTCTCCTCTCTCCCTTCGATCCCCTCTCCTCTCTCCCTTCGATCCCCTCACCTTCCTCTCCCTCCGATAACCTCTTCCTCTCAACCTTCGATCCTCTCTCCTCTCTCTCCCTTCGAACCCCTCTCCTCTCTCCCTTCGATCCCTTCTCCTCTCCCCCTTTGATCCCCTTCTCCTCTCCCCCCTCGATCACCTCTCCTCTCTCCCTTCGGTCCCCTCTCCTCTCCCCCTTCGATCCCCTCTCCCTCTCCCGCTTCGAACCCCCTCTCCTCACTCCCTTCGATCCCTCTCTCCTTTCCCCTTCGATCCCTCTCCTCGCTCCCGTTCGATCCCCTCTCCTCTCTCTCCCTTCGATCCCCTCTCCTCTCTCCCTTCAATCCCCTCTCCTCTCTCCCTTCGATCCCCTCTCCTCTCCTCACCCTTCGGTCCTCTCTCCTCTCTCCCATCAATCCCCTCTCCTCTCCCCCTTCGATCCCCTCTCCTCTCTCTCTCCTTCGATCCCCTCTCCTCTCCTCACCCTTCGATCCCCTCTCCTCTCCCCCCTTTGATCCCCTCTCCTCTCCCCCCTCGATCACCTCTCCTCTCTCCCTTCGGTCCCATCTCCTCTCCCCCCTTCTATCCCCTCTCCTCTCTCCCTTCGAACCCCTCTCCTCTCCCCCTTCGATCCCCTCTCCTCTCCCCCTTCGATCCCCTCTCCTCTCCACCTTCGATCCCCTCTCCTCCTCCCTTCGATCCCCTCTCCTCTCTCCTCGATCCCTCTCCTCTCTCCTTCGATCCTCTCTCCTCTCCCCCTTCGATCCCCTCTCCTCTCTCCCTTCGATCCCCCTCTCCTCTCCCCCCCTCGATCCCCTCTCCTCTCTCTCCCTTCGATCCACTCTCCTCTCTCCCCCTTCGATCCCCTCTCCTCTCTCTCCCTTCGATCCCCTCTCCTCTCGCGCCTTCGATCCCCTCGCCCTCACTCCCTTCGATCCCCTCTCCTCTCTTTCCCTTCGATCTCCTCTCCTCTCCCCCTTCGATCCCCTCTCCTCTCTCCGCTTCGATCCTCTCTTTTGTTTCCCTTCGATCCCCTCTCCTCTCTCCCCCTTCGATCCCCTCTCCTCTCTCCCTTCGGACCCCTCTCCTCTCCCCGTTCGATCCCCTCTCCTCTCTTTCCCTTCAATCCCCGTCTCCTCTCTCCCCCTTCGATCCCCTCTCCTCTCTACCCCTGCGATCCTCTCTCCTCTCTCCCTTTGATCCACTCTCCTCTCTCCCTTCAATCCCCTCTCCTCTCTCCCTTCGATCCCCCTCTCTCCTCCTTCGATCCCCTCTCCTCTCTCTTCCTACGATCCTCTCTCCTCTCTCCCTCCCGATCCTCCTCTCCTCTCTCCCTTCGATCCCCTCTCCTCTCTCCCTTCGATCCCCTCACCTCTCTCCCTCCGATAACCTCTCCTCTCACCCCTTCGATCCTCTCTCCTCTCTCTCCCCTTCGAATCCCCTCCTCTCTCTCCCTTCGATCCCCTCTCCTCTCCTCACCCTTCGTTCCTCTCTCCTCTCTCTCCCTTCAATCCCCTCTCCTCTCTCCGCTTCGATCCTCTCTTTTGTTTCTCTTCGATCCCCTCTCCTCTTCTCCCTACGATCCCCTCTCCTCTCTCCCTTTGAACCACTCTCCTCACCCCCTTCGATCCCCTCTCCTCTCTTTCCCTTCGATCCCCTCTCCTCTCCCCCTTCGACCCCCTCTCCTCTCTACCCCTGCGATCCTCTCTCCCTTCGATCCCCTCTCCTCTCTCTCCCTTCGATCCCCTCTCCTCTCTCCCTTCGAACCCCGCTCCTATCCACCTTCGATCCCCTCTCCTCTCTTTCCCTTCGATCCCCTCTCCTCTCCCCCTTCGATCCCCTCTCCTCTCTACGCCTGCGATCCTCTCTTCTCTCTCCCTTCGATCCACTCTCCTCTCTCCCTTCAATCCCCTCTCCTCTCTCCCTTTGATTCCCTCTCCTCTCCCCCTTCGATCCCCCTCTCCTCTCTCTTCCTATGATCCCCTCTCCCTCTCTCCCTTCGATCCCCTCTCCTCTCTCCCTTTGATCCCCTCTCCACTCCCCCCTCGATCACCTCTCCTCTCTCCCTTCGGTCCCCTCTCCTTTCCCCCCTTCTATCCACTCTCCTCTCTCCCCTTCGAACCCCTCTCCTCTCCCCCTTCGATCCCCTCTCCTCTCCCCCTTCGATCCCCTCTCCTCTCCACCTTCGATCCCCTCTCCTCTCTCCCTTCGATCCTCTCTCCTCTCCCCCTTCGATCCCCTCTCCGCTCTCCCGTTCGAACCCCTCTCCTCTCTCCCTTCGATCCCCTCTCCTCTCCCCCCTTCGATCCCCTCTCCTCTCCCCCCTCGATCCCCTCTCCTGTCTCTCCCTTCGATCCACTCTACTCTCTCCCATCGGTCCCCTCTCCTCTCTCCATTCGATCCCCTCTCTCCTCTCTCCCTTCGATCCCCTCTCCTCTCTCCCCCTTCGAGCCCCACTCCACTCCCCCTTCGATCCCCTCTCCTCTCTAGCCCTTCGATCCCCTCTAATCTCTCGCCTTCGATACCCTCTCCCCTCTCCCTTCGATCCCCCTCTTCTCTCCCCCTTCGGTTCCCTCTCCTCTCTCCCTTCGATCCCCCTCTCCTCTCCCACTTCGATCCCCTCTCCTCTCCCCCCTTCGATCCACTCTCCTCTCTCCCCCTTCAAGCCCCTCTCCTCTCTCCCTTCGATCACCTCTCCTCTCTCCCTTCGGTCCCCTCTCCTCTCTCCCTTCGATCCCCTCTCCTCTCTCCCTTCGATCTCCTCTCCTCTCCCCCTTCGATCCCCTCTCCTCTCTACCCCTGCGATCCTCTCTCCTCTCTCCCTTCGATCCTCTCTCCTCTCTCCCTTCAATCCCCTCTCCTCTCTCCCTTCGATTCCCTCTCCTCTCCCCCTTCGATCCCCTCTCCTCTCTCTTCCTACGATCCCCTCTCCTCTCTCCCTTCGATCCCCTCTCCTCTCTCCCTTCGATCCCCTCTCCTCTCTCCCTTCGATCCCCTCATCTCTCTCCCTCCGATAACCTCTCCTCTCACCCTTCGATCCTCTCTCCTCTCTCTCCTTCAAACCCCTCTCCTCTCTCCCTTCGATCCCTTCTCCTCTCCCCCTTTGATCCCCTCTCCTCTCCCCCCCTCGATCACCTCTCCTCTCTCCCTTCGGTCCCCTCTCCTCTCCCCCTTCGATCCCCTCTCCTCTCCCCCTTCGAACCCCTCTCCTCACTCCCTTCGATCCTCTCTCCTTTCCCCTTCGATCCCCTCTCCTCGCTCCCGTTCAATCCCCTCTCCTCTCTCTCCCTTCGATCCCCTCTCCTCTCTCCCTTCAATCCCCTCTCCTCTCTCCCTTCGATCCCCTCTCCTCTCCTCACCCTTCGGTCCTCTCTCCTCTCTCCCATCGATCCCCTCTCCTCTCCCCCTTCGATCCCCTCTCTTCTCTCTCCCTTCGATCCCCTCTCCGCTCCTCACCCTTCGATCCCCTCTCCTCTCCCCCCTTTGATCCCCTCTCCTCTCCCCCCTCGATCACCTCTGCTCTTTCCCTTCGGTCCCATCTCCTCTCCCCCTTCTATCCCCTCTCCTCTCTCCCCTTCGAACCCCTCTCCTCTCCACCTTCAATACCCTCTCCTCTCCCCCTTCGATCCCCTCTCCTCTCCACCTTCGATCCCCTCTCCTCTCTCCCTTCGATCCCCTCTCCTCTCTCCTTTGATCCCCTCTCCTCTCCCCCTTCGATCCCCTCTCCTCTCTCCCTTCGATCCCCTCTCCTCTCCCCCTCGATCCCCTCTCCTCTCTCTCCCTTCGATCCACTCTCCCTCTCTCCATTCGATCCCCTCTCCTCTCTCCCTTCGATCCCCTCTCCTCTCTCCCCCTTCGAGCCCCACTCCACTCCCCCTTCGATCCCCTCTCCTCTCTACCCCTTCGATCCCCTCTCCTGTCTCGCCTTCGATCCCCTCTCCTCTCTCCCTTCGATCCCCCTCTTCTCTCCCCCTTCGGTCCCCTCTCCTCTCTCCCTTCGATCCCCCCTCTCCTCTCTCCCTTCGAACCCCTCTCCTCTCCCACTTCGATCCCCCTCTCCTCTCTCTCCCTTCGATCCCTTCTCCTCTCTCTCCTTTCGATGCTCTCTCCTCCCTCCCCCTTCAATCCCCTCTCCTCTCCCCCCTTCGATCCCCTCTCCTCTCTCCAATTCGATCCCCCTCTCTCTCCCTTCGATCCCCTCTCCTCTCTCCCTTCGATCCCCTCTCTTCTCTTCATTCGATCACCTCTCCTCTCTCCTTCAATCCCCTCTCCTCTATCCCTTCGATCCCCTCTCCTCTCTCCCTTCGATCCCCTCTCCTCTCTACCTTCAATCCCCTCTCTCTCCCTTCGATACTCTCCTCCTCTCCCCTTTCGATCCCCTCTCCTCTCTCCCCCTTTGATCCCCTCTCCTCTCTCCCTTCATTCCCCTCTCCTCTCCCCATTCGATCCCCTCTCCTCTCTCCCTTCGATCCCCTCTCCTCTCCACATTCGATCCCATCTCCTCCCTCCCCTTCGATCCCCTCACTCTCCCTTCGATCCACTCTCCTCTGTCCCTTCGATCCCCTCTCCTCTCTCACCCTTCGATACTCTCTCCCCCTCCCCTTTCGATCAGCTCTCCTCGTCTCCCTTCGATCCACTCTCCTCTCCCCCTTCGATCCACTCTCCTCTCCCCACTTCGATCCCCTCTCCTCTCTCCCTTCGATCCCCTCTCCTCTCTCCCTTTGATTCCGCACTCATCTCCCCCTTCGATCCCCTCTCTCTCCTTCGAGCCCCACTCCTCTCCCCCTTCGATCCCCTCTCCTCTCCCCCTTCGAACCACTCTCCTCTCCCCCTTCGATCCACTCTCCTCTCTCTCCCTTCGATCCCCTCTCCTCTCACCTCCTTCGATCCCCTCAACTCTCCCCCTTCGATCCCCTCTCCTCTCCCCCTTCGATCCACTCTCCTCTCCCCCTTCGAACCACTCTGCTGTTTCTCCCTTCGATCCCCTCTCCTCTCTTTCGACCCCGTCTCCTCTCTCCCTTCGATCCCCTCTCCTCACTCCCTTCGTTCCCCTCTCCTCTCTCCCTTCGATCCCCTCTCCTATCTCGCTTCGATCCCCTCTCCTCTCTCCCTTCGATCCCCTCTCCTCGCCCCCTTCGATCCCCTCTCCTCTCCTCCTTCGATCCCCTCTCCTCTCCCCCTTCGATCCACTCTCCTCTCTCTCCCTTCGATCCCCTCTCCTCTCTCCCTTCGACCCTGTCTCCTCTCCCCTTCGATCTACTCTCCTCTCTCCCTTCGATCCCCTCTCCTTTCCCCTTCGATCCCCTCTGCTCTCTCCCTTCGATCCCCTCTCCTCTCTCCCTTCGTTTCCCTCTCCTCTCCCCCTTCGATCCCCTCTCCTCTCCCCCTTTGATCCCCTCTCCTCTCCCCCTTCGATCCCCTCTCCTCTCCCCCTTCGATCCACTCTCCTCTCTCCCTTCGATCCCCTCTCCTCTCCCCCTTCGATCCCCTCTCCTCTCCCCCTTCGATCCCCTCTCCTCTCCCAATTCGATCCACTCTCCTTTCCCCCTTCGATCCCCTCTCCTCTCCCCCCTTCAATCCCCTCGCCACTTCGATCCCCTCTCCTCTCTTCCTTCGATCCCCTCTCCTCTCTCCCCTTCGATCCCCTCTCCTCTCCCCCTTCGATCCCCTCTCCTCTCCCCCCTTCAATCCCCTCGCCCCCTTCGATCCCCTCTCCTCTCCCCCTTCGATCCCCTCTACTCTCTCTCCCTTCGATCCCCTCTCCTCTCTCCCTTCGATCCCCTCTCCTCTCTCTCCCTTCGATCCTCTCTCCTCTCCCCCTTCGATCCACTCTCCTCTCCCCCTTCGATCCCCTCTCCTCTCTCCCTTCGATCCCCTCTCCTCTCTCCCTTCGAACCCCTTTCCTCTCCCCCTTCGATCCCCTCTCCGCTCCCCCTTCGATCCTCTATCCTCTCTAACTTCGATCCCCTCTCCACTCTTCCTTCCATCCCCTCTCCTCTCTCCCTTCGATCCCATCTACCCTCGCCCCTTCGATCCCCTCTCCTGTCCCCCTTCGATCCACCCTCCTCTCTCTCCCTTCGATCCCCTCTCCTCTCTCCCTTCGATCCCCTCTCCTCTCCTCACCCTTCGATCCCCTCTCCTCTCCCCCTTTGATCCCCTCTCCTCTCCCCCCTCGATCACCTCTCCTCTCTCCCTTCGGTCCCATCTCCTCTCCCCCTTCTATCCCCTCTCCTCTCTCCCTTCAAACCCCTCTCCTCTCCCCCTTCGATCCCCTCTCCTCTCCCCCTTCGATCCCCTCTCCTCTCCACCTCGATCCCCTCTCCTCTCTCCCTTCGATCCCCTCTCCTCTCTCCTTCGATCCTCTCTCCTCTCCCCCTTCGATCCCCTCTCCTCTCTCCCTTCGATCCCCTCTCCTCTCCCCCTCGATCCCCTCTCCTCTCTCTCCCTTCGATCCAATCTCCTCTCTCCATTCGATCCCCTCTCCTCTCTCCCTTCGATCCCCTCTCCTCTCTCCCCCTTCGAGCCCCACTCCACTCCCCCTTCGATCCCCTCTCCTCTCTATCCCTTCGATCCCCTCTCCTCTCTCGCCTTCGATCCCCTCTCCTCTCTCCCTTCGATCCCCCTCTTCTCTCCCCCTTCGGTCCCCTCTCCTCTCTCTCCTTTCGATGCTCTCTCCTCCCTCCCCCTTCAATCCCCTCTCCTCTCCCCCTTCGATCCCCTCTCCTCTCTCCAATTCGATCCCCTCTCACTCCCTTCGACCCCCTCTCCTCTCTCCCTTCGATCCCCTCTCTTCTCTTCATTCGATCACCTCTCCTCTCTCCCTTCAATCCCCTCTCCTCTATCCCTTCGATCCCCTCTCCTCTCTCCCTTCGATCCCCTCTCCTCTCTACCTTCAATCCCCTCTCTCTCCCTTCGATACTCTCTCCTCTCCCCTTTCGATCCCCTCTCCTCTCTCCCCCTTTGATCCCCTCTCCTCTCTCCCTTCATTCCCCTCTCCTCTCCCCATTCGATCCCCTCTCCTCTCTCCCTTCGATCCCCTCTCCTCTCCCCCTTCGATCCCATCTCCTCCCTCCCCTTCGATCCCCTCACTCTCCCTTCGATCCACTCTCCTCTGTCCCTTCGAACCCCTCTCCTCTCTCACCCTTTGATACTCTCTCCCCTCCCCTTTCGATCACCTCTCCTCTCTCCCTTCGATCCACTCTCCTCTCCCCCTTCGATCCACTCTCCTCTCTCCCTTCGATCCCCTCTCCTCTCTCCCTTCGATCCCCTCTCCTCTCTCCCTTTGATCCCCACTCATCTCCCCCTTCGAACCCCTCTCTCTCCCTTCGAGCCCCACTCCACTCCCCCTTCGATCCCCTCTCCTCTCTAGCCCTTCGATTCCCTCTCATCTCTCGACTTCGATCCCCTCTCCCCTCTCCCATCGATCCCACTCTTCTCTCCCCCTTCGGTCCCCTCTCCTCTCTCCCTTCGATCCCCCTCTCCTCTCCCACTTCGAACCCCTCTCCTCTCTCTCCCTTCGACCCCCTCTCCTCTCCCCCTTCGATCACCTCTCCTCTCCTCCTTCGATCCACTCTTCTCTCTCCCCCTTCAAGCCCCTCTCCTTTCCCCCTTCGATCCCCTCTGCTCTCTCCCTTCGATCCCCTCTCCTCTCTCCCTTCGTTTCCCTCTCCTCTCCCCCTTCGATCCCCTCTCCTCTCCCCCTTCGATCCCCTCTCCTCTCCCCCTTTGATCCCCTCTCCTCTCCCCCTTCGATCCCCTCTCCTCTCCCCCTTCGATCCACTCTCCTCTCTCCCTTCGATCCCCTCTCCTCTCCCCCTTCGATCCCCTCTCCTCTCCCCCTTCGATCCCCTCTCCTCTCCCAATTCGATCCACTCTCCTTTCCCCCTTCGATCCCCTCTCCTCTCCCCCCTTCAATCCCCTCGCCACTTCGATCCCCTCTCCTCTCTTCCTTCGATCCCCTCTCCTCTCTCCCCCTTCGATCCCCTCTCCTCTCCCCCTTCGATCCCCTCTCCTCTCCCCCTTCGATCCCCTCTCCTCTCCCCCCTTCAATCCCCTCGCCCCCTTCGATCCCCTCTCCTCTCCCCCTTCGATCCCCTCTACTCTCTCTCCCTTCGATCACCTCTCCTCTCTCCCTTCGATCCCCTCTCCTCTCTCTCCCTTCGATCCTCTCTCCTCTCCCCCTTCGATCCACTCTCCTCTCTCCCTTCGATCCCCTCTCCTCTCTGCCTTCGATCCCCTCTCCTCTCTCCCTTCGAACCCCTTTCCTCTCCCCCTTCGATCCCCTCTCCGCTCCCCCTTCGATCCTCTCTCCTCTCTAACTTCGAACCCCTCTCCACTCTTCCTTCCATCCCCTCTCCTCTCTCCCTTCGATCCCATCTACCCTCGCCCCTTCGATCCCCTCTCCTCTCCCCCTTCGATCCACCCTCCTCTCTCTCCCTTCGATCCCCTCTCCTCTCTCCCTTCGATCCCCTCTCCTCTCCTCACCCTTCGATCCCCTCTCCTCTCCCCCTTTGATCCCCTCTCCTCTCCCCCCTCGATCACCTCTCCTCTCTCCCTTCGGTCCCATCTCCTCTCCCCCTTCGATCCCCTCTCCTCTCCACCTCGATCCCCTCTCCTCTCTCCCTTCGATCCCCTCTCCTCTCTCCTTCGATCCTCTCTCCTCCCCCCCTTCGATCCCCTCTCCTCTGTCCCTTCGATCCCCTCTCCTCTCCCCCTCGATCCCCTCTCCTCTCTCTCCCTTTGACCCACTCTCCTCTCTCCATTCGATCCCCTCTCCTCTCTCCCTTCGATCCCCTCTCCTCTCTCCCCCTTCGAGCCCCACTCCACTCCCCCTTCGATCCCCTCTCCTCTCTACCCCTTCGATCCCCTCTCCTCTCTCGCCTTCGATCCCCTCTCCTCTCTCCCTTCGATCCCCCTCTTCTCTCCCCCTTCGGTCCCCTCTCCTCTCTCCCTTCGATCCCCCTCTCCTCTCTTCCTTCGAACCCCTCTCCTCTCCCACTTCGATCCCCTCTCCTCTCTCTCCCTTCGATCCCTTCTCCTCTCTCTCCTTTCGATGCTCTCTCCTCCCTCCCCCTTCAATCCCCTCTCCTCTCCCCCTTCGATCCCCTCTCCTCTCTCCAATTCGATCCCCTCTCTCTCCCTTCGACCCCCTCTCCTCTCTCCCTTCGATCCCCTCTCTTCTCTTCATTCGATCACCTCTCCTCTCTCCCTTCAATCCCCTCTCCTCTATCCCTGCGATCCCCTCTCCTCTCTCCCTTCGATCCCCTCTCCTCTCTACCTTCAATCCCCTCTCTCTCCCTTCGATACTCTCTCCTCTCCCCTTTCGATCCCCTCTCCTCTCTCCCCCTTTGATCCCCTCTCCTCTCTCCCTTCATTCCCCTCTCCTCTCCCCATTCGATCCCCTCTCCTCTCTCCCTTCGATCCCCTCTCCTCTCCCCCTTCGATCCCATCTCCTCCCTCCCCTTCGATCCCCTCACTCTCCCTTCGATCCACTCTCCTCTGTCCCTTCGATTCCCTCTCCTCTCTCACCCTTCGATACTCTCTCCCCTCCCCTTTCGATCACCTCTCCTCTCTCCCTTCGATCCACTCTCCTCTCCCCCTTCGATCCACTCTCCTCTCCCACTTCGATCCCCTCTCCTCTCTCCCTTCGATCCCCTCTCCTCTCTCCCTTTGATCCCCACTCATCTCCCCCTTCGATCCCCTCTCTCTCCCTTCGAGCCCCACTCCACTCCCCCTTCGATCCCCTCTCCTCTCTAGCCCTTCGATCCCCTCTCATCTCTCGCCTTCGATCCCCTCTCCCCTCTCCCATCGATCCCCCTCTTCTCTCCCCCTTCGGTCCCCTCTCCTCTCTCCCTTCGATCCCCCTCTCCTCTCCCACTTCGAACCCCTCTCCTCTCTCTCCCTTCGACCCCCTCTCCTCTCCCCCTTCGATCACCTCTCCTCTCCTCCTTCGATCCACTCTTCTCTCTCCCCCTTCAAGCCCCTCTCCTCTCTCCCTTCGATCGCCTCTCCTCTCTCCCTTCGAACCCCTCTCCTATCCCCCTTCGATCCCCTCTCCTCTCTACCTTCAATCCCCTCTCTCTCCCTTCGATACTCTCTCCTCTCCCCTTTCGATCCCCTCTCCTCTCTCCCCCTTTGATCCCCTCTCCTCTCTCCCTTCATTCCCCTCTCCTCTCCCCATTCGATCCCCTCTCCTCTCTCCCTTCGATCCCCTCTCCTCTCCCCCTTCGATCCCATCTCCTCCCTCCCCTTCGATCCCCTCACTCTCCCTTCGATCCACTCTCCTCTGTCCCTTCGATCCCCTCTCCTCTCTCACCCTTCGATACTCTCTCCCCTCACCTTTCGATCACCTCTCCTCTCTCCCTTCGATCCACTCTCCTCTCCCCCTTCGATCCACTCTCCTCTCCCACTTCGATCCCCTCTCCTCTCTCCCTTCGATCCCCTCTCCTCTCTCCCTTTGATCCCCACTCATCTCCCCCTTCGATCCCCTCTCTCTCCCTTCGAGCCCCACTCCACTCCCCCTTCGATCCCCTCTCCTCTCTAGCCCTTCGATCCCCTCTCATCTCTCGCCTTCGATCCCCTCTCCCCTCTCCCATCGATCCCCCTCTTCTCTCCCCCTTCGGTCCCCTCTCCTCTCTCCCTTCGATCCCCCTCTCCTCTCCCACTTCGAACCCCTCTCCTCTCTCTCCCTTCGACCCCCTCTCCTCTCCCCCTTCGATCACCTCTCCTCTCCTCCTTCGATCCACTCTTCTCTCTCCCCCTTCAAGCCCCTCTCCTCTCTCCCTTCGATCGCCTCTCCTCTCTCCCTTCGAACCCCTCTCCTATCCCCCTTCGATCCCCTCTCCTCTCTTTCCCTTCGATCCCCTCTCCTCATCCCCTTCGATCCCCTCTCCTCTCTACCCCTGCGATCCTCTCTCCTCTCTCCCTTCGATCCACTCTCCTCTCTCCCTTCAATCCCCTCTCCTCTTTCCCTTTGATTCCCTCTCCTCTCTCCCTTCGATCCACTCTCCTCTCTCCCTTCAATCCCCTCTCCTCTCTCCCTTCGATCCCCTCTCCTCTCTCCCTTCGATCCCCTCTCCTCTCCCCCTTTGATCCCCTCTCCACTCCCCCCTCGATCACCTCTCCTCTCTCCCTTCGGTCCCCTCTCCTTTCCCCCTTCTATCCACTCTCCTCTCTCCCTTCGAACCCCTCTCCTCTCCCCCTTCGATCCCCTCTCCTCTCCCCCTTCGATCCCCTCTCCTCTCCACCTTCGATCCCCTCTCCTCTCTCCCTTCGATCCCCTCTCCTCTCTCCCTTCGATCCTCTCTCCTCTCCCCCTTCGATCCCCTCTCCGCTCTCCCGTTCGATCCCCTCTCCTCTCCCCCTTCGATCCCATCTCCTCCCTCCCCTTCGATCCCCTCACTCTCCCTTCGATCCACTCTCCTCTGTCCCTTCGATCCCCTCTCCTCTCTCACCCTTCGATACTCTCTCCCCTCACCTTTCGATCACCTCTCCTCTCTCCCTTCGATCCACTCTCCTCTCCCCCTTCGATCCACTCTCCTCTCCCACTTCGATCCCCTCTCCTCTCTCCCTTCGATCCCCTCTCCTCTCTCCCTTTGATCCCCACTCATCTCCCCCTTCGATCCCCTCTCTCTCCCTTCGAGCCCCACTCCACTCCCCCTTCGATCCCCTCTCCTCTCTAGCCCTTCGATCCCCTCTCATCTCTCGCCTTCGATCCCCTCTCCCCTCTCCCATCGATCCCCCTCTTCTCTCCCCCTTCGGTCCCCTCTCCTCTCTCCCTTCGATCCCCCTCTCCTCTCCCACTTCGAACCCCTCTCCTCTCTCTCCCTTCGACCCCCCTCTCCTCTCCCCCTTCGATCACCTCTCCTCTCCTCCTTCGATCCACTCTTCTCTCTCCCCCTTCAAGCCCCTCTCCTCTCTCCCTTCGATCGCCTCTCCTCTCTCCCTTCGAACCCCTCTCCTATCCCCCTTCGATCCCCTCTCCTCTCTTTCCCTTCGATCCCCTCTCCTCATCCCCTTCGATCCCCTCTCCTCTCTACCCCTGCGATCCTCTCTCCTCTCTCCCTTCGATCCACTCTCCTCTCTCCCTTCAATCCCCTCTCCTCTTTCCCTTTGATTCCCTCTCCTCTCTCCCTTCGATCCACTCTCCTCTCTCCCTTCAATCCCCTCTCCTCTCTCCCTTCGATCCCCTCTCCTCTCTCCCTTCGATCCCCTCTCCTCTCCCCCTTTGATCCCCTCTCCACTCCCCCCTCGATCACCTCTCCTCTCTCCCTTCGGTCCCCTCTCCTTTCCCCCTTCTATCCACTCTCCTCTCTCCCTTCGAACCCCTCTCCTCTCCCCCCTTCGATCCCCTCTCCTCTCCCCTTCGATCCCTCTCCTCTCCACCTTCGATCCCCTCTCCTCTCTCCCTTCGATCCCCTCTCCTCTCTCCCTTCGATCCTCTCTCCTCTCCCCCTTCGATCCCCTCTCCGCTCTCCCGTTCGATCCCCTCTCCTCTCTCCCTTCGATCCCCTCTCCTCTCCCCTTTGATCCCATCTCCTCTCCCCCTCGATCCCCTCTCCCTCTCTCTCCCTTCGATCCACTCTCCTCTCTCCCTTCGATCCCCTCTCCTCTCTCCATTCGATCCCCTCTCCTCTCTCCCTTCGATCCCCTCTCCTCTCTCCCCTTTCGAGCCCCACTCCACTCCCCCTTCGATCCCCTCTCCTCTCTAGCCCTTCGATCCCCTCTAATCTCTCGCCTTCGATACCCTCTCCCCTCTCCCTTCGATCCCCCTCTGCTCTCCCCCTTCGGTCCCCTCTCCTCTCTCCCTTCGATCCCCCTCTCCTCTCCCACTTCGATCCCCTCTCCGCTCTCTCCCTTCGACCCCCTCTCCTCTCCCCCTTCGATCACCTCGCCTCTCCCCCTTCGATCCACTCTCCTCTCTCCCCCTTCAAGCCCCTCTCCTCTCTCCCTTCGATCACCTCTCCTCTCTCCCTTCGGTCCCCTCTCCTCTCTCCCTTCGATCCCCTCTCCTCTCTCCCTTCGATCTCCTCTCCTCTCTCCCTTTGATCCCCTCTCCTGTCTCCCTTCGATCCCCTCTCCTCTCCCCATTCGATCCCCTCTCCTCTCCCCCTTCGATCCCCTCTCCTCTCTCCCTTCGATCCCCTCTCCTCTCGCCCTTCGATCCCCTCGCCTCTCTCCCTTCGATCCCCTCTCCTCTCTTTCCCTTCGATCTCCTCTCCTCTCCCCCTTCGATCCCCTCTCCTCTCTACCCCTGCGATCCTCTCTCCTCTCTCCCTTCGATCCACTCTCCTCTCTCCCTTCAATCCCCTCTCCTCTCTCCCTTTGATCCCCTCTCCTCTCTCCCTTCGATCCCCTCTCCTCTCTCCCTTCGATCCCCTCACCTCTCTCCCTCCGATAACCTCTCCTCTCAACCTTCGATCCTCTCTCCTCTCTCTCCCTTCGAACCCCTCTCCTCTCTCCCTTCGATCCCTTCTCCTCTCCCCCTTTGATCCCCTCTCCTCTCCCCCCTCGATCAGCTCTCCTCTCTCCCTTCGGTCCCCTCTCCTCTCCCCCTTCGATCCCCTCTCCTCTCCCCCTTCGAACCCCTCTCCTCACTCCCTTCGATCCTCTCTCCTTTCCCCTTCGCTCCCCTCTCCTCGCTCCCGTTCGATCCCCTCTCCTCTCTCTCCCTTCGATCCCCTCTCCTCTCTCCCTTCAATCCCCTCTCCTCTCTCCCTTCGATCCCCTCTCCTCTCCTCACCCTTTGGTCCTCTCTCCTCTCTCCCATCGATCCCCTCTCCTCTCCCCCTTCGATCCCCTCTCCTCTCTCTCCCTTCGATCCCCTCTCCTCTCCTCACCCTTCGATCCCCTCTCCTCTCCCCCTTTGATCCCCTCTCCTCTCCCCCCTCGATCACCTCTCCTCTCTCCCTTCGGTCCCATCTCCTCTCCCCCTTCTATCCCCTCTCCTCTCTCCCTTCGAACCCCTCTCCTCTCCCCCTTCGATCCCCTCTCCTCTCCCCCTTCGATCCCCTCTCCTCTCCACCTTCGATCCCCTCTCCTCTCTCCCTTCGATCCCCTCTCCTCTCTCCTTCGATCCTCTCTCCTCTCCCCCTTCGATCCCCTCTCCTCTCTCCCTTCGATCCCCTCTCCTCTCCCCCTCGATCCCCTCTCCTCTCTCTCCCTTCGATCCACTCTCCTCTCTCCATTCGATCCCCTCTCCTCTCTCCCTTCGATCCCCTCTCCTCTCTCCCCCTTCGAGCCCCACTCCACTCCCCCTTCGATCCCCTCCCCTCTCTACCCCTTCGATCCCCTCTCCTCTCTCCCCCTTCGATCCCCTCTCCTATCTCCCTTCGATCCCCTCTCCTCTCGCCCTTCGATCCCCTCGCCTCTCTCCCTTCGATCCCCTCTCCTCTCTTTCCCTTCGATCTCCTCTCCTCTCCCCCTTCGATCCCCTCTCCTCTCTCCGCTTCGATCCTCTCTTTTGTTTCCCTTTGATCCCCTCTCCTCTCTCCCCCTTCGATCCCCTCTCCTCTCTCCCTTCGGACCCCTCTCCTCTCCCCGTTCGATCCCCTCTCCTCTCTTTCCCTTCAATCCCCTCTCCTCTCCCCCTTCGATCCCCTCTCCTCTCTACCCCTGCGATCCTCTCTCCTCTCTCCCGTTGATCCACTCTCCTCTCTCCCTTCAATCCCCTCTCCTCTCTCCCTTCGATTCCCCCTCCTCTCCTCCTTCGATCCCCTCTCCTCTCTCTTCCTACGATCCTCTCTCCTCTCTCCCTTCGATCCCCTCTCCTCTCTCCCTTCGATCCCCTCTCCTCTCTCCCTTCGATCCCCTCACCTCTCTCCCTCCGATAACCTCTCCTCTCACCCTTCGATCCTCTCTCCTCTCTCTCCCTTCGAACCCCCTCCTCTCTCTCCCTTCGATCCCCTCTCCTCTCCTCACCCTTCGATCCTCTCTCCTCTCTCTCCCTTCAATCCCCTCTCCTCTCTCCGCTTCGATTCTCTCTTTTGTTTCTCTTCGATCCCTTCTCCTCTTCTCCCTACGATCCCCTCTCCTCTCTCCCTTTGAACCACTCTCCTCTCCCCCTTCGATCCCCTCTCCTCTCTTTCCCTTCGATCCCCTCTCCTCTCCCCCTTCGACCCCCTCTCCTCTCTACCCCTGCGATCCTCTCTCCCTTCGATCCCCTCTCCTCTCTCTCCCTTCGATCCCCTCTCCTCTCTCCCTTCGAACCCCTCTCCTATCCACCTTCGATCCCCTCTCCTCTCTTTCCCTTCGATCCCCTCTCCTCTCCCCCTTCGATCCCCTCTCCTCTCTACCCCTGCGATCCTCTCTCCTCTCTCCCTTCGATCCCCTCTCCTCTCTCTTCCTATGATCCCCTCTCCTCTCTCCCTTCGATCCCCTCTCCTCTCTCCCTTTGATCCCCTCTCCACTCCCCCCTCGATCACCTCTCCTCTCTCCCTTCGGTCCCCTCTCCTTTCCCCCTTCTATCCACTCTCCTCTCTCCCCCTTCGATCCCCTCTCCCCTCTCTCTCCCTTCGAACCCCTCTCCTCTCCCCCTTCGATCCCCTCTCCTCTCCCCCTTCGATCCCCTCTCCTCTCCACCTTCGATCCACTCTCCTCTCTCCCTTCGATCCCCTCTCCTCTCTCCCTTCGATCCTCTCTCCTCTCCCCCTTCGATCCCCTCTCCGCTCTCCCGTTCGAACCCCTCTCCTCTTTCCCTTCAATCCCCTCTCCTCTCCCCCTTCGATCCCCTCTCCTCTCCCCCTCGATCCCCTCTCCTCTATCTCCCTTCGATCCACTCTCCTCTCTCCCTTCGATCCCCTCTCCTCTCTCCATTCGATCCCCTCTCCTCTCTCCCTTCGATCCCCTCTCCTCTCTCCCCCTTCGAGCCCCACTCCACTCCCCCTTCGATCCCCTCTCCTCTCTAGCCCTTCGATCCCCTCTAATCTCTCGCCTTCGATACCCTCTCCCCTCTCCCTTCGATCCCCCTCTTCTCTCCCCCTTCGGTCCCCTCTCCTCTCTCCCTTCGATCCCCCTCTCCTCTCTCCCACTTCGATCCCCTCTCCGCTCTCTCCCTTCGAACCCCTCTCCTCTCCCCCTTCGATCACCTCTCCTCTCCCCCTTCGATCCACTCTCCTCTCTCCCCCTTCAAGCCCCTCTCCTCTCTCCCTTCGATCACCTCTCCTCTCTCCCTTCGGTCCCCTCTCCTCTCTCCCTTCGATCCCCTCTCCTCTCTCCCTTCGATCTCCTCTCCTCTCTCCCTTCGATCCCCTCTCCTGTCTCCCTTCGATCCCCTCTCCTCTCCCCATTCGATCCCCTCTCCTCTCCCCCTTCGATCCCCTCTCCTCTCTCCCTTCGATCCCCTCTCCTCTCCCCCTTCGATCCCCTCTCCTCTCTCCCCCTTCGATCCCCTCTCCTCTCTCCCTTCGATCCCCTCTCCTCTCTCCCTTCGATCCCCTCTCCTCTCGCCCTTCGATCCCCTCGCCTCTTTCGCTTCGATCCCCTCTCCTCTCTTTCCCTTCGATCTCCTCTCCTCTCCCCCTTCGATCCCCTCTCCTCTCTACCCCTGCGATCCTCTCTCCTCTCTCCCTTCGATCCTCTCTCCTCTCTCCCTTCAATCCCCTCTCCTCTCTCCCTTCGATTCGCTCTCCTCTCCCCCTTCGATCCCCTCTCCTCTCTCTTCCTACGATCCCCTCTCCTCTCTCCCTTCGATCCCCTCTCCTCTCTCCCTTCGATCCCCTCTCCTCTCTCCCTTCGATCCCCTCATCTCTCTCCCTCCGATAACCTCTCCTCTCACCCTTCGATCCTCTCTCCTCTCTCTCCCTTCGAACCCCTCTCCTCTCTCCCTTCGATCCCTTCTCCTCTCCCCCTTTGATCCCCTCTCCTCTCCCCCCTCGATCACCTCTCCTCTCTACCTTCGGTCCCCTCTCCTCTCCCCCTTCGATCCCCTCTCCTCTCCCCCTTCGAACCCCTCTCCTCACTCCCTTCGATCCTCTCTCCTTTCCCCTTCGATCCCCTCTCCTCGCTCCCGTTCAATCCCCTCTCCTCTCTCTCCCTTCGATCCCCTCTCCTCTCTCCCTTCAATCCCCTCTCCTCTCTCCCTTCGATCCCCTCTCCTCTCCTCACCCTTCGGTCCTCTCTCCTCTCTCCCATCGATCCCCTCTCCTCTCCCCCTTCGATCCCCTCTCCTCTCTCTCCCTTCGATCCCCTCTCCTCTCCTCACCCTTCGATCCCCTCTCCTCTCCCCCTTTGATCCCCTCTCCTCTCCCCCCTCGATCACCTCTGCTCTTTCCCTTCGGTCCCATCTCCTCTCCCCCTTCTATCCCCTCTCCTCTCTCCCTTCGAACCCCTCTCCTCTCCCCCTTCGATCCCCTCTCCTCTCCCCCTTCGATCCCCTCTCCTCTCCCCCTTCGATCCCCTCTCCTCTCCACCTTCGATCCCCTCTCCTCTCTCCCTTCGATCCCCTCTCCTCTCTCCTTCGATCCTCTCTCCTCTCCCCCTTCGATCCCCTCTCCTCTCTCCCTTCGATCCCCTCTCCTCTCCCCCTTCGATCCCCTCTCCTCTCCCCCTTCGATCCCCTCTCCTCTCCACCTTCGATCCCCTCTCCTCTCTCCCTTCGATCCCCTCTCCTCTCTCCTTCGATCCACTCTCCTCTCTCCATTCGATCCCCTCTCCTCTCTCCCTTCGATCCCCTCTCCTCTCTCCCCCTTCGAGCCCCACTCCACTCCCCCTTCGATCCCCTCTCCTCTCTACCCCTTCGATCCCCTCTCCTCTCTCGCCTTCGATCCCCTCTCCTCTCTCCCTTCGATCCCCCTCTTCTCTCCCCCTTCGGTCCCCTCTCCTCTCTCCCTTCGATCCCCCTCTCCTCTCTCCCTTCGAACCCCTCTCCTCTCCCACTTCGATCCCCTCTCCTCTCTCTCCCTTCGATCCCTTCTCCTCTCTCTCCTTTCGATGCTCTCTCCTCCCTCCCCCTTCAATCCCCTCTCCTCTCCCCCTTCGATCCCCTCTCCTCTCTCCAATTCGATCCCCTCTCTCTCCCTTCGATCCCCTCTCCTCTCTCCCTTCGATCCCCTCTCTTCTCTTCATTCGATCACCTCTCCTCTCTCCCTTCAATCCCCTCTCCTCTATCCCTTCGATCCCCTCTCCTCTCTCCCTTCGATCCCCTCTCCTCTCTACCTTCAATCCCCTCTCTCTCCCTTCGATACTCTCTCCTCTCCCCTTTCAATCCCCTCTCCTCTCTCCCCCTTTAATCCCCTCTCCTCTCTCCCTTCATTCCCCTCTCCTCTCCCCATTCGATCCCCTCTCCTCTCTCCCTTCGATCCCCTCTCCTCTCCCCCTTCGATCCCATCTCCTCCCTCCCCTTCGATCCCCTCACTCTCCCTTCGATCCACTCTCCTCTGTCCCTTCGATCCCCTCTCCTCTCTCACCCTTCGATACTCTCTCCCCTCCCCTTTCGATCACCTCTCCTCTCTCCCTTCGATCCACTCTCCTCTCCCCCTTCGATCCACTCTCCTCTCCCACTTCGATCCCCTCTCCTCTCTCCCTTCGATCCCCTCTCCTCTCTCCCTTTGATCCCCACTCATCTCCCCCTTCGATCCCCTCTCTCTCCCTTCGAGCCCCACTCCTCTCCCCCTTTGATCCCCTCTCCTCTCCCCCTTCGAACCACTCTCCTCTCCCCCTTCGATCCACTCTCCTCTCTCTCCCTTCGATCCCCTCTCCTCTCTCCTCCTTCGATCCCCTCAACTCTCCCCCTTCGATCCCCTCTCCTCTCTCCCTTCGATCCCCTCTCCTCTCCCCCTTCGATCCACTCTCCTCTCCCCCTTCGAACCACTCTGCTGTTTCTCCCTTCGATCCCCTCTCCTCTCTCCCTTCGACCCCGTCTCCCCTCTCCCTTCGATCCCCTCTCCTCTCTCCCTTCGTTCCCCTCTCCTCTCTCCCTTCGATCCCCTCTCCTATCTCCCTTCGATCCCCTCTCCTCTCTCCCTTCGATCCCCTCTCCTCGCCCCCTTCGATCCCCTCTCCTCTACTCCTTCGAACCCCTCTCCTCTCCCCCTTCGATCCACTCTCCTCTCTCTCCCTTCGATCCCCTCTCCTCTCTCCCTTCGACCCTGTCTCCTCTCCCCTTCGATCTACGCTCCTCTCCCCCTTCGATCCCCTCTCCTCTCCCCCTTCGATCCACTCTCCTCTCTCCCTTCGATCCCCTATCCTCTCCCCCTTCGATCCCCTCTCCTCTCCCCCTTCGATCCACTCTCCTCTCCCCCTTCGATCCCCTCTCCTCTCTCCCATCGACCTCGTCTCCTCTCTCCCTTCGATCCCCTCTCCTTTCCCCCTTCGATCCCCTCTGCTCTCTCCCTTCGATCCCCTCTCCTCTCTCCCTTCGTTTCCCTCTCCTCTCCCCCTTCGATCCCCTCTCCTCTCCCCCTTTGATCCCCTCTCCTCTCCCCCTTCGATCCCCTCTCCTCTCCCCCTTCGATCCCCTCTCCTCTCCCCCTTCGATCCACTCTCCTCTCTCCCTTCGATCCCCTCTCCTCTCCCCCTTCGATCCACTCTCCTCTCCCACTTCGATCCCCTCTCCTCTCTCCCTTCGATCCCCTCTCCTCTCTCCCTTTGATCCCCACTCATCTCCCCCTTCGATCCCCTCTCTCTCCCTTCGAGCCCCACTCCTCTCCCCCTTCGATCCCCTCTCCTCTCCCCCTTCGAACCACTCTCCTCTCCCCCTTCGATCCACTCTCCTCTCTCTCCCTTCGATCCCCTCTCCTCTCTCCTCCTTCGATCCCCTCAACTCTCCCCCTTCGATCCCCTCTCCTCTCTCCCTTCGATCCGCTCTCCTCTCCCCCTTCGAACCACTCTGCTGTTTCTCCCTTCGATCCCCTCTCCTCTCTCCCTTCGACCCCGTCTCCCCTCTCCCTTCGATCCCCTCTCCTCTCTCCCTTCGTTCCCCTCTCCTCTCTCCCTTCGATCCCCTCTCCTATCTCCCTTCGATCCCCTCTCCTCTCTCCCTTCGATCCCCTCTCCTCGCCCCCTTCGATCCACTCTCCTCTACTCCTTCGATCCCCTCTCCTCTCCTCCTTCGATCCACTCTCCTCTCTCTCCCTTCGATCCCCTCTCCTCTCTCCCTTCGACCCTGTCTCCTCTCCCCTTCGATCTACTCTCCTCTCCCCCTTCGATCCCCTCTCCTCTCCCCCTTCGATCCACTCTCCTCTCTCCCTTCGATCCCCTATCCTCTCCCCCTTCGATCCCCTCTCCTCTCCCCCTTCGATCCACTCTTATCTCCCCCTTCGATCCCCTCTCCTCTCCCCCATCGACCTCGTCTCCTCTCTCCCTTCGATCCCCTCTCCTTTCCCCCTTCGATCCCCTCTGCTCTCTCCCTTCGATCCCCTCTCCTCTCTCCCTTCGTTTCCCTCTCCTCTCCCCCTTCAATCCCCTCTCCTCTCCCCCTTTGATCCCCTCTCCTCTCCCCCTTCGATCCCCTCTCCTCTCCCCCTTCGATCCACTCTCCTCTCTCCCTTCGATCCCCTCTCCTCTCCCCCTTCGATCCCCTCTCCTCTCCCCCTTCGATCCCCTCTCCTCTCCCAATTCGATCCACTCTCCTTTCCCCTTCGATCCCCTCTCCTCTCCCCCCTTCAATCCCCTCGCCACTTCGATCCCCTCTCCTCTCTTCCTTCGATCCCCTCTCCTCTCTCCCCCTTCGATCCCCTCTCCTCTCCCCCTTCGATCCCCTCTCCTCTCCCCCCCTTCAATCCCCTCGCCCCCTTCGATCCCCTCTCCTCTCCCCCTTCGATCCCCTCTACTCTCTCTCCCTTCGATCCCCTCTCCTCTCTCCCTTCAATCCCCTCTCCTCTCTCTCCCTTCGATCCTCTCTCCTCTCCCCCTTCGATCCACTCTCCTCTCCCCCTTCGATCCCCTCTCCTCTCTCCCTTCGAACCCCTTTCCTCTCCCCCTTCGATCCCCTCTCCACTCCCCCTTCGATCCTCTCTCCTCTCTAACTTCGATCCCCTCTCCACTCTTCCTTCCATCCCCTCTCCTCTCTCCCTTCGATCCCATCTACCCTCGCCCCTTCGATCCCCTCTCCTCTCCCCCTTCGATCCACCCTCCTCTCTCTCCCTTCGATCCCCTCTCCTCTCTCCCTTCGATCCCCTCTCCTCTCCTCACCCTTCGATCCCCTCTCCTCTCCCCCTTTGATCCCCTCTCCTCTCCCCCCTCGATCACCTCTCCTCTCTCCCTTCGGTCCCATCTCCTCTCCCCCTTCTATCCCCTCTCCTCTCTCCCTTCGAACCCCTCTCCTCTCCCCCTTCGATCCCCTCTCCTCTCCCCCTTCGATCCCCTCTCCTCTCCACCTCGATCCCCTCTCCTCTCTCCCTTCGATCCCCTCTCCTCTCTCCTTCGATCCTCTCTCCTCTCCCCCTTCGATCCCCTCTCCTCTCTCCCTTCGATCCCCTCTCCTCTCCCCCTCGATCCCCTCTCCTCTCTCTCCCTTCGATCCACTCTCCTCTCTCCCTTCAATCCCCTCTCCTCTCTCCCTTCGATCCCCTCTCCTCTCTCCCTTCGATCCCCTCTCCTCTCTACCTTCAATCCCCTCTCTCTCCCTTCGATACTCTCTCCTCTCCCCTTTCGATCCCCTCTCCTCTCTCCCCCTTTGATCCCCTCTCCTCTCTCCCTTCATTCCCCTCTCCTCTCCCCATTCGATCCCCTCTTCTCTCTCCCTTCGATCCCCTCTCCTCTCCCCCTTCGATCCCATCTCCTCCCTCCCCTTCGATCCCCTCACTCTCCCTTCGATCCACTCTCCTCTGTCCCTTCGATCCCCTCTCCTCTCTCACCCTTCGATACTCTCTCCCCTCCCCTTTTGATCACCTCTCCTCTCTCCCTTCGATCCACTCTCCTCTCCCCCTTCGATCCACTCTCCTCTCCCACTTCGATCCCCTCTCCTCTCTCCCTTCGATCCCCTCTCCTCTCTCCCTTTGATCCCCACTCATCTCCCCCTTCGATCCCCTCTCTCTCCCTTCGAGCCCCACTCCTCTCCCCCTTCGATCCCCTCTCCTCTCCCCCTTCGAACCACTCTCCTCTCCCCCTTCGATCCACTCTCCTCTCTCTCCCTTCGATCCCCTCTCCTCTCTCCTCCTTCGATCCCCTCAACTCTCCCCCTTCAATCCCCTCTCCTCTCTCCCTTCGATCCCCTCTCCTCTCCCCCTTAGATCCACTCTCCTCTCCCCCTTCGAACCACTCTGCTGTTTCTCCCTTCGTTCCCCTCTCCTCTCTCCCTTCGTTCCCCTCTCCTCTCTCCCTTCGATCCCCTCTCCTATCTCCCTTCGATCCCCTCTCCTCTCTCCCTACGATCCCTTCTCCTCGCCCCCTTCGATCCCCTCTCCTCTCCTCCTTCGATCCCCTATCCTCTCCCCCTTCGATCCACTCTCCTCTCTCTCCCTTCGATCCCCTCTCCTCTCTCCCTTCGACCCCGTCTCCTCTCTCCCTTCGATCCCCTCTCCTCTCTCTCCCTTCGATCCCCTCTCCTCTCCCCCTTCGATCCCCTCTCCTCTCCCCTTCGATCTACTCTCCTCCCCCCCCTCGATCCCCTCTCCTCTCCCCCTTCGATCCACTCTCCTCTCTCCCTTCGATCCCCTATCCTCTCCCCCTTCGATCCCCTCTCCTCTCCCCCTTCGATCCACTCTCCTCTCCCCCTTCGATCCCCTCTCCTCTCTCCCATCGACCCCATCTCCTCTCTCCCTTCGATCCCCTCTCCTTTCCCCCTTCGATCCCCTCTGCTCTCTCCCTTCGATCCCCTCTCCTCTCTCCCTTCGTTTCCCTCTCCTCTCCCCCTTCGATCCCCTGTCCTCTCCCCCTTTGATCCCCTCTCCTCTCCCCCTTTGATCCCCTCTCCTCTCCCCCTTCGATCCACTCTCCTCTCTCCCTTCGATCCCCTCTCCTCTCCCCCTTCGATCCCCTCTCCTCTCCCCCTTCGATCCCCTCTCCTCTCCCCCTTCGATCCACTCTCCTCTCTCCCTTCGATCCCCTCTCCTCTCCCCCTTCGATCCCCTCTCCCCTCCCCCTTCGATCCCCTCTCCTCTCCCAATTCGATCCACTCTCCTTTCCCCCTTCGATCCCCTCTCCTCTCCCCCCTTCAATCTCCTCGCCCCTTCGATCCCCTCTCCTCTCTTCCTTCGATCCCCTCTCCTCTCTCCCCCTTCGATCCCCTCTCCTCTCCCCCTTCGATCCCCTCTCCTCTCCCCCCTTCAATCCCCTCGCCCCCTGCGATCCCCTCTCCTCTCCCCCTTCGATCCCCTCTACTCTCTCTCCCTTCGATCCCCTCTCCTCTCTCCCTTCGATCCCCTCTCCTCTCTCTCCCTTCGATCCACTCTCCTCTTCCCCTTCGATCCCCTCTCCTCTCTCCCTTCGATCCCCTCTCCTCTCTCCCTTCGAACCCCTTTCCTCTCCCCCTTCGATCCCCTCTCCACTCTTCCTTCCATCCCCTCTCCTCTCTCCCTTCGATCCCATCTACCCTCGCCCCTTCGATCCCCTCTCCTCTCCCCCTTCGATCCACCCTCCTCTCTCTCCCTTCGATCCCCTCTCCTCTCTCCCTTCGATCCCCTCTCCTCTCTCCATTCGATCCCCTCTCCTCTCCCCCTTCGATCCCCTCTCCTCTCTCCCTTCGATCCTCTCTCCTCTCCCCCTTCGATCCACTCTCCTCTCTCCCTTCGCTCCCCTCTCCTCTCCCCCTTCGATCCCCTCTCCTCTCCCCCTTCGATCCCCTCTCCGCTCTCTCCCTTCGACCCCGTCTCCTCTCTCCCTTCGATCCCCTCTCCTCTCCCCCTTCGATCCCCTCTCCTCTCCCCCTTTGATCCCCTCTCCTCTCCCACTTCGATCCTCTCTCCTCTCTCCCTTCGATCCCCTCTCGATCCCCTCTCCTCTCCCCCCTTCAATCCCCTCGCCCCCTTCGATCCCCTCTCCTCTCCCCCTTCGATCCCCTCTCCTCTCCCCCTTCGATCCCCTCTACTCTCTCTCCCTTCGATCCCCTCTCCTCTCTCCCTTCGATCCCCTCTCCTCTCCACGTCAATCCCCTCTCCTCTCCCCCTTCGATCCCCTCTCCTCTCCCCCTTCGATCCCCTCTCCTCTCCCCCTTCGATCCCCTCTCCTCTCCCCCTTCGATGCCCTCTCCCCCTTCGATCCCTACTCCTCTTCCCCCTTTGATCCCCTCTCACCCTTCGATCCCCTCCTCCTTCGATCCTCTCTCCTCTCTCCCTTCGATCCTCTCTCCTCTCCCCCTTCGATCCCCTCTCCTCTCCGCGTCAATCCCCTCTCCTCTCCACCTCGATCCCCTCTCCTCTCCGCGTCAATCCCCTCTCCTCTCCCCCTTCGATCCCCTCTCCTCTCCCCCTTCGATCCCCTCTCCTCTCTCCCTTCGATCCCCACTCCTCTTCCCCCTTTGATCCCCTCTCACCCTTCGATCCCCTCCTCCTTCGATCCTCTCTCCTCTCTCCCTTCGATCCTCTCTCCTCTCCCCCTTCGATCCCCTCTCCTCTCCGCTTCAATCCCCTCTCCTCTCTCCCTTCGAACCCCTTTCCTCTCCCCCTTCGATCCCCTCTCCGCTCCCCCTTTGATCCCCTCTCCTCTCTCTCCCTTCAATCCCTTCTCCTCTCTTCCTTCCATCCCCTCTCCTCTCTCCCTTCGATCCCATCTACCCTCACCCCTTCGATCCCTTTTCCTCTCCCCCTTCGATCCCCTCTCCTCTCCCCCTTCGATCCTCTCTCCTCTCTCCCTTCGATCCCCTCTCCTCTCTCCCCCTTCGATCCCCTCTCCTCTCCCCCTTCGATCCCCTCTCCTCTCCCCCTTCGATCCCCTCTCCTCTCCCCTCTCGATCCCCTCTCCTCTCCCCCCTTCAATCCCCTCGCCCCCTTTGATCCCCTTTCCTCTCCCCCTTCGATCCCCTCTCCCCGTTCGATCCCCACTCCTCTTCCCCCTTTGATCCCCTCTCACCCTTCGATCCCCTCCTCCTTCGATCCTCTCTCCTCTCTCCCTTCGATCCTCTCTCCTCTCCCCCTTCGATCCCCTCTCCTCTCCCCCTTCGATCCCCTCTCCTCTCCGCTCTCGATCCCCTCTCCTCTCCCCCCTTCAATCCCCTCGCCCCCTTCGATCCCCTTTCCTCTCCCCCTTCGATCCCCTCTCCCCCTTCGATCCCCACTCCTCTTCCCCCTTTGATCCCCTCTCACCCTTCGATCCCCTCCTCCTTCGATCCTCTCTCCTCTCCCCCTTCGATCCCCTCTCCTCTCCCCCTTCGATCCCCTCTCCTCTCTCCCTTCGATCCCCTCTCCTCTCTCCCTTCGATCCTCTCTCCTCTCCCCCTTCGATCCCCTCTCCTCTCTCTCCCTTTGAGCCTCTCTCCTCTCCCCCTTCGATCCCCTCTCCTCTCCCCCTTCGATCCCCTCTCCTCTCCCCCTTCGATCCCCTCTCCTCTCTCTCCCTTTGATCCTCTCTCCTCTCCCCCTTCGATCCCCTCTCCTCTCCCCCTTCGTTCCCCTCTCCTCTCCCCCTTCGATCCCCTCTCCTCTCCCCCTTCGATCCCCTCTCCTCTCCCCTTCGATCCTCTCTCCTCTCCCCCTTTGATCCCCTCTCCTCTCTCCCTTCGAACCCCTTTCCTCTCCCCCTTCGATCCCCTCTCCGCTCCCCCTTCGATCCCCTCTCCTCTCTCTCCCTTCAATCCGCTCTCCTCTCTTCCTTCCATCCCCTCTCCTCTCTCCCTTCGATCCCATCTCCCCTCGCCCCTTCGATCCCCTTTCCTCTCTCCCCCTTCGATCCTCTCTCCTCTCCCCCTTCGATCCCATCTCATCTCTCCCCCTTCGATCCCCTCTCCTCTCTCCCCCCTTCGATCCCCTCTCCTCTCTCCTCCTTCGATCCCCCTCTCCTCTCTCCCCCCTTCGATCCCCTTTCCTCTCTCCTCCTTCGATCCCCTTTCCTCTCTCCTCCTTCGATCCCCTTTCCTCTCTCCCCCTTCGATCCCATCTACCCTCCCCCCTTCGATCCCCTTTCCTCTCTCCCCCTTCGATCCTCCCTCCTCTCCCCCTTCGATCCCCTCTCCTCTCTCCCCCTTCGATCCCTTCTCCTCTCTCCCCCTTCGATCCCCTCTCCTCTCTGCCCCCTTCGATCCCCTTTCCTCTCTCCTCCTTCGATCCCCTTTCCTCTCTCCCTCCTTCAATCCCCTCTCCTCTCTCCCTCCTTCGATCCCCTCTCTCCCCCATCTGATCCCGGACCTTCTCTGTAGGGAGCTGAGGAAAGCGTGGCGGTTCAGTGTGCTGCCGCCGCACCGGTTGCTACTGCGCATGCAGCTTGGGGGATCTTGCTGTGTGCAAATTGGCTGCCGTGTTTGCCTGCCTTGCCACAGTGATTACACTTCAAAATAATTCATTGGCTGTGAAGCATGTTGGCAGGTCCTGAGGATGTGAAAGGTGCTATATTAATTCAAATTCTTTTCTTTTAGAAATACAGTGAAACCTATTTCATGAACAAAATAACTTTCGCTTATCATTCTTTTTGCTAAAGTCTCTACTTTTCCCAAGGGATCTCTATTAAATCTATGCCTTGCATTGTGTTCAGTGTAAGGTCAGTCCCTGCCTTTTGTTAATTCATCCTACACACCTCTGTCCTTTGTCACCGATGCAATAGTTCTTTTAATGTTTTCCTACAGACAAGACAATGTAAAGGGAAATTCATTGTGATCTGTGAGCTTTTTCTTTCTCTTGTACTACATTTGATCTGCCGATATCAAGCTTACTGTAAGGAACTGAAATGAAAAGAGTGGCCTTCCCCTTCACAGCATAGAGGGAATTTGAAAACTGAAATGCATTGAGAATGAATTTTAAACCGCTTCGATTTTTAAATTCTCACCTTTGTTTTCAAATCCCTCCATGGTCTTGCGCCTCCCTATCTCTGTAATCTCCTCCAGCCCCACAACCTCCCCAGCTATCCGCACTCCTCTAATTCTGGCCTCTTGAACATCCCAGATTATAATCGCTGCACCATTGGTGGCCATGCCTTCAGCTGCCTAGGCCCTAAGCTCTGGAATTCCCTTCTTAAACCTCTCCGTCTCTCCACCTCCCTTTCCTCCTTTAAGTCGCTCCTTAAAAACTTACCTCTTTGACCAAGCTTTTGGTCACTTGCCCTAATATCTCCTTATGTGGCTCAGTGTCAAATTTTGTTTGATAATCGCTCCTGTGAAGCGCCTTGTGACGTTTTACTATGTTAAAGGCGCTAGATAAATGCAAGTTGTTGTTGTTGAATTTCCTCAGCCATTCCAACCATGTCGGAGGGGACTCCCTGCACCAGGAGTTCCTGCTTTCCCGGCCTGCAGGAGACTTGGCATCAAACTGGAGGCTGGTATGTCAAGTGGGATGAGGTATATCGGACTCCAGAAGTGTGGAATTGGGAGTGAGGGGGTCCAGGCTAGGAAGGCTGCGGAGAACTTTCCCCCCAGTAATGTTTGTATTGACCCCCCACCTCGAAGCGGGGTGGATAGAATGGTGTCTTTCAGGGGGTGCTGGTGATGCTGGACACCCTCTTCTTGGATGGCAGCTGGGCGCTGGAGTTGCCTGGCAGCATGGGCCGACAGGCACCCGCATCATTATGGGATGCGTCTGGGCAAACAGTGACATTGCGCCTTCCACCAAGGTAGCTGAGTCTCATTTGAAACTTGATGTGGAGCAACAACTCCGAGTGCAAACTCACGTTGACTTCAAGTGCTGCCTACACTCTTTGGCGAAGATTAAGGAGTCAGCTTTTCTCTATTCCATTTGTTACATGCGGTGAGTTTAAAGACGTAATGAAAACAGAAAATGCTGGAAACACTCAGCGGGTCAGGCAGCATCTGAGGAGAGAGAAACAGAGTTAACGTTTCAGGCCGATGACCCTTCGTCAGAACTGGAAAAAGTTGGAGATGGAACAGGTTTTTAAGCAAGTGTAGGGGCAGGGAAAGGGAGGAGGTGAGGAAAGAACAAAAGGGAAGGTGAGTGATAGGATGGAAGGCAGGAGAGATTAAGAGACAAAAGGGATGATGGTGCAAGGCAAAAGGAGATGGTAATGAATGGGACAAGTTAAGAAACAAAAGAGGGCTCCAGATATATTTTTTGTAATCCACGTGGAGTAAGTCAGAGCCGGAGACAGTTGCTCAGGAAGGATATGTGGCTGTGAAAGCGAGTTTTGGTAGATTCCTGATCAAATACGAGAAAGGAAACAGAAAGCAATGAAGATGAACAAGGTAAAAGAGACAAACGGAAATCCCGTCGGAGAGAAGAGCAGAACTTCTTCAAGGTGGGCATTCCTAGAAGAGAAGTGACAGTTTGTCTCCTAATCTCTCCTGCCTTCCACCCTATCACAGACCCTCCCCTCCCCCCTCTCCCTGCCCCTACACTTGCTTAAAAACTTGTTACATCTCCAACTTTTTCCAGTTCTGGTAAAGGGTCATCGACCTGAAACATTAACTCTGTTTCTCTCTCCACAGATGCTGCCTAACCTGCTGAGTATTTCCAGCATTTTCTGTTTTTATTTCAGATTTCCAGCATGCTCGGTATTTTGCTTTTGTATTAGAGTTTAATGATGTTTTTAGTCCATTACAATAGCTAACCACCAGGTGGCAGCATTGACTCATGTTCCATTGAGCTCACCCGTCAAGGTTCCTGTAAAGTTATTGAAAGAGTAAACACACTTAACAGGAGCTGTTAGTGGAGTAGTGACAATTTGTTAGAAGTCAGCACACTGTACATCATGTATGGGAATTATTTTCTGGGAGCATCTAAAACATTTAGATTTTTCTCACTTTATTTGCTGTGTTTTCCCGTGTTTTGGTGTATTGACTGAGTGCAGCGGGCACAGAGTGAACAACTTGGGAGTTTGAGCGGCGGTGGACCTGAGCGGGAGCAGACCGAGGGCCAAGATCGGAGATAAAAGCAGCAGCAGACCTGCTTCAAAAAGAGAACACGGCAGTGTGACGTCACAGGCAAGGCAGGTAAGTGATTGGTAGTGAATGTGGGCTAAGTTTTAAGTTAACTAAATTTTAAAAACTAAACTTAATTTAATTAATTTAATAAACTAAACGAGGTAAATAATTTGATTAACACTAACCTAATTAATTAAATAAATAAAATAATGGGAGAACAGGAGATGTGTTGCTGCTGCAATATGTGGGAGCTTGTGGATGTAACATTTGCATATTGATTTATCATTGGCCCGCAGGCATCTGTAAGGAATGCCTATTATATTCACATGTGATCACATGCTGAGTTGTCATTGGCCTGCAGGCATCTGTAAGGGGTCTTAACTCCATTCTTGTCCCCACTGTGCTGCTACAAGTAAGATCAGACCAAATGTTTCATTAAAAGAGTTTAAACTGTAATACACCGTTGTCCTGCAATTGCTGCAATTTGTACTTGTACTGGTTACATATGGCAAATAAAATTGAAAAAAGAAAATTGAAAAAAATGTATTATTTTTGTACAAAGTGTGCAAAACAAGCCATGGTGTCAGAACAGGGATTTGAAATGGACATCGTTGGCACTCCCTTACCTCGAATGAATTGGGAATCTTTGAACTTACATAGAGAATGGAGCAAGTTCAAGCAACACGTGGAGTTGATGTTTTCGGGTCCACTGAAAAGCAAAGGGGAGGAAGAAAGATGCAGCTACCTACTCCTGTGGATCGAAGAAAAAGGGAGAGACATTTTTAACACATGGTCTCTCACCGCAGATGAAGCAAAGGTACTGAAAAGTTATTTTGACCGTTTTGAAGCATATGTGATGCCCAAGACAAATACGATATTCGCTAGGTACAAGTTTCAGGAGAAAGTACAAGGAGCTAGTGAGTCGTTTGAACAGTTTGTGACTGAGTTAAAACTGCTGGTAAAAGTCTGTGAATACGCAGATAAAGATGAGATGGTCAGAGACCACATCGTGTTTGGAATACATTCAGCTAAAGTGAGAGAGAAACTTTTGAATGTTGGGTCTGGGCTAACCCTGGACAAAGCTATGGACATAGCTAGATCGCACGAGATAGCCCAAGCACAGTTGAAAACCATAACCGGTGCCACGAGCAGCTCGAGTGAACAGACAGTGCACACAGTTAATAGACACACACCAAAGAACACTGCCCAGAGAGCGTGTTTCAGAACAGAAAGAGCAGCGAGAGTTCTAAAAATGGGCGACACAGACATAAAAGGTTTCAAAAACTGTGGATATTGTGGAAACAACTGGCATGGAGAAAAGGAGTACTGCCCTGCCAAAGGAAGGCAATGTACTAAATGTGGTAAACGGAACCACTTTGCTAAAGTTTGCAGGACAGTTTTCGGAAAAGCAGTACACACAGTGAGTGACAGCCAAATGCCAGATAGAGAGCCAAATGCAGAGGAACTGTTTATTAATTCTGTGTCACAGAAAAAGCAGATTTCAGAGACTGAGCAAGCTTTTGCCGATATTGAGATAGGAAAACAGGGCAAAGAGCTTAAGTTTAAACTAGACACTGGAGCTCAGGTTAATGTAATTCCTCTGAGTGAGTATCACAGCTTGAAGGATGAGTGTGAGCTACAGCCCACCTCACGCAGACTGACCGGCTATGGGGGTGAGCAGCTCATTGTAAAAGGCACATGCGTGATGAAATGCAAGTACAAAGAAAGCGACATGATGTTGGACTTTTACATTATTGACACTCGAGCACCTCCAGTGCTAGGTCTAAAGGCATGTTTAGACATGGACCTCGTCAAGCTAGTGCTATCATTGACAGCACCAGTTGAGAAGCAGACAGTCATGGAGGAGTTTGCTGACATCTTCAAAGGAATCAGACTATTCCCAGGTGAATGCACTATTCACCTTGACCCAGCAGCAACCCCTGTGGTTTGCCCACTGAGAAGGATACCCCTTGCTCTACGTAGTCGCCTGAAGGAGGAGCTGCAGAGCATGGAGAATACAGAAATCATCGTCCGGGAAACAGAACCGACAGAGTGGGTCAACGCATTAGTAGTAGTTGAGAAACCACGTACAGGCAAGCTCAGAGTCTGTCTCGACCCCAGAGATTTGAACAAGGCTATGAAATGCCCTCACTACCCTCTACCAACGCTAGATGACATCACACCCAAGCTAGTGGGAGCACGTTACTTCAGTGTAATGGACGCACGATCAGGATACTGGACTATCAAGCTCACGGAAGAGTCATCTAAGCTAACAACGTTCAACACACCATTTGGACGCTACCGATTTCTGCGTTTACCATTTGGTCTTATCTCAGTTCAGGATGAATTCCAGCGGAAGATCGACGAAACCTATGAAGGCCTCGACGGAGTAGTTGCAATCGTAGACGACATCCTCATCTATGGCAGGAATAGAGAGGAACATGACAGGAACCTTCGTGCAATGCTACAAAGATCACGGGAGAAAGGTATCCGGCTCAACCCCGAGAAAAGCATAATCGGATCCACCGAGATCAGTTATTTCGGGCATCACCTCTCAACTGATGGCATTAAGCCGGATCCAGAGAAAATCTCTGTCATCAAGAAGATGGAGCCGCCGAAGAACCGCGCAGAGCTGGAGACAGTACTAGGCATGGTTAATTACTTAGCCAAGTTTCAAGTTTGCCCCGAGCCTCTCCGAAATCAATGCACCCATGCGTCAGTTGCTCAAACAATCCAATGAGTTCTTGTGGGACAAACAACATGACACAGCATTTCAGAAAATGAAAGACCTAATCACCAGAGAACCAGGGCCGGTTCGTGCCTACTTTGACCCCAACAAAGAGCTCAGACTACAAGTGGATGCATCAAAGTACGGACTAGGCGCAGTATTACTGCAAGAAGGAAAGCCCATCGGCTACGCTTCCAGATCTCTCACAGACAGTGAAATCAACTATGCTCAAATCGAGAAAGAGCTATATGCAATTCTGTTCGGATGTAAGCGTTTCCACCAGTACGTCTATGGCCGACAAGTCATTGTGGAATCCGACCACAAGCCCCTTGAGTCAATCATGAGGAAACCACTAGCCGCAGCCCCACCAAGGCTACAGAGAATGATCCTTCAGCTACAGAAGTATGACTTCACAATCATTCACCGTCCAGGCAAAGACATTCCTGTCACAGACACGCTCTCCAGAAAGTCTCTTAGCTACCAGGACAGCAGCCTCAGTGAAGGCATGGATGTGCAGGTGCACATGGTGTACAACAGCTTACCTGTGAGTGACTCAAAACTGAAGGAGATCCGAGCAGGAACAGAGAAAGATGCACAACTCACACTGCTGAGCAAAGTCATACATGAAGGATGGCCTGAGGAAAGGATGAAATGCCCTCAGAGCATATCTGAATTCTGGAACCACAGAGACGAACTGTCACAAATCAACGGAATCATCTTCGAAGGGGAGAGAATCATCATTCCTACCAGTCTCAGAGAAGAGATGTTGACAAAAATTCATGCTGGACATATGGGCATGGAAAAATGCAAACAAAGAGCATGTGACATTATGTTTTGGCCCGGAGTGTGCAAACACATTGAGGACATTGTCGGAAAATGTTCCATTTGTCTAGAACGCCGCCTGTCAAAGAGCCCATGATACCTCATCGTATCCCAGACAGGCCCTGGCAGGTCATCAGCTGCAAGCAAGTGCATGCAAAACGTGTACAGAGACAGCAACACCAAAAGAGATACTATGACAGGTCAGCTAGACTACTGCCGCTGCTGCACAATGGAGAATCCATCAGAATCCAGGAGCATGACTACTGGAAGCCAGCAGTCGTCATCCAGCCAGCTGACACTGAGCGATCGTATCACGTCCGCACCCCAGAAGGATGGGTGTACCGCCGCAATCGCAGGCACCTCCTGAACACCAAGGAACAACACCGTCATTCCGACGAGAGGATCAGTTCAACAGAGCGTGATGAACAGAGCAATACAAAAAACACATCATACTTACCTGAACCTGAACTGTTGACCGATTCAGGAGCATGCTCAGTTCCATACCACACAAGGTCGGGACGAGAGGTCAAGCCTAGTTATCCTTGACTTGTGAACTGTCAAAGGGTGTAGGCGGATCACTGCCCTAAAAAAAAACTGTACATCGTTATTGAAACGTTGAGATGTTTTCAGTGCTAGTGAAATGCTGAGTTTACTTATATGTTTATGCTACTGTGAACATTATGTAGAAGAAAGGTTTAAAAGTAATGCATAACATTTTTCTTTTAAAAGAAAGGGGATGTAACATTTGCATATTGATTTATCATTGGCCCGCAGGCATCTGTAAGGAATACCTATTATATTCCACATGTGATCACATGCTGAGTTGTCATTGACCTGCAGGCATCTGTAAGGGGTCTTAACTCCATTCTTGTCCCCACTGTGCTGCTACAAGTCAGATCAGACCTAATGTTTCATTAAAAGTGTTTAAACTGTAATACTCCATTCTCCTGCAATTTATTATTTTTGTACAAAGTGTGCAAAACAAGACAGTGGACATTTTTGTCCAGGGCGAATACATCTGCGGTAAGTGTCTGCAGTTCGAGGAACTTCTGCTCCGAGTTGAGGAGCTGGAGGCCGAGCTGCAGACATTGCGAGACATCAGGGAGGGAGAAAGTTACCTGGACCTTTTGCTCCAAGAGGCAGCCACACCCCTTAGATTAAATACTTTAGAATTGACACGTGGTCAGGGACAGGAGGGTGTGACTGCGAGTGAGGCAGGTACGGGGATCCAGGAGGTAGTATTGCAAGAGCCTCAGTCCCTGCACTTGTCCAATAGATTTGAGGTTCTTGCAACCCTTGTGGACAAGTGCAGGGACTGCGGGGAGGAAGAGCAAAGTGACCACGACACCGTGGTACAGGAAGCCGTTCAAGTGGGGGGAGTAAAAATAAGTTGGTTGCAGTAGGTGACAGCATAGTTAGGGGGATAGACACTGTTCTCTGCAGCCAGGAGCGTGAGTCCCGAAGGTTAAGGTGCCTACCCAGTGCTAGGGTAAAGGACATCTCCTCCGGGCTGGAGAAGAACTTGGAGGGGGAGGATCCAGTTGACGTGGTCCACGTAGTTACCAACGACATAGGTAGGACAAAGAAAGAAGTTCTGCTGAGAGAGTTTGAGCAGCTAGCGACTAAATTAAAAAGCAGAACCACAAAGGGTGATAATCTCTGGATTATTACCTGAGCCGTGAGCAAATTGGCACAGGGTCAACAGGATCAGGGAGATGAATGCGTGGCTCAAAGATTGATGTGGGAGAAGTGGGTTTTGATTAGTGGGGCACTGGCACCAGTACTGGGGAAAAAGAGAGCTGTTCCGTTGGGACATACTACACCTGAACCATGCTGGGACCAGAGTTCTAGCGAATCGAATAACTAGGGAGGTAGATAGGGCTTTAAACTAAATAAGGGGGGAGGGTCCCAGTGAAGAGAAATCTAGAATGCTAAAGAGAAAAGACAAGGAATCAGTGCAGGAAAGTAATTGGGGTAAGGATAACCAGATTGTGTCAGGAAGGAACAGAGCGTACAAACAAAAGAGTGCACTAACAAATAGGGTCCGGGTCAGAAAAAATGGTAATAAGGTAAATAGGGCCATAGTACAAAAAAATGTCTAAAAATGTTAAAAAGACAAATCTAAAGGCACTGCATCTGAATGCACAAAGTATTCGTAATAAGGTAAATGAATTAACAGCGCAAATAGATGTAAATGGATATGATATAATTGCAATTGCGGAGACATGGCTCCAGGGTGACCAAAGCTGGGAGCTGAATATCTAAGGGTATTTGATATTTAGAAAGGACCGGCAAAAAAGAAAAGGAGGTGGGGTGACATTGTTAGTAAAGGATGAAATCAGAGCAATAGTGAGAAAGGATATTGGCTCAGAAAATCAAGATGTAGAATCAGTCTGGGTGGAGCTAAGAAGCACCAAGGGGCAGAAAACATTGGTGGGAGTTGTCTATAGGCCTCCAAACAGTAGTGGTAAAGTAGGGGATGGCATCAAACAGGAAGTTAGAGATGCATGTAACAAGGGTACTACAGTAATCATGGGTGACTTTAATCTACATATAGACTGGCCAAACCAATAATGTGGAGGATGAATTCCTGGTGAGGAGTGTGTATGAGATGGATTTTTAGACCAGTATGTTGAGGAGCCAACTAGGGAACAGGTTATCCTAGATTGGGTATTGTGCAATGAGAAGGGGTTAATTAATAATCTTGTTGTGCAGGGTCCTTTAGGGAAGAGTGACCATAACATGATAGAATTCTTTATTAAGATGGAATGTGAAGTAGTCCAATCCAAAACTAGAGTCCTAAATCTAAACAAAGGAAACTACGAAGGTACGAGGAGTGAGTTGGTTATGATAGATTGGGGAACTTCATTAAAAGGCATGATGGTGGCTAGGGAATGGATAACACTTAAGGAACAAATGCATGAATTGCAACAATTATACATTTCCTTCTGGCGCAAAAACACAAAAGGAAAAGCAGCCCAACCATGGCTAACAGAAGAAATTAAGGATGGTATTAGATCCTGTGAAGAAATAAGCCATATTTCAGAAAAATACACCATCATATGAACAGAATACTGATTTTATTAATACATAATATACTGGGTTTAAAATAAAGTCTCAATGACACAAGCTGTGCAAACAGGCTTCTGAGTTGGGATGGTTTGATAACACAAAGGTTGTAAACACCACAAGCTTTTGAAATGGGAATTGGTTAAAAACACTAAAACAATGGCCCTATTGAAATAGCAGTTTGGCGCTTACAGAAGGTCTGGAGTTTGGGAGTAAAGTGTTAAAAACTAACACTTTGAACAGGAACACAGAATATTAAAAAACCATGTGCCTTTGTAAAAGTAACATCAAATGAAACAGGAAACACGATATAATATAACCAACTAAGATGGCTAGGAAAACAAACACCCTAGTTGAAGTGTCTTTAATTTACATGTTGTAAATATGATACCAACAGAACACTTTGAAGATATGACTTTAATAGATGCACCAAGCAATCACATGGTTTTTGTATAGAACTTGGAACACCACAGAGACAGGAGTCTGTGGTTGTAACCAGTGGCTTTAGAATTGAATGGAAGTCCTTCGATAAGAATGACATCAAAGAGATAAATCTGTAATAACAATTTTATATTATAAGTTTTTGGAACACCTAAAGGTAGAGACATAATTATACAGGCAGCAGCTAAATTGACAGTAAGTATAGAGAAAAGTCAACAGGAAGATGACTAGAGATAATCAGCTTACATCAGCAGAAAACTTCAAAGGATAAACTACTAAAAAAAGGTATAACAATGGAGCTTTTCAGATAGACAGTCAGAAATCGCTAGAAAGGGGCAAAGCAATTCTTTCAACTTCAGAGGCACACTCTAAGTTTTTAACTCTGAGTCTCGGGGATCAAGGTGCTTTTAATTTGATTTTGGCGGATATTCTGGATTAGAATTAAGAATAAGAAATATAAAAATGTATGAAGTTAAGATTTGAGAATAAGGATCTCTGAGGATAAGAAATGTAAGCTATTTGTTTTTGAACTTTTAAAGTTGCAATTGACTCACAAGCTGTCAACTGTATGTCGACTCTTAAATAAATCTATATATTTTTAGAATTGTCTCAAGTAGTATTTCTGTATTAAACTCACAAACTCAATTTCTGTACACTCTTTTGTGAGGAGTTGCAGAATTCTGGGGGGTATTCCAGACCCTCATGATACCCGGACGGTTACAGTCTAGTTAAACGTATTAAAAGTGCTATCCGGAGGACAGTAATATCTTCATGTCATTCTTTTCCTTCAGGGAGAGATAGTCTGAACCTTTAGACACAATTAAGCATCTTATAGAATTTGGCTATCTTTAACTTTAGTTGAAGGTGAATGTCTGGGGAATACGCCTGATCTGGGGTAGCCTGAAAAGGGCTAGGGCTAGTGATTATTTCTTCAATCCAAAGAGGAGTCATATAAAGTTGCCAGAAAAAGTAGCATGCCTGAGGATTGGGAGCAGTTTAGAATTCAGCAAAAAAGGACCAAGAAATTGATTAAGAGGGGAAAAATAGAGTATGAGAGTAAACTTGCAAGGAACATAAAAGCGGACTGTAAAAGCTTCTACAAGTATGTAAAAAGAAAAAGATTAGTGAAGACAAATGTAGGTCCCTTACAGTCAGAAACGGGAGAATTTATAATGGGGAACAAGGAAATAGCAGAGCAATTAAACAAATACTTTGGTTCTCTCTTGACGGAAGAGGATGCAAATAACTTCCCAGAAATGCTAGGGAACTAAGGGTCTAGTGAGAAGGAGGAATTAAAGGAAATTAGTATTAATAAAAAAATAGTGCTGGAAAAATTAATGGGACTGAAAGACGATAAATCCCCAGGACCTGATAATCTGCATCCCAGAGTATTAAAACAGGTAGCCATGGAAATAGTGGATGCATTGGTTGTCATCTTCCAAAATTCTATAGATTATGGAACAGTTCCTGCAGATTGGAGGGTGGCAAATGTAACCTCGCTACTTAAAAAAGGAGGAAGAGAGAAAACAGGGAACTAGCCTAACATCTGTAGTAGGGAAAATGCTAGAGTCTATTATAAAGGATATGATAACAGGACACTTAGAAAATATCAACGGGATTAGACAAAGTCAACATAGATTTATGAAAGGGAAATTGTGTTTGACAAACCTACTGGAGTTTTTTGAGGATGTAACTGGTAGAATAGATAAGGGAGAACCAGTGGATGTGGTGTATTTGGATTTTCAGAAGGCCTTTGATAAAGTCCCACATAAGAGGTTAGTGTGCAAAATGAAAGCATATGGGATTGGGGGTAATATACTGGCATGGATTGAAAATTGGTTAACAGACGGGAAACAGAGAGTAGGAATAAATGGGTCTTTTTTGGGGTGGCAGGTGGTGACTAGTGGGGTACCGCAGAGATCAGTGCTTAGGCCCCAGCTATTTACAATATATATCAATGATTTGGATGAGGGAACCAAATGTAATATTTCCAAGTTTGCTGATGACACGAAACTAGGTGGGATTGTGAGTTGTGAGGAGAATGCAAAGAGGCTTCAAGGCGATTTAGACAAGTTGAGTGAGTAGGCAAATACATGGCAGATGCAGTATAACATGGATAAATGTGAAGTTATCCACTTCGGTAGGAAAAACAGAAAAGTAGAGTATTATTTAAATGGTGATAGATTGAGAAATGTTGATGTACAGAGGAATCTGGGTGTCCTTATACACCAGTCACTGAAAGCAAATATGCAGGTGCAGCAAACAGTTAAGAAGGGAAATGGTATGTTGGCCTTCATTGCAAGAGGATTTGAGTACAGGAGCAAGGATGTTTTACTACAGTTATACAGGGCCTTGGTGAGACCATACCTGGAGTACTGTGTGCAGTTTTGGTCTCCATATCTAAGAAAGGATATACTTGCCATAGAGGGAGTGCAGCGAAGGTTCACCAGACTGAGTCCTGGGATGGCAGGACTGTCGTATGAGGAGAGATTGGGTCGACTAGGCCTGTATTCACTAGAGTTTAGAAGAATAAGAGGGGATCTCATTGAAAAGTATAAAATTCTGACAGGGCTTGACAGACTTGATGCAGTTAAGATGTTTCCCTGGCTGGGGGGTCTAGAATGAGGGGTTACAGTCTCAGGATACAGGGTAGGACATTTAGGACTGAGATCAATAGAAATTTCTTTACTCAGAGGGTGTTGAACCTGTGGAATTCTCTGCCACAGAGGCTGTGGAGGCCAAGTCACTGAATATATTTAAGAAGATAGATAGATTTCTAGACACAAAAGGCATCAAGGGTGTTGTAAGAGATTTGCAGACCAAGTGATATACAAGGTCGACGCTCACACCATCCCACGAAAAGATGACAGACTCGGAGTTATGGTTCAAAATGGTCTTTACTCACAGGCCTGGGGAGAACCTTTCAGATCGCTGTCTGAATCCGACTCCGCCGAGGCAGTATAAAACACACATATTAGTACATAGTCATGGCTGCCATCCCTATCCGGGAATCCAATCAGATTACAATACATTTCATCCAATCAGATTACAATACATTTCTTCCTTATCCGGAAGTGTAGGCTATTGATGTCTCTTATAATTCTACATTGCTCAATATTTTCCCTTTAACCTTAGCAACATTACTAACTCATATTCATTATGCAAGCTCGCCTTCTCTTGGGTTCTGATTAGCACATACATATATATATCAAGAGTTGCCGGCGTTGGCACTTTATAGCCCTATAGTGTGCATTACTGCACAGGCTTTCTTGTTCCATTGCTGCTGCGGTTTCACAGACTCACGAGTTCCCCTTTTACCGAACATTCTATTCTACATCTGCAATACAAGCAAATTGCAGTTAGCTAGTTCTGTACATGTTGTCAACTGACATTCAACTGGTTCCAACTAGATCTGTATAATTCTGGAGGCTTCTCCGGGTCATATTCTCTCCAATTTTCATACTTCAAAGGGGAATGGGGAGAGAGCGGGAATATGCTATTGAGCTAGAGGACCAGCTATGATCTTATTGAATGGCGGAGCAGGCTCAAAGTGCCTACTCCTGCTCCTATTTTTCTATGTTTCTTTATGTTTCTATGTACTTTTTATAGGTGTACAATCTGGGAGGAAGACCATCACAGGGTGGAGCAAAAGAGAGTCATACCACATTTATTGAGGATAGACAGCACCAGATATTCCCTCCCCAATAGAATACAAGCAACACAGGTCATATGAGGACTTCACCGAGGAGGTACGTATCAGCAGAGTGCGCATCACCAAAGAGGCAATAGGATAGCCTGCCATCAACTGCAGGTAGACCTGCAGCCATGGCCATCGATCTGCCCGCATTGCTCCCCCTGTGTGAAAGTAATGGCTGCATTCAACGTTTATGACACAGGCTGATTTCCAGCCAGCGAACGGGGGCTCGGTGTAATATCAGTACAGGCAATGCATTCAGCAGGCGGCTGGCACACTATACAGGACAGCTGGGGAATTGATCCCATCTAACTGAATGCACAGTACCCTTTCCTTTCCAACTCCAACCTCCAGGAATAACAAAGCACGACATCAGAACACACCCTGTTTTATTGCAACAAAGTGCACAGTGATCGCAAGCCAACCAACTCTTTCTTAACACCGCGCTTCCCCTGGGTCAGCCACTTGTCCCTTTCTTTCACTTATCCTGTGCTGACCCTAGGTGTCACATCTGGCTTCACATTAAAACTAAGGGCCGCAGCTGGCCACCGCTCCCCCCACCCCCCCCCCCCCGCCACCCCACCGCCCCATTCTCTGCCTTGTTCATTCTCTGCCTTGCCCATTCTCTGTCTGTGCCATGCTCTTGTCCATTCTCTTCCTTGCCCATTCTCTGCCTTGCCCATTCTCTGTCTGTGCCATGCTCTTGTCCATTCTCTGCCTTGCCCATTCTCTGTCTGTGCCATACTCTTGTCCATTCTCTGCCTTGCCCTTTCTCTGCCTGTGTCATGCTCTTGTCCATTCTCTTCCTTGCCCATTCTCTGTCTGTGCCATGCTCTTGCCCATTCTCTGCCTTGCCCATTCTCTGTCTGTGCCATGCTCTTGTCCTTTCTCTGCCTTGTCCATTCTCTGCCTTGCCCATTCACTGCCTTGCCCATTCTCTGCCTGTGCCATGCTCTTGTCCATTCTCTGCCTTGCCCATTCTCTGTCTGTGCCATGCTCTTGTCCTTTCTCTGCCTTGTCCATTCTCTGCCTTGCCCATTCTCTGCCTGTGCCATGCTCTTGCCCATTCTCTGCCTTGCCCATTCTCTGCCTTGCCCATTCTCTGCCTGTGCCATACTCTTGTCCATTCTCTGCCTTGCCCATTCTCTGTCTGTGCCATGCTCTTGTCCATTCTCTGCCTTGCCCATTCTCTGCCTGTGCCATGCTCTTGTCCATTCTCTGCCTTGCCCATTCTCTGCCTTGCCCATTCTCTGTCTGTGCCATGCTCTTGCCCATTCTCTGCCTTGCCCATTCTCTGCCTTGCCCATTCTCTGCCTTGCCCATTCTCTGCCTGTGCCATACTCTTGTCCATTCTCTGCCTTGCCCATTCTCTGCCTGTGCCATGCTCTTGTCCATTCTCTGCCTTGCCCATTCTCTGTCTGTGCCATGCTCTTGTCCATTCTCTGCCTTGCCCATTCTCTGCCTGTGCCATGCTCTTGTCCATTCTCTGCCTTGCCCATTCTCTGCCTTGCCCATTCTCTGTCTGTGCCATGCTCTTGCCCATTCTCTGCCTTGCCCATTTTCTGCCTGTGCCATGCTCTTGCCCATTCTCTGCCTTGCCCATTCTCTGTCTGTGCCATGCTCTTGTCCATTCTCTGCCTTGTCCATTCTCTGCTTGTGCCTTGCTCTTGTCCATTCTCTGCCTTGCCCATTCTCTGCCTTGTCCATTCTCTGTCTGTGCCATGCTCGTGTCCATTCTCTGCCTTGCCCATTCTCTGTCTGTGCCATGCTCGTGTCCATTCTCTGCCTTGCCCATTCTCTGCCTTGCCCATTCTCTGTCTGTGCCATGCTCTTGTCCATTCTCTGCCTTGTCCATTCTCTGCTTGTGCCATGCTCTTGTCCATTCTTTGGCTGCCTATGCCAGCTGCTCCTGTATTAGACATTCTTGTAAAGCGGCCCAAAAAAAGCGAAACTTGGCGATGGAGCAAACATGACGACGGAAGCTCAGATCAGGGTCAAATAGGATGCCAATGTTGCGAACGGTCTGGTTCAGCCTCAGACAGAGGCCAGGGAGAGGGATGGAGTTGGTGGCTAGGGAACGGAGTTCATGGCGGGGACCGAAGTCAATGGCTTTGGTCTTCCCAATATTTAGTTGGAGAAAATTTCTGCTCATCCAGTACTGGATGTCGAACAAGCAGTCTGACAATTTTGAGGCAGTGGAGGGAGGTGGTGGTGAGGTGGAGCTGGGTGTCTCACTCACCACTCTGCTTTACAGTCTAAAATCGGCTCACTCAGCACAGGTCAGGGGTGGGGCTAGGGGTTTAATTGCTCTGTAAGACTCAGTGCCACACTGGGAGGTCATTTACACATTGATCCTCTGCAGAAGCACAAGATGACTTTTAGCATCACAGGCGTCTGTTTCTCCTGAAGCCTTTGTGAAGTCACTTGGACTGTTTTTCCCTTAAAGGTCTGATGTAAATGCCAGTTGTTATTGTCTGTACTTCCCTCTCCTGGTGTAAACAGTGAAGTCTTAGTGCAGATGTAAAAACTGCACTGACCCTGCAGTCCCACGCTTCCCTGCTGCAAAGAACACAGTGATGGAGAAATTAGTTTACGCCAGTTTTGGGGCGCGAAATGCTCAGCACCATCTGAGCGTGTGTCAAAACTGAAGGCCCGCGGCTCATCCACAATTGGGCCTCAGGCCTCATTAACATAATTCCCGCGAGCTGGTGATTCTCCTGCCCCCACTAATACTGATCTATCATTTGAGATGTTGCGGTCTCAGGTAAGTGCTGCCCTAACGAAAACCACTTTGGACATCCCATCGCTGGTGGTGGGGTGTAGTGGGGGTTGGAGGGTGGTTGGGGGTGGGGGGGGTGGTGGGGGGTGTAGTGTATGTACCTTTAAGAGTGTGGTGATTATTTCCTATGTTTAATAAGAAGTATTGTGATTGGTGAATGGGGTGGTTGTTCTCTGTGTTAGTAAGAAGTATTGTAATTGGTTGGTTGTTTCTACCTTGAGATATATGCTGTAAACTCATTGGTAGTGGATGTCAGGTGATTTGTGGTGGCCATCTTAAATTCAGTTCTCTCCAGTCATGGTTGGAGACTGGCGTTGAAAGATGTGCTACTGGATTTTTAAAGTTAATAAAGCCTAGATTAGAAAGGCAAATCTATTCTTTATTTCAATTTATTAACTTTTTATCAGAATGGAGCGATATCTTCAACCAGAACGATTCAATGCTGACCCTAATTCTGCAGGAGTGGATGATAAATGGAAACATTGGTATTGTACATTTACAAACTTTTTGGGTGTGTTGGAACAAGAGTCTCTGAATAAGCTGAATATGCTGATCAACTACATTGCTCCGGATGTGTATAAGTATATTTTGGACCGTAAAACTTATGAATTGGCTATTTCTACATTAGAGAAGATTTTTGTTAAACCAAAGAATGAGGTATTTGCACGTTATCTTCTATCTGCCCGTAGGCAGCAGGTGGGAGAATCTTTGGATACTTATTTACAAGCACTTCGGCACCTTAGTGCTAACTGTAGTTATAAAGCCGTGACGGCCGAAGAATATAAGGAAGAATCGGTACGGGATGCTTTTATTAATGGACTACTGTCTAGATCAATTCATCAGCGGTTGTTAGAAAATAAGACTTTGGATCTCAAGAGTGCTTTTGAGCAAGCTTCTACATTGGATATGGCTCAGAGAAGTTCGGATTCTTATGCTCTTTCTAATCGACCTGCGACTGTGGTTTCGGCAGTTCCGGATGAAAAAGAATTAGGTGGACTTAATGGGAGTGGTTTACTAGATTCCGAAACAGTTTCTACTTCGGCGGCTGTTGCCTCTAGGATTCAGAAGTGTTATTTTTGTGGGAACGTCCGGCATCCTCGTTTGAAGTGTCCTGCCCGGGAGGCTGTGTGTAGTAAATGTGGAAAGAGAGGTCATTATGCACGTGTTTGTAAATCATTAGGTTCAATTACCTCCTCTTCTGCGACTATTCAACCTGTAGAGAGGGCGTTTATTGCATCAATTTCTGCTGCATTTGCTCATGGCCTAAACAAAGCTATAGTTATGGCCCAAGTTAATGGGTTAGAAGTGAAGGCTCTCATAGATACGGGCAGTACCGAGAGTTTTATAAGTCTTCAGTTTGCGAAGGAAAAGTGTTTGAAAATCTTGCCTGTTACTTATCAGGTGTGTATGGCTCAGACGACCCTTACTTCACAAGTAGCTGGTTGTTGCCTTGTGAAAATGATTCTTCTAGGTAATACGTATACTGATATACGCCTATCTGTTTTGCCTAATCTTTGTGCGGATATTTTGATTGGTCATGATGTGCTTAAATTACACGAGTCTCTCAGTCTTTCGTTTGGAGGGACTAAGCCACCCATATCCATTTGTGGATTAACTTCTTTATCCATTTCTCCATTATCACTTTTTTCCAATTTGATGCCGGATTGTAAGCCAATTGCTACCAAGTCAAGAAGGTATAGCAGTCAGGATAGAGAATTTATTAATTCTGAAGTCCAACGTCTTTTATTGGAAGGAATCATTGAACCTAGTTGTTCGCCTTGGCGGGCTCAGGTAGTTGTCACCACTAATGAGAGACATAAGAAATGAATGGTGATAGACTATTCTCAAACTATTAATAGGTATACTCAATTAGATGCGTACCCTTTGCCTAAGATTGATGAGCTTATCAACAAAGTATCTCAGTATAAGTTTTTTAGCACTATTGATTTAAAGAGTGCTTATCATCAGATTCCTATTGTTAAGAGGGATCAACCATATACAGCCTTTGAGGCTGGTGGAAAGCTGTATCAGTTTTGCCGAATACCATTTGGTGTTACTAATGGTGTTGCTTGTTTTCAACGGGCAATGGATGCTTTTATAAGTGATAACTCTCTCTCTGACACCTTTTCATATTTAGATGATATCACGGTGTGTGGTAAATCAAGGGTGGAGCATGATTCTAATTTAGAAAGATTCCTTCAAGCTGCGGAAAAAGGTGGTTTAACTTTTAATAAAGAGAAGTGTATCTTTTCGACTACTGAGGTAAATCTACTGGGGTATATTATCTCGGGAAATAAGATTAAACCAGATCCAGAACGTTTGCGACCATTGATCAATTTACCTTATCCTACTAATTCTAAGGCTTTGCAATGAGTTGTTGGACTGTTTTCTTACTATTCTAATTGGATTGCAAACTTTTCGCAGAAGATCCGGCCCCTTATTCGGGTTACGACATATCCTCTATCATGGGAGGCCAGGACATGTTTTGATAATTTTAAAAAGGATATCTTAGGAGCAGTTGTGCATTCTATTGATGAGTAGGTTCCCTTTGTGATTGAGACGGATGCTTCTGATTTTGCAATTGGGGCTACTCTGAACCAGAATGGAAGACCTGTGGCCTTTTTCTCACGTACCTTGAACAATAGTGAAAAAAGACATTCTTCAGTAGAAAAAGAGGCATATGCAATAGTAGAAGCACTGCGTAAATGGAGACATTATTTATCAGGGCGACATTTCACGTTGGTAACCGATCAAAAATCTGTGTCCTTTATGTTTGATGTTAAACATTTTGGAAAGATCAAAAATGATAAAATAATGAGGTGGAGGATTGAGTTGGCATGTTACCATTTTGATATAGTTTATCGTCCGGGGAAGGATAATGTTGCTGCTGATGTACTGTCGAGGGCTTATTGTTCTGTGATTCACGGAGATACGCTTATTAATCTTCACAATGCCTTACGTCATCCTGGGGTTACGAGGATGATACACTTTGTACGCAGTAAGAATTTTCCCTTTTTAAGTTGAAGACGTCAAGCAGATGACTTCATCATGTCCTATCTGTGCTCGGTGTAAACCGAATTTCTTTAAGCCTCAACGAGCTCATCTTATAAAGGCTACTTCTCCTTTGAACGTCTGAGCATTGATTTTAAGGGGCCTCTTCCTTCGACTCAAAATCGATACATATTTACTGTTGTGGATGAGTTTTCAAGGTTTCCTTTTGCTTTTCCTTGCACAGATGTATCAGCTGCTACAGTTATCAAATGTCTGACTCAACTTTTTGTCATCTTTGGGATGCCTGCGTATATCCATTCGGATCAGGGAAGTTCTTTTATGTCTTCCCAGTTGAAGGAATACCTTCAGAGTCGGGGAATTTCTACTAGTAGAACTACCCCGTATAACCCCCAGGGTAATGGACAGTGCGAACGATACAATGGGGTGATCTGGAAGGCAGTTATGTTGGCTTTGACATCCCGGAACCTTAAGAATACACAGTGGGAAATGGTACTGCCTGATGCCCTGCATTCCATTAGATCATTGCTTTCAATGGCTACTAATGTGACCCCCCATGAAAGGCTCTTTAACTATCCGCGGAGATCTACTACGGGATATTCGGTACCTTCATGGCTTACTATGCAGGGACCTGTGCTGCTTCGACGCCATGTTAGATTGTCAAAATATGATCCTTTAGTGGAGGAGGTGGAGCTGTTGGAGGCAAATTCCCAATATGCTCATATTCGATTCCAAGATGGGAAAGAAAGTACTGTTTCAATTAAAGATTTGGCTCCTTGTGGTGGCCAGCCCTCTTCTGAGGATACTAATAATAGTCATGATTCAGATAATGTGGATGTTGTTATAGATACTACGAATATTTCCAATCCTACTGCAGATAATTATACTTCTATTAGTCAGCCTTTGATGGATGTTCATGACCGTCCTAGTTTACTTCCTGATGGGATTTCCAATCCGGAAACCATTGATAATCGGGATATGGATAGCCTTCCTGCAGAAGATACTTCGGTGTCTCCGGGTGTGGGAGGGCAAGGAATTTCACCAAGGTTAAGAAGGTCGACACGAACAAGATATCCGGTCGACCGATTGAAAATGGACTTTTAAATTGATAGTAATGTTTTAAAATTGTTGAAATATTATATTTGTATTTTAGTTGTAAATAAATTAATTATAAATTGTAAAGGTTGTTTTAGGTTGGAGCATGTTTTAAAAGGAGGGGTGAATGTGGTGATTATTTCCTATGTTTAATAAGAAATATTGTGATTGGTGAATGGGGTGGTTGTTCTCTGTGTTAGTAAGAAGTATTGTAATTGGTTGTTTGTTTCTACCTTGAGATATATGCTGTAAACTCATTGGTAGTGGATGTCAGGTGATTTGTGGTGGCCATCTTAAATTCAGTTCTCTCCAGTCATGGTTGGAGACTGGTGTTGAAAGATGTGCTACTGGATTTTTAAAGTTAATAAAGCCTAGATTAGAAAGGCAAATCTATTCTTTATTTCAAAGAGAGAACTACTTTTACAGCTCCTGTATACTGTAGTACCGGCAGTGACCACACCTGTATCTAAGCCTTGAGCATGCCTCTGTACTGTTAGTCTTTAGACTACCCTCCTCCAGTAAACACCTGTTGATTGTTAATTTACAGCCTCTGTCTAGTTATTGGAAAACATCATACTTTAAAAATCACGGATTCAACAGTGGCGACGAGGTCGATTCGAATCTACCTGCAACTCTGCATTTCCTTTCAAGGATTTGATCCGGGAGGACGGTGGAAGAAAGTCGAGGCCAGAAGCACGGGCGTCGACCACGAGCAACCGCCCAGTCATCCGACAGAGAGTGAACATCGCAGGGGAGGCTGTTCAGAGCTGGGCTTGGTTCTCTAGCCACGACAATCCAGCAACAGACTGGCAACAGGTACAGCGCAGACCCTTCCCGGACAGCGGCGGCTGGAGCTGACCGACGGCACAGAAAAGGCCGAGCAGCGTCGACGGGGTAAGAGAGAGGGTGAAGCACACAGAGCGCTGCCGGGGGTTGAAAACCGAGCGGCGTCGACGGAAAACAAAAAGAGAGAGAGGGTAAAGCAGCAGCTGGGTTCAGGACCGAGCGGCGGCAACGAGAGAGGCACACAGGAGAATGCGCAGAGCACAGCCAGGGCTCAAGGGCTGAACAGCGTCCGCGGGGGAAAGAAAGGAAGTGTGAGAGACACCATTGAGCCACGGAGAAGAAGGGAGAGCGCGGGAGACGCCATTTTAGAAGCCACAGCGGAGAAGAAGAGTGAGCGCGGGAAGAAAGGAAAGCGTGGGAGACGCCATTTTGTGCCAGTGGAGAAGAAGGGAGAGCACGGGAGACGCCATTTTAGACAGTTTAATCATACCCAGGCAGTATCACTGCGTTCGACAATGAAGTCGAAGATTGGGCGACATATGTGGAACGCATTGAGGTGCACTGCAAGGCGAATGAAGTGCCAGATGCTAGGAAAGCACTGGTTTTGTTGAATTCCATGGGTGCAAAAACTTATGGCTTACTGCGAAACCTAATAACCCCAGAGAAGCCAGTGGATAAGAATTTCGAAAGCATAGTGGAAATCCTACAGGACCACTTAAACCCCACACCACTGCTGATAGCAGAAAGATTTAAGTTCCACAAAAGGAACCAGCATAAAGAGGAAAGTAATGCTGAGTACTTAACGGAACTGCGCAAGCTATCGAAACACTGCCAGTTTGGATTGGGACTAGCAGATACGTTAAGGGACAAGTTTGTGTGTGGGCTTCAAAGTGAAGGAACCCAGAAACGGCTTCTATCAGAAAAGGATCTTACGCCAGACAAGGCTTTCAGCATGGCAGTATCACACGAAGCAGCCGCACGGGGCGCTGCAGAGATACAACGGAGACCGCAAGAATATGGCACCAATGAAATGTCATATGGAGCAGGGAAGTGTTATCGCTGCGGCAGAACAACACACGACCAGAAGGATTGTTGGTTCAAGGACCAAGTGTGCAGACAGTGTGGAAAAGCAGGACACATAGCAAGAGTCTGCAGGTCAGGGAAGAAAACCAGCAGCAAGAAATCTCCACAGGAGAAGTACAAAAAGGTACATAAGGTGATGGACAGTAGTTCAGATGAACAGAAAAGTGACACAGACTCCGGAAGCAAGGAGCTGGGTTGTCTGAAACTACATAAGGTAACCAAAATGGAGGATCACCAGATTATCTGGGTCACGCTCAAGATAGACGGAGTCCAAGTGAAAATGGAATTGGACACAGGATCAGCCCTAACAGTCATAAACCAAAGGGACTACAAGCGGCTATTTTCACATATACCCCTGAAAGCTACAGAGATTGTCTTGAAGATGTACACGGGGCAAAAAGTCTACCCCAAAGGAAAAATAAGGGTGAACGTGATATACAAAGGCCAGGAAATACCCAAAATGGACCTATATGTATTGCCAGATGGAGGACCACCACTACTAGGACGTGAATGGATCCGAAAGATACAATTAGATTGGCATTCCATACAGGCACTGAAGGTTGAGGCCAAAAAGGATGATGACGTCACACCTGGATGACTGTCAAAAATGCTAACTGACGCACAAGAAGTGTTCCAGGAGGGACTCGGAACACAAAAAGGCATAACAGCGACGATTAAAATAGAGGAAAATGCAAGCCCAAAGTTTTTTAAGGCCAGACCGGTGCCTTATGCGATCCGACCAGCCATCAAAGCAGAGCTGGAAGGGTTGGAATGTTCAGGAGTACTGTCCAAAGTAGACTGGAACGAGTGGGCTACACCCATCGTTCCTGTAATGAAGATGTCGTTGAGTAATACGCCTGGGGAACCAAAGAAGGTCCGCATCTGTGGGGATTTTAAGGTGACAGTGAACCCAATCCTTCACACGGTACAATATCCACTTCCACGGATTGAGGATAATTTCGCCTCGCTATCTGGCGGTAAACGCTTCACCAAAATTGATCTGGCCCAGGTGTACCTGCAAATGGAGGTAGAAGAAGCATCGAAACAATACCTCACGATCAACACTCACAAAGGTCTCTACCAATACAACCGGCTGGTGTTCAGGGTAGCATCGGCTCCGGCTATTTGGCAAAGGGCAATGGATCAAGTCCTGCAAGGGATTCCAGGGACCCAGTGTTATTTGGACGACATCCTGGTCAGGGGCGAAAATGACCGTGAACACCTCGCCAACCTGGAGAAGGTGCTCACTAGATTAAAGGAATATGGGCTATGAGCTAATCGCCACAAGTGCGAATTTTTCCAGAAGCAGATCTCGTATTGTGGCCACGTTATTGATGAGGGGTTACATAAGTCCCCTGAAAAGATTGAGGCAGTAGTCAAGGCTCCAGCACCGGAAAATGTGTCACAACTGAGGTCGTTCCTCGGGCTGGTGAACTACTACCATAAGTTCTTACCAAACTTGTCTACAGTATTACACCCACTGAACACCCTACTGCAAACGGGGGTACCATGGAAGTGGAATGACGAATGTAAACGAGCTTTCCAGAAGTGCAAAGAATTGATCACATCAAAAGGGGTGTTGGCCCATTTCAACCCAGCACTACCAATTTGGTTGGCATGTGATGCATCACCCTATGGTATTGGAGCGGTGCTGTCGCACAAATTCCCAGACGGGTTGGAGAGGCCAGTAGCCTTTGCGTCTCGGTCACTAACCTCAGCCGAGCACAACTATGCCCAGATCGACAGGGAGGCCCTCAGCCTAGTATGGGGAGTAAAAAAATTCAATCACTATCTGCATGGGCAGAAGTTCACCTTGCTGACTGACCACCAACCACTTGTCTCCATCTTTAATCCAAAGAAGGGCGTTCCGGTGATGACTGCACAACGGCTACAAAGATGGTCCGTTTTTCTAGGGGTGAACCAATATGAAATAGAGTATAAGGGCACGAAACAGCATGGAAACGCTGATGGGCTATCACGCCTGCCACTGCCTACTGTGCAGGAAGCACCAGCAGTGGACCCTATCGAGATATTTTATTCGTCGATAATTGAACGATTGCCAGTAACTAACGCGGATATAGCGAAGGAGACCCGCAATGATCCGACACTGTCTCGGGTATATGATTTGACGGTGAGGGGATGGCCAACACATGGCGACTCACTGTTGCCAGCATTCTCATCCAGAAGAGAACAGCTGTCAGTATGCCAGGGGACAGTGATGTGTGGATCCCGAGTGGTAATTCCACCCAAGTTAAGGGAGAGAGTGCTCAATGAGCTTCACTAAGGCCATCTGGGAGGGGTGAAAATGAAAAGCCTTGCTAGGGCTTATGTGTGGTGGCCAGGGATCGAGCAACAAATCGAGGACCTAACAAAGAGCTGCTCAGCATGCCAGAAGGTCCAAAATGCACCACCACATGCCCCTCTACACCCATGGGAGTGGCCCTCCTCTCCATGGCAATGGGTGCATATTGATTTTGCTGGTCCATTCATGGACTCAATGTTCTTAATAGCAGTGGATGCGCACTCGAAATGGCCTGAGGTGATCAAAATGTCCTCAACCACTACAGAGAAAACGATTGCAGTCCTACGGACCATATTTGCCAGGAACAGCTTGCCAGAGCAGATTTGCTCTGATAACGGACCACAGTTTGTGTCCGAAGAGTTTCGGAAATTTATGAGAAGGAATGGGGTAAGGCATTACACATCCGCCCCGAATCATCCAGCCGCAAATGGATTGGCTGAGAGGTTCGTACAAACCTTTAAAAAGGCGATAAGGGCCATGTGCGATGATGAAATTCCACTACAGCATAAGGTGGACAATTTCCTGTTAGCCTACAGAAATGCGACACATGCAGTTACCAACCAGACCCCGGCCATGATGTTCTTTAACCGAAGGTTGAGATCTCGTCTGGATTTGCTCAGACCAAATGTGCGAAGTAATGTTGAGGATAAGCAGTTCCAGCACATCAATGAAAAGCCGACAAGGAGCTTCAATGTAGGACAACCAGTCTTGGCCCGCGACTACCGAACAGAGAAATGGCAACCCGGAACGATATGCACATGGCAGGGGCCATTAATGTACACAGTGAATGTCAGGGAGAATATTGTGAGACGCCACGTCGACCAGATCCTAGCATCAGAGGAACGAGCCAACCCCATGTCTCGCGTACCTGGGGATGAACCCGACATACCAGTAGCATCTACCTCAGAAACAGCAGCAGCGGAACCTGATGAACTAACCGATGAAAGGGGGCCAGAATCGCCTCCGCACCAAGAACAAGAACCTCAGGAAAGGCGCTATCCAGAAAGGATCAGGAAGCCGCCCCAAAGACTGAATCTATAAATGGACTATTTCAGTTTAATGTGCATGTTAAAGTGTTAACTGTTATTTGAATGTTATGGGTCCTGTTAATCTAAAAGGGGAGGAATTGTAGTGTATGTACCTTTAAGAGAGAACTACTTTTGCAGCTCCTGTATACTGTAGTACCGGCAGTGACCGCACCTGTTTCTAAGCCTTGAGCATGCCTCTTTGCTGTTAGTCTTTAGACTACCCTCCTCCAGTAAACACCTGTTGATTGTTAATTTACAGCCTCCTTCTCGTTATTGGAAAACATCATACTTTAAGAATCACGGATTCAACAGGGAGTGACAGTGGGAAGAGGAAAGAAAGAAAGACTTGCATTTATATAGTGCCTTTTATGACCACTGGATGTCCCAAAGCTCTTTACAGCCAATGGAGTACTTTTTGAAGTGGAGTCACTGTTATAATGTGGGAAATGCGGCACCAATTTGAGCACAGCAAGCTCCCACAAACAGCAATGTGATAATGACCGGATAATCTGTTTTTCGTGATGTTGATTGAGGGATAAATATTGGCCAGGACACCGGGGATAACTCCTCTGCTCTTCTTCGAAATAGTGCAATGGGACCCTGTACGTCCAGCTGCGAGAGCAGACGGGGCCTCGGTTTAATGTCTCATCCAAAAGACAGCACCTCCGACAGTGCAGCACTCCCTCAGCACTGCACTGGAGTGTCAGCCTAGATTTTTGTGCCAAAGTCTCATGGAATGGGACTTGAACCCACAACCTTCATGACTCAGAGGCGAGTGTGCTACCCATTAAGCCGAACATTAATGGTAATATAAAAGATAAAAAGAAAAATCTTAGTCCAGTGCAAAATCCTGACATCGCTGGATGGGCGAAAGTTCAAACATTGTCTATGATGCTTCTGCCTGTAGGGGGTGGTGTGGGTTTGGCGCATGCGCCCAGTCAGTTATGCCTCTGACTGTTTGTGAGCGGTTCGAATTGCTCCCACGCCCCTGGGTTCTAGACATCGGACTTAGGTACAGGCGACGACACAGAAAAGACTTGAGTAGACAGGTTGTTTGGATGTGAGAAAACCAAGATTTTATTAAACAGAAAATTTACACAATCTTATGAGAAGTTACTAGTATAAAATTACAGGCAAATACAAAATAACTATACTTATACAGGGAATGGGGAACACACGGCACATCGAGGAAAAACAAACTATCTTAACAATCCTCTTATCCTTATCCCTCCACCTATACCTAACTAGATTAAGCTATGAGGGGCCAGAGTTCATGCTCACCAAACAAAGATCTGCTGAATTCAAAACAGCGGTGGGGTTTGGGGTTTGCTCTTTGTGCTCTCTGGGGCCTGCTGTCGTCATGTGGTCTCGGGGTGCTGCAAGGGCGTCGTCCAGGTACAAGTACCCCAAAGTTAAAGTCTCTGCTTGGGTACTTTACCTCGCAGGGATGACGGTTCCTCTTCCTCGGCCGGCAGTTGCAGTTTGCATGAAGATAGTCGAAGGTGAGCTGGATTGAAGGCCCGATTATTCGAAGCGTTTCTTCAATCGTCTTCCCAATTCGTCTTCCTCACCACCTCGCCTCGTCTCGTCCCGCCTCGCCTGGCCTGGTTTGTCCGTGTCCGCCTGGTGCAATGCCGGGCATTCCTGATGGGATGGGAAAGGCACGGGCAGCGGCCGGGCGGTAAATGCGGGACGGGGGAAGAGCAGCAGCCATGAAAGCGAGGGGCCGGAGCAGGAGCCAAGAGCAAGGGCAGAGAGCAGAGAGCGAGCCGGTTGCTGGTGGGCCTACAATTATACTCCTTCGGATGGCCCTTATCTGTGCGCCAAATCAGGTTAGTTCTTTGTCCCAATCTTGGCGGGCTAGTTTAAATAATTGTAGCAATCTAAACTAACTGTTTTTAGATGGCCGGTGATCGCACCTACTGGCCTGATTATCGAGTTGTTTTGTTATTAATACATCTTAATCGGCCTGCCCAGCTTCGATGGCTTCCTTAAACTGTTTCCGATTATTTATGCAAACAACTTGATTGCCTCAAGTATAGGCCTAACTGGTTTCGGTCTGTCTGCGATTTGGCTTAATGCATAATTCAAAGTCCTGCTGTCTGCTTTTCAAAATACAAAAGTCTCTCTTCACAGAAACTACAACTTTGGTTTCGATTTCCCCAAAAGCTGCTTGTGCCACAGAGTCCAAGCTTTTAAAATCTTGCAGGCTTTTGGCCACGAGGTGCGGACGCCATCTTTGGGTACCCTTTTTAAAATGTTCATGCAGGGTCCCTTTTATTAATAATAACCTTTGGGGAAATGTAGAAATTTTGCGAATCTTACATGCCTGCTGTGAGGGCTGGGGTATCTGGGGAGCCAAGCACACATCAGAAGAGACATGCCCAGTGATCATCTGCTCCCCGATCTGACCGGCATCCTCAGATGGAGGGAGGAATGATGCTGCCGAGGGAGGGGTCCGAGTTGCTGTGTTTGATGACTAGAATATCCATGGTGTGTGGAGGGAGTGTGGGGAGGGGCTACCTCGCAGTCGGAAGCAACACAAGGTCCTCAATTCAGGCCACACACCTTGCCCACTGGACAGAACAGCCACCATTAGAAGTCATCCTAGATTATTCTCATGTTGTTCATGACTTCTTCCTCCTGGCCGCAGTCCTCTGAATCTATCAACTAAATGAAGTTCAGGAAGGGATGCGGCCTCTCAGCTGGTCTCTGGGGCTCAGGATGTCTACCGTCCCAGACTGAGAAGCATCTTTGAAAGTATATAAATCACCAGGCCCAGATGAAGTGTATTCCAGGCTGTTAAGAGAAGCAAGGGAAGAAATAGCGGAGGCTCTGACCATCATTTTCCAATCCTCTCTGTCTACAGGTGTGGTCCTGGAGGACTGGAGGAATGCTAACGTTGTACTGTTTAAAAAGGGAGAAAGGGATAGACTGAGTAATTACAGGCCAGTCAGCCTAACCTCGGTGGTGGGCAAATTATTGGAAAAACCTCTGGGGGACAGTATTAATCGTCATTTAGAAAGGTGCGGATTAATCAAGGACAGCCAGTTAAGGGAAGGTCATGTCTGACTAACTTGATTGAATTTTTTGGAGGTAGCAAGGAGTGTCGATGAGGGTAGCGCATTTGATGTAGTCTACAGGGATTTTAGCAAGGCTTTTAACAAGGTCCCACATGGCAGACTGGTCAGGAAAGTAAAAGCCCATGGGATCCAAGGGAAAGTAGCCAGTTGGATCCAAAATTGGCTCAATGGCAGGTGTAATGTATATACCTTTAAGGGGGGAGCTACTTTTTACAGCTCATGTATACTGTAGTGCCGGCAGTGACCACACCTGTATATAGCACTGAGTAGTAATCTGCACAGTTCCGTTCCAGAGTGAGCCACGTTGAGTAAACACCTGTTGTACTGTTCTCCTGCAGTCTGTTTCTTAATAGTGACGGGCACAACATTGGCGACGAGGCAAATTCAATCCTACCTGCAACTCTGCATCACCTCCCAGGGATTCATTCCTGGAGACCAGTAGATTGGAGGTCAAGGCCAGAGACACGGGCGTCGACCACGGGCAACCGCCCAGTCATCCAGCAGAGACTCGAGAATTGCGGGGGAGGCTGTTGAGAGTCAGGCTTGGCTTTCCAGTCACGGTGGTCCAGCGAAACGGGCTGGCAACAGGTAGTGCGCCGACCCTTCCCGGACAGCGGCGGGCTAGAGCCCGACCGAGCGGCACAGCAAAGGGCCGAGCAGCGTCGACGGGAGAGACAGAGAGAGAGGGCAGAGCGCACAGGGCACAGCCGGTGTTCAGGGGCCGAGCAGCGTCGAGGAGAGGGAGAGAGACGCGCAGAAACCCGCGAGGCGCTGCCATTGCCACGAGGACCGCCGAGAGCGGCGTTGGCAGCAGCGCAGGAGAAGCGTGCGAAACCTACAGGGCACCGCCATTGCCACGAGGACCGCCGAGAGCGGCGTTGGCAGCAGCGGGGGAGGAAGGAAAGCGCGGGAGACGCCATTTTAAGCCATTTTAAACCACACCCAAAATGCCGAAGAGTGGCAGTATCACCACATTTGACAATGAAGTCAAAGATTGGACTACATATGTCGAACGAATAGAGGTATACTGCAAGGCAAATGAGGTGTCAGATGACAAGAATGCGACGGTATTGTTAAATTTAATGGGTGTAAAGACGTATGGCTTATTAAGAAATCTAGTAACCCCAGGGATGCCAGTGGAAAAGAGTTTTGGAGACATAGTGACGATACTACAGGAACATTAAAACCCCACATCGCTGCTGATAGCAGAAAGATTCAAGTTTCACAAACGGAACCAGCATAAGGATGAAAGCAATGCTGAATATTTAACAGAACTGTGCAAACTATCGAAACACTGTCAGTTTGGAACGGGACTGGCAGATACCTTAAGGGACAAGTTTGTGTGTGGGCTTCAAAGTGAAGGAACCCAGAAACGGCTTTTATCTGAAAATGACCTTACGCTGGACAAGGCTTTCAGCATTGTGGTATCATATGAAGCAGCAGCACGGGGCACTGCAGAGATACAACAGAGACCGCAAGAATATGGCACAAACGAAATGTCATACAGAACAGGGAAGAGCTATCGCTGCAGCAGAACAACACACGACCACAATGATTGCTGGTTCAAAGACAAAGTGTGCAGACAGTGTGGAAAAGTAGAACACATAGCACGAGTCTGCAGGTTGGGAAAGAAAACCAGCAATAAGAAATCTCCAAAAGAAAAGTACAAGAAGGTACATAAGGTGACGGAGAATAGTTCAGACGAACAAAAGAGTGATACCGACTCCGAAAACAGGGAGCTGAGTTGTCTGAAACTACATAATGTGATCAAAACGGAGGATCACCGAACCATTTGGGTCACTCTCAAGATAGCAGGAGTCCAGGTAAAAATGGAATTGGACACAGGATCAGCCCTAACAGTCATAAACCGACGGGACTACGAGCGGCTATTCTCACACATACCCTTGAGAGACACAAAAACTATTTTGAAGACGTACACGGGGCAAAAAGTCTAACCCAAATGAAAAATAAGGGCGACCATTATATATAACGGTAAGGAAACACCAAAACTAGGCCTGTATGTGTTGCAAGATGGAGGACCACCATTACTGGGACGTGAATGGATCCGGAAAATACAGCTGGATTGGCATTCCATACAAGCACTGACTGTGGCTGCCAAAAAGGATGACGACGTCACACCTGGGTGACTGTCAAAGATCCTAACCGATGCGCAAGAAGTGTTCTAGCAAGGACTCGGAACACTAAAAGGCATGACAGCAACAATTAAAATTGAAGAAAACGCAAGCCCAAAATTTTTTAAGGCCAGACCAGTACCTTATGCGATCCGCCCAGCTGTCGAAGCAGAGCTGGAGAGTTTGGAACGTTCAGGAGTACTGTCCAAGGTAGACTGGAGCGAGTGGGCTACACCCATCATCCCTGTGATGAAAAAGTCATTGAGCAGCACGCCTGGGGAACCAAGGAAGGTTCGCATCTGTGGGGACTTTAAGGTAACAGTGAAACCAGTCCTTCACACCGTGCAATATCTACTTCCACGGATTGAAGATATTTTCGCCTTGCTATCTGGAGGGAAACGCTTCACTAAGATTGATCTGGCCCAGGCGTATCTGCAAATGGAGGTAGAAGAAGCATCAAAAAAATACCTCACAATCAACACCCATAAAGGTCTCTACCAATACAATCGGCTGGTATTCGGGGTAGCATCAGCTCCGGCTATTTGGCAAAGGGCAATGGAACAAGTCCTGCAAGGGATCCCAGGGACCCAGTGTTATTTGGACGACATCCTGGTCACGGGCGAAAATGAGAGTGATCACCTCGCCAACCTGGAGCAGGTGCTCACTAGATTGAAGGAATATGGGCTCCAAGCTAACCGCCCCAAATGCGAGTTTTTTAAAAAACAGATCTCGTATTGTGCCCACGTTATCGATAAAGAGGGGTTACATAAGTCCCCAGAAAAGATTGAGGCAGTAGTTAAGGCTCCAGCACTGGAAAACATGTTACAACTGAGGTCGTTCCTCGGGCTGGTAAACTACTACCATAAGTTCTTGCCAAATTTGTCTACAATACTACACCCACTGAACACCCTACTGCAAACTGGAGTGCCATGGAAGTGGAGTGACGAATGTACACGAGCTTTCCAGAAGAGCAAAACACTACTCACATCAAAAGAGGTATTGGCCCATTTCAACCCAGCACTACCAATTTGGTTGGCGTGTGATGCGTCACCCTACGGCATTGGAGCGGTGCTGTCGCACAAATTCTCGGACGGCTCAGAGAGGCCAATAGCCTTTGCGTCACGATCACTAACCTCAGCCGAGCGTAACTACACCCAGATTGACAGGGAGGCCCTCAGCCTAGTGTGGGGAGTGAAAAAGTTCAATCACTATCTGCACGGGCAGAAATTCACCTTGCTGACTGACCACCAGCCTCATGTCTCCATTTTTAATCCGAAGAAGGGCGTTCCGGTGATGACTGCGCAACGACTACAAAGATGGTCACTCTTTCTAGGGGCGCACCACTATGAGATTGAATATAAGGGCACGAAACAGCATGGAAATGCTGATGGGCTATCATGCCTGCCACTGCCTACTGCGGAGGAAGCATCAGCAGTGGATCCTGTCGAAATATTTCATTCGACTATAGTTGAATACCTACCGGTAACTAAGGCTTGTATAGAAAAGGAGACCCGAAATGACCCGACACTGTCTCGGGTCTATGATTTGACGGTGAAGGGATGGCCAGCACATGGCGACTCACTGTTGCCAGCATTCTCGACAAGGAGAGAACAGCTGTCAGTGTGCCGGGGGACCTTGATGTGTGGATCCCGAGTGGTAATCCCACCCAAGTTAAGGGATAGAGTGCTCAATGAGCTTCATGAGGGTCATCTGGGAGGGGTAAAAATGAAAAGCCTTGCCAGGGCTTATGTGTGGTGGCCGGGAATCGATAAACAAATCGAGGACCTGACCAAGAGCTGCTCAGGATGCCAGAAAGTCCAAAATGCACCACCACATGCCCCTCTACACCCATGGGAGTGGCCCTCATCTCCATGGCAACGGGTGCATATTGATTTTGCTGGTCCATTCATGGACTCAATGTTTTTAATAGCCGTGGATGCGCACTCGAAACGGCTTGAGGTCATCAAAATGTCCTCCACCACCACGGAGAAAACTATTGCAGTCCTACGGACCATTTTTGCCAGGAACGGCTTGCCAGAAGAGATTTGCTCTGATAACGGACCACAGTTTGTGTCCGACGAGTTCCGGAGGTTTATGCAGAAGAATGGGGTAAGGCATTACACATCCGCCCCGTATCATCCAGCCACAAATGGATTGGCTGAGAGGTTCGTACAAACCTTTAAGAAGGCAATAAAGGCTATGTACAATGACAACATTCCGCTGCAGCATAAGGTGGACAATTTCCTGTTCGCCTACCGGAATGCGACACATGCAGTCACCAACCAGGCCCCCGCCATGATGTTCTTTAACCAAAGGTTAAGATCTCGCCTGGATTTGCTCAGACCAAACGTACGAAGAGATGTTGAGAGTAAGCAATTCCAGCACATCCATGAGAAGCCAACAAGCAGCTTCAATGTAGGGCAACCAGTCTTGGCCCGCGACTACCGAACAGAAAAATGGCAGCCAGGAACGATATGCACACGGCAGGGCCCACTAATGTACACAGTGGACGTTGGGGAGAACATCGTGAGACGCTATGCTGACCAGATCCTAGAGTCACAGGAACAAGTCAACCCCATGCCTCGCCCATACGTACCTGGTGAGGAACCCGACGTACAGGTCGCATCTACCCCAGAAACAGTAGCATCGGAAGCTGATGACCCAACCGACGACAGGGTGTCAGAATCGTCTCCGCACCAAGAGCGAGACACTCGGGAAAGGCTCTATCCAGAAAGGATCAGAAAGCCTCCCCAAAGACTGAATATATAAATGGACTATTTTCAGCTTATGTTGTATGTTAAAAGTGTTAATTGTAATTAGTTTGATATTTAATTGTTAAATGAGTGTTATGGTACTGTTAATCTAAAAGGGGAGGAATTGTAATGTATGTACCTTTAAGGGGGGAACTACTTTTTACAGCTCATGTATACTGTAGTACCGGCAGTGACCACACCTGTATATAGCACTGAGTAGTAATCTGTACAGTTCAGTTCCAGAGTGAGCCATGTTGAGTAAACACCTGTTGTACCGTTCTCCTGCAGTCTGTGTCTTACTACTGACGGACACAACAGCAGGAAGCAGAGGGTAATGGTCGATGGGTGTTTTTGTGACTGGAAGGCTGTTTCCAGTGGGGTTCTGCAGAGCTCAGTACTCGGTTCCTTGCTTTTTGTGGTATATATCAATGATTTAGACTTCAATGTAGGGGGCATGATCAAGAAGTTTGCAGATGACACAAAAATTGGCCATATGGTTGATAGTGAGGAAGAAATCTGTAGACTGCAGGAAGATATCAATGGACTGGTCAGGTGGGCAGAACAGTGGCAAATGGAATTCAATTCAGAGAAATGTGAGGTAACGCATTTGGGGAGGGCTAACAAGGCAAAGGCATACACAATAAATGTTAGGATACTGAGAAATGTAGAGGAACAGAGGGACCTTGGAATGCACATCCACAGATCCCCGAAGGAAGCAGGACAGGTAGATAAGGTGGTTAAGAAGGCATATGGGATACTTTCCGTTATTAGCTGAGGTATATAATATAAGAGCAGGGAGGTTATGCTTGAACTGTATAAAACACTAGTTAGGTCACAACTAGAGTACTGTGTACAGTTCTGGTCACCACATTACAGGAAAGATACGATTGGTCTAGAAAGGGTACAGTGGAGATTTACATGGATTTTGCCAGGACTGGAGAATTTTAGATATGAGGAAAGATTGGATCGGCTGGTGTTGTTTTCTTTGGAACAGAGGAGGCTGAGGGGAGACTTGATTGAGGTGTATAAAATTATGAGGGAACTAGATAGAGTGGATAGGAAACACCTATTTCCCTTAGCAGGGAGGTCAATAACCAGGGGGCATAGATTTAAAGTAATTGGTAGAAGGATTAGAGGGGAGTTGAGGAAAAAAAATTTCACCCAGAGGGTGGTGGGGGTCTGGAACCCACTGCCCGAAAGGATGGTAGAGGCAGAAACCCTCATCACATTTAAAAAGTACTTGGATAGTCACTTGAAGTGCTGTAACTTACAAGGCTACGGACCAAGAGCTGGAAAGTGGGATTAGGCTGGATAGCTATTTTTCAGCCGGCACAAACACGATGGGCCGAATGTCCTCCTTCTGTGCCATAAATTTCTATGATTCTAACATTGCTCATGTATAGTGATCAGAGGAAATCTTTCTCCTTCCTAGATTGGTGCATGAGTTCCAATAATCACCAGGCAGAACTAAAACTGTCCCGGTTATTGATCTGTACCTGTTGTGTTATTTGGATTGATGGAATGAGTCCAAGATTGAAATATAGCTCTTAATTGTTCTGCTCAGTTGTATTTTAAAGTGGAACTGAAATTGAACTTCCAAATGAGTTGGATTCAGCTTGGCCTAGTTGGTAGAACTCTATTGCTTTGAGTTGAAGGAGGAAAAATTCGGTATTGACCATTTTGGGGCGCTAACATCGCTTGGGCGCTAACTTTAGCGGCCGGTTCTAATTAGTGCCGGCGATCGCGAAATTGAGTTTTAGTGCCCCCAAGAGGGAAGTGGAGCGCTAAATCAAGCGCTCCACTTCCTTCTTAGGGCGCTAACATCAGAGAGCGAGGCACTGCTGCGTTCAAAGGCTCCTTCCCTCCCTTAAAGGGAAGAGCCATCGCTGCAGGCTCTGCAATATAAAAAGTACCTACCTGGACCACCAAGGCAGATGCGATATGGCGCAATCAGCCCAGCACTCAAGCAGAGTACCGGGCTGATCGATCGCGGACAAGAACCCGCGAAATAAACTAGAACAGGAAAGGTACTTTTTTCCCACTTACCTCGGCCACCTTACCTTTAATCATCGCCCCCGAAGTGGCCGCCCGCCCGAATCTCACCACCTGCAGCTGTCGGTGTTTTCGATCAGTACTGCTGCAGGGGGCAGAAGTCAATTTCGGGTCTGGTGCGCTACCGGGGCAATGCACATGGCAATGACGTCACGATCTCCGAGCGAAGGAGATTGGGACGCAACACAGTAGCGCCGCCACAAAACTCCTGCCGAATATTGCGGGAGTCGATGTCAGCGCTGCGCCCGGTTGCAAAGCCATTTGCGACCCGTTAACGCCCCGGGCGTTAATGGGAGGCGCAAAGGCACCCAATTTCACCCCCGAAGAGTTATAGGTTTGAGCCCCATTCCAGGACTTAAGCACATAAACAAGGCTGACAGCTCAGTGCAGTACTGAGGGGAGTGCTGCTTGGTTGGAGGTGCAATATTTTGGATGAGATGTTGAACTGAGGTTTTGTCTACTGTTTCAAGCGATCTCAAGACAATATTGGAAAAGGAGCTGTGGGGTTTACCTGATGCCCTGGCCTAAATAATCCCTCAAACCAAAGCTTGTGCGATCTTGCTGAGTGCGAAATGGTCGCTGTTTGCTTACATAAAGCAATGATTGCATTCGACTGCGAAGGTCTTTATGATATCCTGAGGATGTGAAAGGTGCTAAATAAATGCAGACTTTTGTTTTTCTTTCGTTGTTAAGTTATGGACGTGGAAGGTAGTAAACATAGGCCTAGAAATTCACTGGCCTTAGCGCCGCTTTTGAGGCGCTAGAGGGCCTAGCGCCGAAGTTATGGCCAGTTTAGAAATTGACAGGGGCCCTAAATCAGCGTTAGGCCGGTAGCGCTGCGCCGGCACCGATGACGTCATCGGTGTGCGCAGCGTCCCGGTTGCCATGGTAACCCGCCCGAACTCGGAAATTGAGTTGCGGCCGCCTCGCCCGTGGCAGCCGCAAGCAACGTTCTGGCAGAGGTGCCTTACAGAACTTTGCGCCGGCGCATTAAAGGCCCCGCGGCGGCCGGCCGCTTTCCCGCCGGCCGCCTGGCCGCAGCTCCCTCCCCGGACTTCCCCCCCCCCCCCCCCCGCCAGAACAGAAGCAAGCCCGGCACTTGTCCGAGGTGCCGGGCTCATTTTTAAAAAGATTATCGCGGGCCGCGGCCGGGTGCAGGCAGCTCCTCCTTAACGGAAGGAGGAGGCCTGCACTTCCCGAGCCTGCCGCACCGCAGCGGGCGCCGCAGCGCCGGAATAGCGCCGCAATGCGGCGCGTGGCGCCAGTTTTGAGGTGCTGAGACCCCTCAGTAGCGCCGGCAGCCGTTTGGGCGCGGCGCTACTGAATTTTTGGCGCGCGCAGGGGGACATAGCGCCGGCACTAACTTCCGGCGCTAAAGCCCTCGCTGCGCCAAAACCGAATTTCTAGGCCATAATGTTTTATCACATCTCAGACATCTGTGATCCATTATAAATGAGTTATTTTCAAGTGTGGTAAGTCTTATATAGGCAAGTGTTGGAGCCATTTCATGCACTACCAGTAGCCCGTGAGCTGAATGAACAGTTCATCTTTTTATGATGTTGGCTGAGAGGAATGTTCTCCATGGCACAAGGAGAATTTCCTGCTTGTCTATGAAGAGTGCTGTTTGATGTTTTGATGTCCACCCAAACAGACAAATAGGGCCTCGGTTGAACATTTGAAGCACTGACTCATTGTTTTGAACAGATGTGGATTACTGTGAACTGAGAGATTCCACACCCCTGATTATAACTACTGAAACTGTTTTGTAATATTCTTGATAGACACTGATTCAGCTGCAGTGCATAGAACCTGAGATTCAAATAGAAATGAGTTTGGGGAGGGGCAGAGGGACGCGACGTATCTCCATGATTTTACTGACCGTAAATCGGAGGATGTGCTGCCTTGTAAGGATGAAAGTTATATCTGCACAATATTCTCTGTTGGAGAGAAGGTATAACTTGTGTTGTCACCTTAAGGCCTAATTGTTGTAAATATTGACTTCATGAGGTGCATAACAGGGCAGCTATTGGGCAGATGCTGAGCTCAACAGGTTATTCTTTCTATGTAGCTAGTTACAATCCCTGGTTTCCTTTGTTTCACCCCACCCACCCCAACCCCATTAGAATAATCATAGACTCATAGAATTATAGAATAGTTACAGCATAGAAGGAGGCCATTCAGCCCATTGAGCCCGTGCCGGCTCTCTGCAAGAGCGCTTCAGCTAGTCCCACTCCCCTGCCCTTTCCCCATAGTCCTGCAAATTTATTTCCTTCAGGGTACTTATCCAATTCCCTTTTGAAAGCTGTGATTGAATCTGCCTCCACCACCCTTTCAGGCAGTGCATTCCAGATCCTAACCACTCGCTGCGTAAAAAAGTTTTTCCTCATGTCGCCTTTGGTTCTTCTGCCAATTACCTTAAATCTGTGTCCTCTGGTTCTCGACCCTTCTGCCAATGGGAACAGTTTCTCTCTATCTACTCTATCTAGACCCCTCATGATTTTGAACACCTCTATCAAATCTCCTCTCAACCTTCTCTGCTCTAAGGAGAACAACCCCAGCTTTTCTAGTCTATCCACGTAACTGAAGTCCCTCATCCCTGGAACCATTCTCGTAAATCTTTTTTGCACCCTCTCTAAGGCCTTCTCATCCTTCCTAAAGTACGGTGCCCAGAATTGGACACAATACTCCAGTTGAGGCTGCACCAGTGTTTTATAAAGGTTCATCATAACTTCCTTGCTTTTGTACAAGAATTGGCTGGCTTTTTCCTTTTCTTTAAGGTTGTATTGCACCTGTTTCCCATACACTCAACTTAAACCTGGCATGTAAATAGATTTATTATCTATAGTGCAGCTCACTACTGGGTGGAGTATGTACTCTTAGAAGGACAGACAGGAATAGCCTAGCATGGACTTGCTGTTGAAGTGTAGGTGTGCATCCCTGAAGGCTACAAGGCACAACCACTATGCATTCTTAAATGAATGTTCAGTTCAGTTACTCGTCAGAGTACCAATTAGAATTTTATCTGTCAGAAGGTTATTTATGAAGCTGTAGACATTGTGGTTCCACTATTGTGTAACAATGCAATTTGCAGAAAACACTGCTGTCTGGCATGTTAATGCAGCACTTCGAAATTGCAGAATGTTGCATAAATAAAAGTATCTTTCAAATAGTATCTTGGTAAGACTAGCAGATTTATTCCCTTTTCATTGTTGATGGTTCAGATGTGTTGGAGATAAATCAAGCTCTGATTCGCTGCAGTTATTTCATCATTCCCTATTAAGGGATTCAAAAAGGTCAGTAATCTTGTCACATGACTGCAGAAGTATATTGGATCTGGCTGTCAGTTTGAGAACTGCATAATAAAAGAACCTTTTGAAGAGCTATCAGTGACACAAGTTAACAAGATGTGGCCCCAGAGTGTTGTAGTGAAGGGCAGTTGTAGGATCAATACTTGACAGTCCTTACAAAAGAGTTCTAAATGTGCAAGCGAAGATTTTTCAGCTGCCGCACTGAATATCTAACCGGTTGTTGAACCAAAATGGCTTTTACCAAATCTATTATTTGGGAGCTGGGTATGAAATTGAAGCAGGTCAGAAAATAAGGCTGAAGTCAATTTACAGACCAGTGGATTGAAGGATGCTGAAGGAGAAAGATGAGCTTGTTCTTGAAGACAAGAGTGCTTCCACTGAGCCAAGGCTAACAACAAGTCCATTCACCCCTTCCTACACCATAGTGCAGTGCCCCAATCACACCTCCTGGGTGACACAGATTTACTGGTACTTCCTCCAACACAGTGCATTATATTCACTTCTCACAGTGCAGTCTTTGTTAGGGGAGATTGAACTCAGATTGGGTGACTACGTTGCCAAAACCTTCTGTTCTGTCTGCCAGTGACCCTGAGTTCACGGTCACGTGCCACTTTGATTTCCCCATCCCAAACCTGAGCTATGTGCCTTCTGTATCATTTCAGTGAAGATTGAGGAACTCTACCTATTAGGGCATTTAGCAGCCCTCTGGCCTTGATGTTGATGTTAGGCCTTGATGTTGATGTTATCTTCGCACATTAATTATAACTCCCACTTTCCCTTCAGCAGGAAGCACTGGCCCATGGAATCAGCATGTTGGCCTTTCTGTGTAGAGGGGGGAGAGGAGAATGAACAAGTTGGTCTTGGGGTGGGAACCCTCGGAATATCATGCTGATGGGGCAGCCTGAGTCTTTGATGCTGCTATGTCTTTTTTTCTCTCAGGCTGCTGCACCCTACACCACTCTACCAGATATTGTTCTGCTTCTATTTCCACCTGCCTTACCCTCCTCCTCACTACCCCAGCTATTCACATATTCTGCTTGTAAATTGTAAATGTCCTGAGCTTCTCATGCTTCATTCTCCTGGTTGGGCTGCACATTAACTACAGGTGGATTCCCTGCTCAGGCCCGAGTTAAAGTTACAGTCGGGTCTCAATTATGTCATCGGGCCGCGACTTGCATTTGTAAAGAAGGACCCTGTTGGCTCCGGGTGCATGTCCTTGCTGTCTGCTCAGAAGAGCAGGTTAAAATTTCAGATGTTGCAATCATGGCAGCTTTCGGACAGGTAAAGAGCCAGGGAGATTTTAACTGCCCAACCGCCAGGTTTCTGCTGAGCGAGTAGGGTTAAAATCGTCCCCTATGCGTGGCATTAATTTCAGGCCCAAAAACAGACCTGCAGGTATTTCAAGCCCATAAAGTGGATATTAATTTATATACATTTTTTCACTGGCCACGTGAGAGCAGATGTGAGCAAAGACCATATTAGCAACTGATGAATGATACTTCATCATAATTTGTTGAAAACAAATTAAATTCCATGAAAAGGTTGTAATGGAAATTATAATAAGCATGAACTCAGCATATGAGTTAACTGTGGTGACTGTAATTCAAATGAATGCAGATAAGGGTGTTAATTTGGCACATCTGCCTCATCCTTGTATAGCAGCCAGAAAAATGTCCCCTACCCATCACAGTATCTAACTGCCTATTGAGTGCAGACTGTTTGCTTCCATGTCCCCATCCAAAAGATCCCCTCCCAAGTGTTGATCATTCTTTATGTGAAGTGTTCCCTGATAGCCATACTAAATCCTTTTTTGGAGATTCCCGCCTCCATTTTGACTAGTTTCTGCCATTGTCCTGTAGCTGTATTGTAATTTAGGTGCTTAAGATTAACCTTTTTTTTTCCCCTTTCTATATTGTACACACTGTTTGGGGTGTGCTGCCACTGCAATTGTAGTGTCAGTTTGAGGTGGTTTAGCTTTGCTGACTCTCCAATTGGAGTCAGCATAAACCAGTTGGCTTAACGTCAGTGGTAGAATCTTTGCTAAAAGGTGAGATCAAAAAAATTGTCAGCATGCATTTCTAAAAAGAAAGTCATATATAACCAACAAAGCATAGACAAGGGCAATGCAGTAGATGTGGTATACAAAGACTTGTAGAAGGCCTTTGATAAGGTGCTGCATAAGAGACTCATGGCAAAAAAAAAAAGTTCATTACCACCTTGTAAAGAGCGGGAGCAAGAGAAAACAGCATCAGTTCTGAAATGAATACTCTGTAATATTGGATTCCCACCCCCCACCCCATCTAGCCCAGAGCACAGAGGTCAATTCTACTGCTTCAGCTATGTCCTGACTGAGATATAGGTTACAAGTTCATCAGCTAAGTCAGTACAGACAGGGGATGGAACCTTGCACTTTCTTGGTCTGCAGGGCTTAGTACCATACTGGGCAGTGTGTTTACACATTAACCGATTGAGGGAACATGCTAATATTTTGTTTGACATCTTAAGACTTTATAATGTGCTTCTCATGCTATTCAGCTTTAATGGACTAATTTTCCTTCCAGAACTACACACTAATACTCATCAATGTTACTGATATTTCCTAAGAAGTACAAGCCAATTGACTTCAAGAAACTCATTGGGTCTATTACAGCAGCAATGCTGTGGAGTAGTGATCGTGGAACTGTAATTCTTCCAATTTCTTTGAGATTTCCTGCATGTCAATGCAACTTGATTGGATTCCTGACATTTAGTGCACTTGCAAGGTCTTGCCAGCTAGACCGGCTCAGCTACTTTAGCTTCTCAATGCACAGCATGGCAAGACTCTTTAAAGGAATCACTCACCTTATTTTTGCACAAAGTGGGTTTCCAAAACATTTGAAGGACACTGGGCAATTATCACCAATGAGATGCGTGCTGTCTGATTGTTTGTTTGAGGCCACATGGCCATTTATCACTGCCGACCTGCGGGACTGATTGTCAGTTGTGATGAAGTGAACTTGAGTATCCGACCCAATCAAATGATCCTTCAAGAAGAACTGTGCACCTTTGCTGATTAATATTCTTGTCAAAATAAGAGGGAAATGAAAATGACCTAGAGTGCTGTTGGATAGTAATAGGATTTCTGGAGATGCCTTTCACTCCAAATTGACTGCACTTCAAGGAAGTCAAGTGGGTAAACAGCTGAAGAATGGGACAGCCAGCAAGAAAATAATACACACTTCTTTATTTTAAAACAAATGTAATAGCAAATTAATACAGCCTTCTGCACCATTACAGGGGTATAGCACTATTAAGTGTGCTTATAAAAATAAATGCCGGAGAGTAGAAATAATATTAAAATGAAGAGGAAATGAGCAGTTGCTTAAAATAAGAGAAGCTCATTTATTGTAAGGAGTTAAAATGAAGTGTGAAATCGAGGGTTATTGAAATAGTACAGATGATGAGGAGGTATTAAAGGACTGACTCAATGGTCATATGGTATTCATATCTTAATCTGGTCTTATGGCTAATGACAATGCATTGAAACCACTACTGACCGAGCTGGCCGAGTCCTGAAGGACATAACTGCCAGTCTGGGCCTGTGACAGGTGGTGAGAGAACCAACACGAGGGAAAAACCTACTTGACCTCGTCCTCACCAATCTACCTGTCGCAGATGCCTGTCCATGACAGCACTGGTAGCAGTGACCACCGCACAGTCATTGTGGAGACGAAGTCCCGTCTTCACACTGAGGGCACCCTCCATCGTGTTGTGTGGCACTACCACCATGTTAAATGGGATAGATTCAGAACAGATCTAGCAGCTCAAAACTGGGCATCCATGAGGCGCTGTGGGCCATCAGCAGCAGCAGAATTGTATTCCACCACAATCTGTAACCTCATGGCCTGGCATATCCCTCACTCTACCATTAACATCAAGCCAGGGGACGAACCCTGGTTCAATAAGGAGAGTAGAAGAGCATGCCAGGAGCAGCACCAGGCGTACCTAAAAATGAGGTGCCAACCTGGGGAAGCTGCAACACAGGACAACATGCATGCTAAAAAGCGGAAACAGCATGTTATAGAGAGGGCTAAGCGATCCCACAATCAATGGATTAGATCAAAGATCAAAGCTTTTGCCAGTGTCCAGATGGCTAAAAAAACGCAACATCAGTGAGAACGGTGCAAATTAAAAGCCTCCACCTACCCATAGTGCAAATTAAAAAGTGCAAAGAACATCTTAAAACTATGTACAGCAGCTCGTGTTGTTTTTTCAGTTCAGTATTTGGTCTTTAAATTGCATGGAAGACATATTTACCTTATACCCAAATATGTCGCATAATAATATTTTTGCATGTTGATAGCTCAGTAAAAAGCCATCAGAATTGAATCAGCTGCTCAGAATAAAATTGTGATTTTAAGGTAAGATATGGAGGATACTGTACTGACACTTCTCCAAAGGGATGCGATCATGTGTGTTAATATTAGTATATTTGTATGAAATTCCTTTGATATTTTAGCAAAGGCATTATCTTATTTTTTTTAAATACTTTCATATGCTGCCATTGCACAGCACAACTTCACTCATAAGTTTATTTAATCACTCATGTGAGGCACAAATTGATTCTTGTGATATGAAGTCACTGATACACCACTGTTGGTGGACTATATTGTACATATGGTGATGTGCCTCAATAAATCCGAGACTCGATGTTAGCGAAACAAAACAAGGCTTTTATTGACTTAGAAGGTAACACACAGAGGAGAATGTATCTTCCATCCAGAGGTCTGCCGTACTGGATGTGCTGCAGGCTGGGCCAGCTTACATAGGAGCCAGGTATGGGCGGAGCCCTACACAGTACAACACAATGGAAATGAAACTGAAACCAACCACAGTCACAGGCAGAGAAATACTGATGAGTGATGAATGGAATATTTCATCACATTCACCCCTTCTATAGATTTAGTCTGTTCGGGGGTTTGATAGTCCTCTGCGACCGACGTGGCTGTTGTGGTGCCGCGGGTGTCGGCTGGGTGTCCCCGGTGGCCTCCTGGGTCTCTGCCGGGGGTGCCGCCAGGGTTGTTGAAGGGGTAGTTGGTGGGGGTACCGTTGGTCGATGTTCTTCCGGGGGTGATGAAAGAGTAGTGGGTGGGTAAGAGTTGCTGTGGTCGTTGTTGCTGCTGTTGTCGTGGTTGTTGTCGTTACCGGCTGGGGCGACGTCTTTTATGGACACGGTGTCCTCCCTTCCGTCGGCGTGCCGGACATACGCGTATTGGGGGTTGGCGTGGAGTGGGTGCACTGACTCCATGAGAGGGTCCGTCTTGTGGCCCCTCACATGCCTTCGCACGAATACCGGACCTGGGGTGGAGAGCCATGACGGCCTGAGGTGGATTTCCGGGGAAAGACAAACATTCGCTCGTGAGGCGTGGCATTAGTGGCAGTACACAATAGCGACCGTATCAAATGGAGCACATCTGGGAGGACTTCCTGCCAGCGGGAGATAGGGAGGCCTTTGGTCCTTAGAGCTAGAGTGACTGCTTTCCATACTGTCCCATTCTCTCGCTCCACTTGACCGTTACCCCGGGGGTTGTAGCTGGTGGTACGGCTCGTGGTGATCCCCCTGGACAGCATGTACTGGCGTAGCTCTTCACTCATGAAGGACGCCCCCCTATCCGTATGGATGTAGCTCGGCATACCGAACAGGCAGAACAGGCTGTTGAGGCATTTAATGACCGTGGCGCTGGTCATGCCTGGGCAGGGGAAGGCGAATGGGAAACGGGAGTATTCGTCCACAATGTTCAGGAAGTAAACATTGCGGTCGACGGACGGGAGGGGGCCCTTGAAATCTAAGCTGAGCCGCTCAAAGGGCCGTGTAGCTTTGATTAAGTGGGCTCTATCTGGGCGGTGGAACCGAGGCTTGCACTCAGCGCAAGTGCGACAGTTCCTGGTCAGAGACCGAACTTCCTCAATCGAGTAGGGTAAGTTGCGGGACTTTATGAAGTGGAACAGCCGCGTGACCCCTGGGTGGCAGAGGTCATTGTGGAGGGTCTGTAGCCGATCCCCGGTGGCGCTGGCACACATCCCTCGTGAGAGGGCGTCGGGGGATTCGTTAAGGGCCCCGGCCGGTAAATGATGTCATAATCGAAGGTGGAGAGCTCGATCCGCCACCTAAGAATCTTATCATTTTTAATCTTCCCCCTCTGTTTATTATTGAACATAAACGCTACCGACCGCTGGTCGGTAAGTAGGGTGAAGCGTTTGCCGGCTAGGCAGTGGCGCCAGTGGCGCACTGCCTCCACGATGGCTTGGGCCTCCTTTTCTACGGAGGAGTGTCTGATCTCGGGCCCTTGGAGGGTCCTCGAGAAGAAAGCTACGGGCCGCCCCGCCTGGTTGAGGGTGGCCGCCAAGGCAAAGTCAGACGCATCACTTTCCACTTGAAAGGGAGTGTTCTCGTCCACTGCCTGTAGCGTGGCCCGCTCAATATCCTGCTTAATGCTTTTGAAGGCGGCATGGGCCTCAGCAGAGAGCGGAAAAGAGGATGCTTTCAAGAGGGGGCGGGCTTTGTCGGAGTAGTTGGGGACCCATTGGGAATAATAAGAAAATAACCCCAGGCACCTTTTCAGGGCTTTGGGAGTGTTGGGCAGGGGCAGCTCCCATAGAGGGCGCAATCGGTCGGGATCTGGTCCGATTTCCCCGTTCTCCACCACGCTGTCTAGTATGCAGAGGCGCGTGGTGTTGTAAACGCACTTGTCCTCGTTGTAGGTGAGGTTGAGTTTTTGTGCGGTTTTCAGGAACCTCTCGAGGTTCGAGTCGTGATCCTGCTGGTTGTGACCGCAGATGGTGACGTTGTTGAGGTAGGGGAAGGTTGCCTGCAAGTGGTGGTCATCGACCATGCGGTCCATCTCCCTCTGGAAGACCGAGACCCCATTCGTCACCCCAAAGGGGACTCTGAGGAATTGGTAGAGGCGTCCGTTCGCCTTGAAGGCGGTGTATGGGCGGTCCTCTGGTCTGATAGGGAGCTGGTGGTACGCTGACTTGAGGTCGATGGTGGAGAACACCCGGTATTGGGCGATTTGGTTCACCATTTCTGATATGCGGGGTAGCGGGTAGGCGTCTAGTTGGGTGTACCTGTTGATCGTTTGGCTATAGTCGATCACCATCCGTTTCTTCTCGCTACCCCTTACCACCACCACTTGGGCGCGCCACGTGCTATTGCTGCGTTCAATAATGCGCTCTTTCAGGAGCCTGTCTACCTCAGTCGCGATAAACCGCCTGTCCTCCCAGCTGTACCTCCTGCTTTTGGTCGCTATTGGCCGGCAGTTAGGGGTAAGGTTCTCGAATAGCGAAGGCGGCTTTACCTTCAGGGTAGCCAGACCGCACACTGTGAGGGGCGGCTGGGACCCACCGTAATTGAGCGTGATGCTTTGGTGGTAGCACTGGAAATCCAGGCCCAAGATCACGCTCGCACATAGGTTCTTCATGATTAATACTTTAAAATTATCGTATACAGTTCCGTTAACGAACAATTGTACCGTGCAGTAACCCATAATGGTCGATGTCTGGGTTTTATCAGCCATAGAGATGGTACCTCGAGTAGGGACCACCTTTAGGGAGAGTTGTTGTACCAGTTCAGGGTGGATAAAACTCTCCGTGCTTCCACTGTCAATTAAACATTTAACCCCGCACCCGTTTACCTCGATGTCCACCATTGATTTGGATAGCGGGTGCGGCCTGGTCTGGTCCACTGTGACCGATGCCACTGTAGGGCCCTGATCGAGACAAGATGGCGTCCACGCTGTCTGCTCACAAGATGGCGGACCCCATGAGGTCGGGCAAGATGGCGTCCAAGATGGCCGCTCCCACGGCGCACACGCGGCGGTGGCGGGTTTTCCGGCGGGGTTCCCTCTGCACACCTTCCCGAAGTGCCCCTTCTTACCGCACTTAAAGCAGGTGGTGCCTTTCGCCGGGCACAGGTTTCTGGTGTGCTTCGGCTGCCCGCAGAAGTAGCAGTTGGGTCCCCGACGCGTCGCGGCTGTCGTAGGGCTTCTGGGGGGAGAGCGGGGCACCGACGGTGTCGGGCTGCCGGGCGGGGAAGATGCCTTCCAAGATGGCGGCGCCCTTGGTGCACACGTGGCGGCGTGGATGGCGCGGGCTGAAGAGTAGGCGTCCGAGTTTCTCTGGGCCACATCCAGGGATCGTGCTGTGTCCGCGGCCTGTTTCAGGTCCAATCCCGTTTTTTCCAGCAGTCTCTGCCGGATGTAAGTGGAGCTGAGGCCTGTGATAAAGGCATCGCGAACAAGCTCGTCAGTGTACACTGCGGCTTTTACATCTTGGCACTTGCAGTCTTTGCCAAGCATTTTCAGGGTGCCTAGGAACTCCTCCACTGATTCCCCAGGTCGCTGTGCGCGAGTAGCGAGCAGGTGCCTAGCATACACCTCATTCGTAGGCTGCTGGTAATGCGCCTTTAAGATGTCGCAGGCGGCCGGGTACGTGTCGGCGTCTTGGATGAGGGGGTAAACCCAGTGGCTTACCCAATTCCGCAGAATTCCGAGTTTCATACTCGCAGCGTCCGTAGCGTCTTTGACGGCTGCGGAATTGTCCAGGAAGAATTCCATACACATAAACCAGTGTCCAAAGCGTGCCGATGCGTCCGAAGCATGCTGGTCCAAATCCAAACGTTCGGGTTTCAAGAGTTGATCCATTGTGTTGAAAATTAAGTCAATAAAATTGATGTGCCTCAATAAATCCGAGACTCGATGTTAGCGAAACAAAGCAAGGCTTTTATTGACTTAGAAGGTAACACACAGAGGAGAATGTATCTTCCATCCAGAGGTCTGCCGTACTGGATGTGTTGCAGGCTGGGCCAGCTTACATAGGAGCCAGGTATGGAAATGAAACTGAAACCAACCACAGTCACAGGCAGAGAAATACTGATGAGTGATGAATGGAATATTTCATCACATATGGTAACTGTGCAAAAGTGGCATAAGGCACTGATAGTCTGTAACATTGTAAAGGGCCATTGCAGCGCCCCTGTGGAGAGTTTGGTTCTGGAGGAAATTGCTGCCGAGCTGTTGTGCGATGATCTGTGTGCCACATGATTATATCAGCTGCAGTTTGAAGGGTAGTGCAGTTTGATTATTTTTAAGTTAGCTTTTACTAACACTCCAAAAATAGTATTATGGCCCATAATTTGCAATCAAAATATTTTTTTCTACATTACGGTGCGAGCTTTAAAACTTTTGCTTTAGGGACAACAGTGTTTCTTGGAACTTCTAATACGCTGGGGCAAAACCGAAATAAATACAATAGCTGGGATTTTCCCGTTTCCCACCCACACGGCGCGGGGGGACCCGGTAAATGGTGGGCCCACACGCTCTGGAGTTTTAACTCCACAGCATGCATGTGACATAATGGGCGGGTTCTCCACCCCCCCACCCGGAAGTTAGCCTGATTTCGCAGGCTGGGCACCACAGCAACAGGTATGTGCAGGGTCCAGGTAAGGTGGTGGGGGTTGGGTCCAAGCCCGGGCGGAGTCCAAGCCCATGGGGGGGCAAGCCCGGGAGGGATCTGATCCCCAGGAGAGTTCCGATCCCCAACCTTGGGGTGGGGGTGGAGTTATAATCCCCGGGAGGGGTCCGATCCCTGTCCTTGGGGTGGGGGTGGAGTTATAATCCCCGGAGGGGTCCGATCCCTGTCCTCGGGGTGGGGGTGGAGTTATAATCCCCGGAGGGGTCCGATCCCTGTCCTCGGGGTGGAGGTGGTTATAATCCCCGGTAGGGGTCCGATCCCTGTCCTCGGGGATGCAGTAGCTGTAGTGTATGTACCTTTAAGGGGAGAACTACTTTTTACAGCCCCTGTATACTGTAATACCGGCAGTGACCACACCTGTATATAAACCCTGAGTAGGGATCTGTACATTTAGTTTTAGAGTAACCCTCATCCAGTAAACACCTGTTGATTGTTCCTGCAGCCTCGTGTCTAGTTATCGAAGGACACACAACATCAAGATACACGGATCTATCATTGGCGACGAGAAGATTCAAACCTACCTGCAACTCTGCATCACCTCCCAGGGATTTGCTCCTGGAGAAAAGAAAAAAAAAGAAGGCCGAGTCTAGAAGCACGGGCGTCGACCATCCAGCGGAGACTTGAGCATCGCAGGGGAGGCTGTTGAGAGCTGGGCTTGGTTCTCCAGTCACGGTGGTCCAGCGAAACGGGCTGGCAACAGGTACGGCGCAGACCCTTCCCGGACAGCGGCGGCTAGAGCCGACCGACGGCACAGAAAAAGGCCGAGCAGCGTCGACGGGAGAAGAGAGAGGGTAGAGCGCACAGGGCGCAGCCGGTGTTCAGGACCGAGCGGCGTCGACGGGAGAAGAGAGAGAGAGAGAGGGTAGAGCGCACAGGGCACAGCCGGTGTTCAGGACCGAGCGGCGCCGACGGGAGAAGAGAGAGAGGCGCGAAGGAAAAAGCACAGAGCGCAGCCGGTGTTCAAGGGACGAGCAGTGTCAGCGGGGAAGAAAGGAAAACGCGCAGAGCACAGCCGGTGTTCAAGGGCCGAGCAGTGTCAGCGGGGAAGAAAGGAAAGCACGGGAGACGCCATTATGAGCCACAGCGGAGAAGAAGGGAGAGCGCGGGAAAACGCCATTTTGAGCTGCAGCGGAGAAGAAGGGAGAGCGCGGGAAAATGCCATTTTGAGCCAGTCTAACCACACCCAGGGATGCCGAAGAGTGGCAGTATCACAGCGTTTGACAATGAAGTCGAAGATTGGACGACATATGTCGAATGCATAGAAGTGTACTGCAAGGCGAATGAAGTGCCAGATGAGAGGAAAGTGCTGGTATTGTTGAATTCAATGGGTGCAAAAATGTAAATCTTACTGCGAAACCTAGTAACCCCAGAGAAGCCAGTGGAAAAGGATTTTGGAAACATAGTGTCAATCCTACAGGATCACTTAAACCCCACACCGCTGCTGATAGCAGAAAGATTTAAGTTTCACAAAAGGAACCAGCATAAAGATGAAAGTAATGCTGAGTATTTAACGGAACTGCACAAGCTATCGAAACACTGCCAGTTTGGAATGGGACAAGCAGATACTTTAAGGGACAAGTTTGTGTGTGGGCTTCAAGGTGAAGGAACCCAGAAACGGCTTCTATCAGAAAAGGATCTTACGCTGGACAAGGCTTTCAGCATGGCAGTATCACACGAAGCAGCAGCACGGGGTGCTGCAGAGATACAACGGAGACCGCAAGAATATGGCACAAATGAAATGTCATACGGAACAGTGAAGTGCTATCACTGCGGCAGAACAACACACGACCATAATGATTGCTGGTTCAAGGACAAAGTGTGCAGACAGTGTGGAAAAGTAGGACACATAGCAAGAGTCTGCAGGTCGGGAAAGAAAACCAGCAGCAAGAAATCTCCACAGGAGAAGTACAAGAAGGTACATAAGGTGACGAAGAGTAGTTCAGACGAACAGAAAAGTGATACAGACTCCGGAAGCAAGGAGCTGGGTTGTCTGAAACTACATAAGGTGATCAAAACGGAGGATCACCTGTAAGGATTTTGGGGGCTTCTTTTAAACTGGTTTAAGGTAATCTACCTGGCCAGCAGTCTTTTTGCTGCTGCACTCTAAACCAATTTACAAACAGCGGTTTCAAATCGCTACCCCTCCTTTAGTTCTGAGTGGAGGAACTTATAATTAATGATATTAAAACGGAACAAGTGGTTTGGATGAGAGAACAAAAATCAAACTTTATTAACTAAAAGAAACTACAATCACAATATCAAACTATCCCACACGAGCACAGTAAAATTGTAAAACTATATATCAAGGGGGTACACACGGCAAAAACGAGGGATACAATGGCTACAATGTATTTAAACAATCTTAGCAATTCCCTTAAATCACCATCCCCCCTTAACTCCTGCTAGGTTGCCTTGTGTGGAGTCAGAAACTCTGCCAACATGGTGGTCCAGCGAAGAGAGAGAGAGAGCTCACCTATCGTCCCAGGAAGTCAAGAGAGAGTCAAGAGAGCGAGCTGGCTGCTCAGCCCTTTTTTAATACCGAGTGAGCCCCTCACATCCTGTCTTGCAAGGGCTATGTGCAAAATTAACCCCAAAGCTGTGATAGGCTAACTCAAAGTGGTTAGATTGAGTTAATGTGATTTTCAGAGCTCCCTTTGCTGAAACAAAAGGGAGATACGTCTGCTCTATTGTCCAGTACTGGGTGATTTAAAATCCTTTCAAATGTTAACACTTCCCATTTAAGATACAAAAAGTCTCTTCTGCAGTTTAGATGTCCTTTGGATCCACTCGACATACAAACAAATGCTAATAGCATTCAATTGCTTTGTAAACAAAGCATTGTCCTTGTCTTCGGCCATGTGGTGACAGCCATTTTATCCCTGGAAATTTAAAAGCACATCGCTCAGGGATCCTTTAATCAAAAACATGAATCTTCAGAACTGTAAATTATTGCGAATTCTTACAGTCCGCCCTTGGATACTTTCAGCTTGCTTGTAGTATCCTCTTGAAGAAATGAGCAATAATTTCTGACCCCCCACAAACAACCATCCCCTGTATTTACCTAATAGCTATCTGCCACTGATCCCCGTCCCGTCTATTCCCCTTAAATTCAAGAAAAAAACCATGGTACGGTAGGCATCTTACAGATACTTCAGTTTTTCAGTAAGGGGTCTCATACCCCTACACGCTTGTAAAATTATACAGTGTAAACCAAATTTACAATCACTTTTTTTTACATCATAAGTTATTGCAAAATGTTGCAATCTTAATTACACAATGTACTCAAAAATTATCGCAAGCACGGAGAGGGTCCTACGCCTCTGCTCAACTTGGAGTTGTCACAAACTGGTCCCAAGCACGGAGAGGACCTCACGCCTCTGCTCAACTTGGGGCTGCAACACAAAATACAAAAAAAATCATTAAACAACATGCTTAAATGAACCCCCATCATCACGTGCCGATGATGGGTCGTGAAATTCGAGTGGATATTCCCCCTCCCACTCGGGCAGTAAAAGTACCTTCCACCCCCCTAAGATCAGCTTAAACTTTAAAACAGGCAGAATGGATTTAGCGACCAGCCTGCTCCGCCAGCCCCGAACCGTTCCCTTGTCCTTTTGTGGAGGCGGGGTACCCCTCACGTTTAAAATTACCTTCCACAGACCGAGACCGGGGAGTATGGGATCTCATGACTCCCAGTCCCTCCCCCTCCCGTCTTCCCTCGACTGGCTGCAGAAAATGATGGGTGCCTGTGTGGCGGCACTCTCTGGCCCCACACTGATCCGGCCACCCACTCATCCTTCCCAGCCACACTTATCCTCTTGCCCGTGGGCCCCCGGGTGAGTTCCTCCCTCCCCCGACCGCACCCACGCGACTCTTGGGTCTCCCCCTCCTCTATACAATCATTCCCGGGCCATCACCACTCACCCCCGGGGAACGCGTCCCTATGACCAGGTGCCCACACTTCCCCATCGTGACTCCTCAACAGCGAGGTCTCCCGCACGCGAACTTCGGTCAGGATAGTGCTGGGTTGGGGGCCATGCCCCACCCAGCTGGGGCCATCTCCTCCCCGTAGGAGGAGTAGGCAAGTTCCTCCAGACTCTGTCCAATTTTTCCCAAAGATCGCTGCGGGGTCTCCTGGATTCGTCCAGTGGCGAGGTGATCCCCAACATTCCGTATCTTCATTCGATGTCCAGCTCGGGCTGGGCGAACATGGCTGCTTCATTTTCCAATCTCCTGCAAAAACTTAAAAGGACATGCAGCCAGGCCTCACTGACCTGCTGCCTTAGGTGGAGACATGGTCGGGTCCCTTGACCTCGGACCAAAATACAAACATTCGGCACACATGTTAAACTTACTTAAAACTAGTTAAATAAAAATCATTAAACACCTTATCAAGCTTTATACACACACATAGTTATAATACAAATGCCGCCCGTCTCCGGACGGCCCGTCTAATCTCTGGCACTGTCGCAGATTGCTGCTGGCTGCAGCGAAGCTGGTCTGCCTCCTGTCTCTGGTCCCCCACAGCTTATGGCTGTTGAGTGGGGGCCTCTGTTCTCTGGCTTTTCCCTGGCTCGGGAAACCGTCCTACTCCACTGTAAAGTGGGTGACCATGCTTTCTTAGGCTGGGGCACCCGCTGAGACCTTCTGAGGGGTGTCTTTCTGGGGGAAACTTTGGCTGGCAGACCCTGAGCTTGGGTCACAGCCCCAGCTGGCTGGGAACCTTCTCCCCCATGTCCAAATAGCCCGCACTGTATAATGTACCTGGCAGCCTGCCGGTGCAAATCTCTCTCTGGGTTTGTCTGCTCTTCCCTGCCCACTCCTGTGCTGGGGGCAGGTATACTCTCACCACCCGCGGCTGGTGGCTGGAAATTTTCCTCCCCATGTTTAAAACCTGGTGTCAGCTCCCTCCCTATGTCTCCTGCAAGAGGGATTGCTATCCCTGCCCCCGCAGGGTCCCACATCATGGGGGGGACCCCTCTAGAAGCGAGCTGGGAAGCTGGCTCCTTTAAATAGGCCACAGTGCCTGTCTTTACAGGCGGTGAACTTGAACTTGCCTTGTACAATTTGTCTGAATTTCTCTGCGCCCCATCCCTGCCTGTAATCACTGCCACTGGCCCGGACCCATATGGGTCCCAGAAAGTGCCTGCACGTGCACTCTCTTTGACCAGCATACCGGCCAGTCATTGTGGGGAGGCAGAGGTGGGCGAGGGGGTTGCAGCACCATTGATGGCTGCTACCTTTCCCTGGTTGGTCAGGAGAGACCGCATTGCTTCCAGTAGCGACTCGACTGAGGCGGGGGAGATTCCTGTCTCTACTCTTTGGGCTAGGGCTGGGGGATTCTTTCCCTTGCTATTCTTCCAGGAATTCTTACAGTCTTTTCTCCAGTGACCGTCTTTCCCACACCCATAGCAATTTAACCGAGCCTGGGAGGGACTGTTCCCCTCCTGGTGCCACTCTTTCTTATACTGAGCCCCAGGTTCAACCTCTTGGACTTTACCCTTCTGCTGGGGGCTCTCACCATTCCTCCCATTCCTAAATGTCACCATGAGCTGCCGGATTACAGTCTCTTCGGTTACTAGGGGGTCTCGGGGGTCAAGGGGTCTCGGGGGTCAAACCATGCGTTGGCCTTTTCTCTTATCTGGGGCAGGCAATTGTACACCAGGCAACGAAGCCATTGGGTCTGCTGCTGCTGGTTCAGCTGTGCCCTATCTTGTCCCCCTGTACATGCACGGTTGTAGACTGGCCACAGCCTGTCTGCAAATGCCCGTGGAGTCTCCCCTTCCTGCTGCAGGGTTCTCCCTACGCGATCGAACGGATTGCCGTCGTTCGCACCCATGGCTTCCAGTATTTCCTCCTTCAGGTCCTCAAAACCCTTCTCTCCTCTCTTGGCCTCAGCCGAAAGGGTCTGATAGAGCTTACTATCCACAGAGAAAAGCAACATTCTGGCTTTCTCTTCATCATCACAGCCGTTAACACCGGCTGCCTGGTCTACTTGTTGGAAGTGCAGTGAGGGGTCTCCCTTTTCAGAGAGCATGGGAATATGTTTCACCATACCCCTGAACTGTGGGGTATCATAAGGGACCAGATAGGTATTCTGAACAGCCCCTGGGTCATTATTATTCACGGGCTGACCGTACCTCCGTTGTCGGAGGGGGTACACTGGTCCTGGTCCCCGCCTGCCTAGCGGGACCTGCTGGCGTTCTCCTACCACCCCATTGTCCACCCCTCCTTGCTGCCAGAGCTCCTCAAAACCCGGAGCTGTGGGCTGCTGACTTGGGATCTCTAATTCCCTAGCCAGCCTTTCCCTGGGTGTTGCCTGTGGGGGCGGTTTGATTTGGGCTGCCAGTAAAATCCAGCTGACCTGCCTTCGGGCTGATCATGCAAATCATTCCCCTTGCTGCCTTTAAAGCCACGTTAAGACTTTCTATCTCTACCCTACAGGGGCCATGATCTGCTTCACCAAACCTGGCATTCTCTTCCCGCAGTCCCATCTCACTGTCCCTCGCCTCTGTGACTTCCTGCACAAGGCGCTCTATAAATGCCTGGCATTTCGTGACCTCTAGTGTGAGGCGTGCATTCTCTTCCCGCACCCTCATACCACTAGCTCTGGCCTCTTTAAACTCCTCCTGCTCTCCCATCACACCCTTCCTAACCCAGCCACCTATACCCCGATAGGTGAGCCTACACACTGCTGCTAACATTCGCAGGGCTACCCACATACTGAAAACGAGAGAAACAAGAGCTGATGCTTTCACCAGATCCAGACCACTTATTAAATCAAAAACTGCCTCCACTCCTACCTGGCTCGCCATTGAAAGGATTTCGGGGGCTTCTTTTAAACTGGTTTAAGGTAATCTACCTGGCCAGCAGTCTTTTTGCTGCTGCACTCTAAACCAATTTACAAACAGCGGTTTCGAATCGCTACCCCTCCTTTAGTTCTGAGTGGAGGAACTTATAATTAATGATATTAAAACGGAACACGTGGTTTGGATGAGAGAAAAAAATCAAGCTTTATTAACTAAAAGAAACTATAACCACAATATCAAACTATCCCACTCGAACACAGTAAAATTGTAAAACTATACAGCAGGGGGGTTGCAGACGGTGAAAACGAGGGGTACAATGGCTACAATGTTATTTAAACAATCTTAGCAATTCCCTTAAATCACCACCCCAAACTCCTGCTAGGTTGCCTTGTTGAGGAGTCAGAAACTCTGCTCACCTGTGGTCCAGCGAAGAGAGAGAGAGAGAGAGAGAGAGAAAGAGACTCACCTATCGTCCCAGGAAGTCAAGAGAGAGTCAAGAGTCAAGAGCTGGCTGCTCAGCCCTTTTTATGTACCTGGTGAGCCCCTCACATCCTGTCTTGCAAGGGCTGTGTGCAAAATTAACCCCAAAGCTGTGATAGGCTAACTCAAAGTGGTTAGATTGAGTTAATGTGATTTTCAGAGCTCCCTTTGCTGAAACAAAAGGGAGATACATCTGCTCTATTGTCCAGTACTGGGTGATTTAAAATCCTTTCAAATGTTAACGCTTCCCATTTAAGATACAAAAAGTCTCTTCTGCAGTTTCGATGTCCTTTGGATCCACTCGACATACAAACAAATGCTAATAGCATTCAATTGCTTTGTAAACAAAGCATTGTCCTTGTCTTCGGCCATGTGGTGACAGCCATTTTATCCCTAGAAATTTAAAAGCACATCGCTCAGGGATCCTTTAATCAAAAACATGAATCTTCAGAACTGTAAATTATTGCGAATTCTTACACACCAAACTATCTGGGTCACGCTCAAGATAGCTGGAGCCCAAGTGAAAATGGAATTGGACACAGGATCAGCCCTAACAGTCATAAACCGAAGGGACTACAAGTGGCTATTCTCACATATACCCTTGAGAGATACAGAGATTGTCTTGAAGACGTACACGGGGCAAAAAGTCTACCACAAAGGAAAAATAAGGGTGAACGTTATATATAACGGCAAGGAAACTCCAAAAATGGACCTATATGTATTGCCAAATGGAGGACCACCACTACTAGGACGTGAATGGATCCGGAAGATACAGCTAGATTGGCATTCCATACAAGCACTGACTGTAGATGCCAAAAAGGATGACGACGCCACACCTGGACGACTGCCAAAAATGCTAACTGACGCATAAGAAGTGTTCCAGGAGGGACTTGGAACACTAAAAGGCATAACAGCGATGATCAAAATAGAGGAAAATGCAAGCCCAAAGCTTTTTAAGGCCAGACCGGTGCCTTATGCGATCCGCCCAGCCGTCGAAGCAGAGCTGGAATGTTTGGAACATTCAGGAGTACTGTCCAAAGTGGACTGGAGCGAGTGGGCTACACCCATCGTTCCTGTAATGAAGAGGTCATTGTGTAATACGCCTGGGGAACCAAAGAAGGTTCGCATCTGTGCGGACTTTAAGGTGACGGTGAACCCAGTCCTTCACACGGTACAATATCCGCTTCCACGGATTGAAGATATTTTCACCTCGCTATCTGGAGGGAAACGCTTCACTAAGATTGATCTGGCCCAGGCGTACCTGCAAATGGAGATAGAAGAAGACTCAAAACAATACCTCACGATCAACACTCATAAAGGTCTCTACCAATACAACCGGCTGGTGTTTGGGGTAGCATCAGCTCCGGCTATTTGGCAAAGGGCAATGGATCAAGTCCTGCAAGGGATTCCAGGGACCCAGTGTTATATGGACGACATCCTGGTCACGGGCAAAAATGACAGTGATCACCTCGCCAAACTGGAGCAGGTGCTCACTAGATTGAAGGAATATGGGCTCCGAGCAAATCGCCACAAATGCGAGTTTTTCCAGAAGCAGGTCTCTTATTGTGGCCACGTTATTGATGAAGAGGGGTTACATAAGTCCCCTGAAAAGATTGAGGCAGTAGTCAAGGCTCCAGCACCGGAAAATGTGTCACAACTGAGGTCGATCCTCGGGCTGGTAAACTACTACCATAAGTTCTTGCCGAATTTGTCTACAGTACTACAACCACTGAACACCCTACTGCAAACGGGGGTACCATGGAAGTGGAATGACGAATGTAAACGTGCTTTCCAGAAGTGCAAAGAATTGATCACATCAAAAGAGGTGTTGGCTCATTTCAACCCAGCACTACCAATTCGGTTGGTGTGTGATGCATCACCCTATAGCATTGGAGCGGTGCTGTCGCACAAGTTCCCCGACGGCTCGGAGAGGCCGGTAGCCTTTGCGTCTCGGTCACTAACCTCAGCCGAGTGTAACTATGCCCAGATTGACAGGGAGGCCCTCAGCCTAGTGTGGGGAGTGAAAAAGTTCAATCACTATCTGCACGGGCAGAAGTTCACCTTGCTGACTGACCACCAACCACTTGTCTCCATCTTTAATCCAAAGAAGGGAGTTCCGGTGATGACTGCGCAATGGCTACAAAGATGGTTCCTTTTTCTAGGGGCGAACCAATATGAAATCGAGTATAAGGGCACGAAACAGCATGGAAACGCTGATGGGCTATCACGCCTGCCACTGCCTACTGCGGAGGAAGCACCAGCAGTGGACCCTGTCGATATATTTTATTCGACCATAATTGAACGCTTGCCAGTAACTAACGCTGATATAGAGAAGGAGACCCGAAATGACCCGACACTGACTCGGGTATATGACTTGACGGTGAAGGGATGGCCAACACATGGTGACTCACTGTTGCCAGCATTCTCATCCAGAAGAGAACAGCTGTCAGTATGCCAGGGGACCTTGATGTGTGGATCCCGAGTGGTAATTCCACCCAAGTTAAGGGAGAGAGTGCTAAATGAGCTTCACGAAGGCCATCTGGGAGGGGTGAAAATGAAAAGCCTTGCTAGGGCTTATGTGTGGTGGCCGGGGATCGATCAGCAAATTGAGGACCTGACAAAGATCTGCTCAGGATGCCAGAAGATCCAAAATTCACCACCACATGCCCCTCTACACCCATGGGAGTGGCCCTCGTCTCCATGGCAACGGGTGCATATTGATTTTGCTGGTCCATTCATGGACTCAATGTTTTTAATAGCCGTGGATGCGCACTCGAAATGGCCTGAGGTGATCAAAATGTTGTCCACCACCACGGAGAAAACTATTGCAGTCCTACGGACCATATTTGCCAGGAACGGCTTGCCAGAGCAGATTTGCTCTGATAATGGACCACAATTTGTGTCCAAAGAGTTTCGAAGATTCATGAAAAGGAATGGGGTAAGGCATTACACATCCGCCTCGTATCATCCAGCCACAAATGGATTGGCTGAGAGGTTCGTACAAACCTTTAAGGAAGCAGTAAGGGCCATGTGCGATGATGACATTCCACTGCAGCATAAGGTGGACAATTTCCTGTTAGCCTACAGAAATGCGACACATGCAGTCACCAACCAGACCCCAGCCATGATGTTCTTTAACCGAAGGTTAATATCTCGTCTGGATTTGCTCAGACCAAATGTACGAAGAGATGTTGAGAATAAGCAATTCCAGCACATCAATGAGAAGCCGACAACGAGCTTCAATGTAGGGCAACCAGTCTTGGCCCGCGACTACCGAACAGAGAAATGGCAACCAGGAACGATATGCACACGGCAGGGGCCACTAATGTACACAGTGGATGTTGGGGAGAACATTGTGAGACGCCATGTCGACCAGATCCTAGAGTCACAGGAATGAGTCAACCCCATGTCTCGCGTACCTGGTGATGAACCCGACATACAGGTAGCATCTACCCCAGAAACAGTAGCATCGGAAGCTGATGAACCAACTGACGACAGGGGGCCTCCGCACCAAGAGCAAGACACTCAGGAAAAGCGCTATCCAGAAAGGATCAGGACGCCGCCCCAAAGACTGAATTTATAAATGGACTATTTTCAGTTAATGTGCATGTTAAAAGTATTAATTGTTAAATGAATGTTATGGTACTGTTAATCTAAAAGGGGAGGAATTGTAGTGTATGTACCTTTAAGGGGAGAACTACTTTTTACAGCTCCTGTATACTGTAGTACCGGCAGTGACCACACCTGTATATAAACCCTGAGTAGGGATCTGTACGTTTACTTTTAGAGTAACCCTCAGCCAGTAAACACCTGTTGATTGTTCCCTGCAGTCTCGTGTCTAGTTATTGAAGGACACACAACATCAAGATACACGGATCTAACAGTAGCGATCCCGGGGGGGTCCGATCTCTGCCCCCAGTGGGTGCGGGCTGCTGGTGTGGAGCCGGGAGGAAGCACTCTTGCTCCTCCCAGCCCACAAGGATTGCTCCCCGATGCTGAGGTCGCCTCATTTCAGCCACCAGGAATCCTAGGCCGCAGGATCCCCAGCTGCCTGCAGTTAAACCTGCATGGCAGGTTAAAGTAGAGGCTTCAGGCCTCATTATCATATTTAATTTGTCAACCCGCCTTCTGGCAAGGGGCTGGCTGCCCGCTCTACATCCTGCCTGAGTTAAAGGTGAAAGTGGGCGGGTTGGGGTCGGTTTTTAGATTTTCCAACTTTCACTTCCCGGCTGCCCCCCCCCCACCCCCTGTTTTTTCCTGTGAGAAGTCCCCCCAACCTGTTTTATTAAAGACCTTACAATGCTGAAATTACACTGTCCCACCAGTAGGTGTACACATGCAGTTTCCATTATAAATGTGGGCATAGGAATTTAAAATGGAAATATATAAAAATGACAGCATATATGATTTTGAAAAGAGGACCTAATTATATCTGTGTAAATTCTACAGTTGGTCTTGACTCCCCCGGGGGTAATTTTAATTTTGGAGATAGTGTAAAGTGGGCGATATCGTATTGGCCACTCGATGGCACCATGGTTGGGCCTCATTAGAATAGACTCGATGGGCAGCCAGCACTGAACAAGTGAGGACAGGGAAATCGCCAGTCAGTGAGGGTGGGCAGGAAATCCGGTGGTTCCTCCCCGGAACCGAGATGGAAAAAGAAGGACTTGCATTTATATAGCTGGAAGATTTGGATCACAGGTCACACACAGATTACCCCAAGGGTCTTAGGAGTCATAGGCCGCTTTATTAAGGAGCAGCAGTTTAAGTTAAGTACAACACGTAATCGGGATAGACATAGTCGACATACAACCCGTAATAGATGAGAACGGTTTACCGGCCCCGGAACGGATGGACGGGCAGAGTTTGAGGCAGAACGGTGGTCTCGGATCACTGCAGCCTGCGGCAGCGGTCTCTTCCTCTTTGGTCATTTCCAGAGGCTGGCGGAGGTATTAAGCCAAAACTAGCATGGATCCACCTCGGGGAAGCCCTTCCCCTCTCTGCCGCTCCAGGGAAGCTCTTCCCCTTTCTGCCTATTTTTCCCTTTCGGCTGCCCGTTTATATTCCTTATTTCGGGGGGCCGGTGGACACCTCGCGTCAATCATTTGTTACCCATTCAATTGTCCAATTACAGGAGAAAAGGTACCTACGGCAAGCCCCGCCTATCCCCATGAGATCATCCCTCCGCTTATGTCTTGTTTGGACATCTTGCTACCTTCTCCTAGACAGTTTGTTTATCATAAGGCTCCTTACTCCAGTGCAGTGCTGAGGGAGTGCTGCACTGTCGGAGGTGCCATCTTTCGGGCATGACGTTAAACCGAGGCTCCGTCTGCTCTCTCAGGTGGATGTAAAAGATCCCATTGTAGGAGTCTCTGCACTCCAAGCAAAGAATCTATAAACTCACTAGTAGTTAACAAACTGAGTTTAATGTACTAAAACTTTACAAAACAAGAAAATGCAGGAGAAGCTCTAAACAGGTCTATTCACTATCACTCCACACGAGGACTAACTGGAAACGCCCTCTACCTCTGACGTCATCACGTCATCACGTCTCCCGCCGTTGGGACGACACATGACCCACGTGATGACGTCATCACGTCAGATCGCGATTTTGTCGATCTAGCTCTGTTTAACCAGAGTCAACATTAAAAGGTAATAAACATGATTAAAGGCAATTGTACAAGTCACTGTGAGAGTCTCTTAGTGGCTTTGCCACACCATGGCACTATTTCGAAGAAGAGCAGGGGAGTTATTCCCGGTGTCCTGGCCAATATTTATCTCTCAACCATTGCTGTTTGTGGGACATTGTGGTGCCCAAATTGGCTGCTGTGTTCCCTGCATTACAACAGTGACTACACTTCAAAAGTACTTCATTGGCTGTAAAGCACTTTGGGACATCCTGAGGACGTGAAAGGCACTATAGAAATGCAAGTCCTTTCATACACCTCGCCCAATGGAAAGAAAAATCAGGAGAGGTGTATAACAGGTGGCTGATCCAATAGCGGCCATTTTACACTATCACCAAGTTCAAATTATTCCCCCCCCCACCGCCCCGCCCCATGTGTGATGGGAGATCGACCATTGAATACAATAACATTTTAAAGCCAGGTGCCTTTTCTCAATGTAATGGCGAGACTATTCCTTTAAACCATCACTGTACATTTGAAATAACAACAGAAAATGCTGGAAAAACTCAGCAAGTCAGGCAACATCCGTGGAGAGAAATTTGAGTTGACGTTTCGGGTTTGACCCTTCTTCAAAACTGGAGAGAAAAGGAACTAGATCGAAGGCAGGGCTGCGATCGGACAAAAGAATGAAAGAACCAAAAGAAGTAAAAGAGATTAGAAGCTAGACGAGATGGTAATAGGCTGTGATTAGGTGTAAAGTGTACTGGCAGGGCAAAAGATAGCTGCCAGGTGTGAGAGAGAAACAAAAGGAAAGGGGGGGGGGGGGAAAGGAAAGGAGTGGAAAAATATAAGTGAAAATGAAATAGGGGCCGAGGTTATGATCTGAAATTGTTGAACTCGATATTGAGACCGGAAGGCTGCAGACTGCCTAATCGGAAGATGAGGTGCTGTTCCTCGAGTTTACGTTGAGCTTCCGTGGAACAGTACAAGAGGCCAAGGACGGTGAGGTCCGAGTGGGAATGGAGCGGTGAATTGAAATGACAGGCGACCGGAAGCTCAGGGTCACCCTTACGGACTGAACGGAGGTGTTCCACAAAGCGGTCACCCAATCTGCGTTTGGTCTCCCCAATGTAGAGGAGACCGCATCGTGAGCAGCGAATACAGTATACGGAAGCTCAACGTAAACTCGAGGAACAGCACCTCATCTTCCGATTAGGCAGTCTGCAGCCTTCCGGTCTCAATATCGAGTTCAACAATTTCAGATCATAACCTCGGCCCCTATTTCATTTTCACTTATATTTTTCCACTCCTTTCCTTTCCCCCCCCCCCTTTCCTTTTGTTTCTCTCTCACACCTGGCAGCTATCTTTTGCCCTGCCAGTACACTTTACACCTAATCACAGCCTATTACCATCTCGTCTAGCTTCTAATCTCTTTTACTTCTTTTGGTTCTTTAATTCTTTTGTCCGATCGCAGCCCTGCCTTCGATCTAGTTCCTTTTCTCTCCAGTTTTGAAGAAGGGTCAAACCCGAAACGTCAACTCAAATTTCTCTCCACGGATGTTGCCTGACTTGCTGAGTTTTTCCAGCATTTTCTGTTGTTATTTCGGATTTCCAACATCTGCAGTATTTTGCTACTGTACATTTGACCTTTTTTCATATTTGTGGAACAAATTTTTAACACTGGTTCCCGCAATGATTGAGTATCCAGCTCATTTCAGCTGTGGGTGCTCCTTTGTACTGGTGATGTCAGTGTGTGGAGAAAGACACAATGCGAAAGGGTTCACAAAATCACAGTGTTAATTTTAAGAAATCCCACTTCTGGTGCCCCGCCCCCCTGATTATAAAAACAGGCAAAGACTCTACCTTAATTAACTCAGCCAACCAGAAAGACCCCACAGTTCGCATTGGGGTCAATTTTGAATGCCCCCAGGCACACCCCCCCCCACCCCCCACCACCGTTTTAAAACCTGCCCGACTTTTCAAATCTATTGAAGTGAATTGATAGGAAACTATGGACCAGTTAGCCTAACATCTGTCATTGGGAAAATGCTGGAGTCCTTCATTAAGGAAGCAGTAGCAGGGCATTTGGAAAATCATAATGCAGTCAAGCAGAGTCAGCATGGTTTTGTGAAAGGGAAATCATGTTTAACAAATTTGCTGGAGTTCTTTGAGGATGTAACGAGCAGGGTGGATAAAGGTGAGCCAGTGGATGTGGTGTATTTGGATTTCCAGAAGGCATTCGACAAGGTGCCACATAAAAGGTTGCTGCATAAGATAAGAGCTCACGGAGTTGGGGGTAATATATTAGCATGGATAGAGAATGGGCTAACTAACAGAAAGCAGAGAGCCGGGATAAATGGGTCATTTTCCGGTTGGCAAATGGTAACTAGTGGGGTGCCACAGGGATCGGTGCTGGGGCCACAACTATTTACAATCTTCATTAATGACTTGGATGAAGGGACCGAGTGTAATGTAGCCAAGTTTGCAGATGCTACAAAGATGGGTGGGAAAGAAAGTTGTGCAGAGGACCCAAAGGGGGCAAAATTCAGTTGTTAGCGCCACCCGTTCGCACCTTAAGAGGGCGCTAAGTGGGGCGCAAATCAACTAGCGCCCGGGCGCAGCAACACCTGCGCCTCTCGCGAAATTGAGCGGACATTTTGTGGCAGTGCTAAACAATACCGCCTGATCTCCTGCGCACGCAGATCTTGACGTCATTCGAGAGTGCAACGCCCTTGGGGTGCCCCGGACCGGAAATTCAGTGCTGCCCCCCTCCTTTCTGCCTGGCACTACCAATGACAGGTTGACTGGAACACTTCCCAGTCGCTGTGGGGCTGGGGGGGGCGCTATTTAAAGGGGGGCCTCTTCCTGGCTTTGGTGTGGTAGCCATTTTTGCACCACTCATTCTGAGAGAGAGAGAGAGAGATTTGCAGAGAGACAAAGAGAGAAAGAGAGACTTCTGCATTGAGTCAACGCTGACTGTGGTAGTTTTGGCTTCTGACCATAACTTTGCAGGTACTTTGCTTTTTGACCGTCATAACTTTGATTGCCCAGATGCTATGGGGGCTGCAATGGATGGGAACGTCGTCCTTCTCCATCGCATTCAGAGGGCACAGAGACGCAGAGAGAGAGTGGCAATCATGGCCAGACGGAGGAAGGCCAACAGGCCTTACCCTCCCAGGGTTTTTCGGCAACAGTTCTCCTACTTTAATATGTCTGAGGAGCAGTGTTTGCGAAGGCTGCGATTCAGCAAGGAGGTGGTCACTGTGCTCTGCCACCTGCTTCAGCCAGATCTGCAGCCTCAGCTGAGGAGCAGGACGTCTCTGTCGGTGGCAGTGAAGATAACAGTGGCTCTCAACTTTTATGCCACCGGCTCCTTTCAATCCGCTACTGGGGACATCGCCAATACCTCCCAGTTCGCGGTGCATTGCTGCATCCATCAGGTCACAAATGCCCTCTTTAAAAGGAGACGAGAGTACATCTCTTTCCCCATGACTCCAGACAAGCAGCAAGAATGCGCAATGGGCTTTGCTAGGATAGCGGGCTTCCCCATGGTGCAGGGCGCCATTGACTGCACCCATGTGGCTTTGCGGGTGCCGCAAGAGAATGCCAAGGATTTCCGCAACTGAAATTGCTTCTATTCCTTAAACGTCCAGTTGGTCTGCGACCACAGACAGCTGATACTCGCTGTCAATGTCCACTTTCCAGGCAGCAGCCACGATGCCTTCATCTTGCAGCAGACTTCTGTGGCAGACCTTTTCGAGGCACCGCTTCACCCAGGAGGTTGGCTTCTCGGGGACAAGGGATATCCTCTGTGCACCTGGCTGATGACCCCGCTCCGTTTGCCCAGCACCCCTGCTGAGCTCCGATACAACGAGAGCCATCAAGCTACCAGGAACATCGTTGAGCACACAATCGGCGTGCTCAAGCAACGGTTCCGCTGTCTGGACCATTCTGGAGGAGCCCTGCAGTACTCGCCTGAGCAAGTCTCTCACTTCGTTGTTGTGTGCTGCATGCTGCATAATCTGGCAATCCTCAGGACCCAGCCAATGCCACCAGACATTGGAGCACCAGCAGAGGAGGAGGAGGAGGAGGAGGAGGAGGATGATCATCAGCAGCACCAAGGCGGGAGGGAGGCACAAAGTGGAAGGGCCGTCCGTCAAAGGCTCATAGCAAGTCGCTTCTAGGCCCCCTCTGAGGGAATGGCTTCTGCCATTCAAACAACCTGAATGAAACCATCCCGCAACCACTAAGCCGGTCAAGGCAACAATGAGTGCAAAGACCAAACATGCACATTTTGAATACAGACACTTCTTTATTTCCCAAACTGTGTCTCATTTCCGCATGACAAAGTAATAGAAAGAAACACAAAAAAAAGCAGTCATTCACATAACTGGCTCTCACAACCTGGAGACAATGACCAAAACAGTAACAAAAATTTGACCACGACCCTCGGCCTTCAATAAAACAATGAAATACATTTTTCCACACCTCCTACTTTTTGCCCTTTGAGGGTGATCTGCTTCCCTTGCGAAATTGCCCCCTTCCCACCCTGCAGCTCCTCCATAATGGGACTCCAGTGGCTGCAGCAAGGCTGAGGGAAGGCTGCTGAGTGTCAGAAACTGAGGCTGCAGATGCCCTTGAGGGACGGCCTGGACCAGCTCTGGGCCTGGAGGGCCCGGCTGCTGACTGCTCCAACTCTGCATGGGCGGCAGCAGTCTGTCCTACAGGTGGTGGCAACTGCAGTGGAGAAGTGACATTGTTGGCAGCAGGAATGCTGTCATCTTGATAGAGGACAGCAACTCCCTGCTCGACCGACACAATGGCACTCCCACAGGGCAGCACTTCAGCATGCGGAGCAATCTGCTGGGGCACAGATTGCTGGCCTGCTGCGGCGTGGTGAGAGCCCCAGGGAAATCTGCCTGATCCAGCGAGGGTGGCAGCAGTCAGTGCTCGCGTGGCCGCAATCTGCGTCTGCATGAGACCAGCTACTGACTGCATTGCAGCACTTAGCATCTGCATGGCAGCTGCTTGTGCTATAGCGAAGTGCTCCACACTCTGTGCCAGTGATTCAATGGATTCGGGCATCCTTGCCACTGCAGCCATGAGCTCAGTGTGCCTTTGCTCCGCCTGGGCGCTCATTTCAGCGAGGACCCGCTCCTCCTCTGTGTTCAGTGCAGAAGGACTCGAGGCCATACTCTCCATCCGGGGAGAAGGCCCCCGAGCTTCCCTAACCCCCTCGCGTTGCTGCAGCCCGCTGGGTCCTGGAGCTTCACCCTCATCAGACCATTCTCCCCTGCTCCTCTCCAGGGAAGGTGTGTCTCCAGTATGGGCTGCCTCGGCAGACGGTTGCGCTGATGGTCCGGCTTCCTCTTCCTCCTCGCCTTCAGCTTCACTCCCAATGGCAGCTTGAGGGCCCGTCGCCTCACCTGGTGAATCACCATCTGAAAGCAGGGAGGTACAAGAGTGGGTTTAGCGTGAGGACAGGGTCAGGAAGCTAGGGAGGCATGAGTGCAGCGATGTACTGATTTGGATTGAAAGTGTCAAAGGCTGCTGTTGTGAGGAACAAGTGGAAGGAGAGAGGACAAAAAGGTGATAACCTTACCATTGCTGTCCAGAACGGGGTCGGCGTCTCCAGTGGTGATGGGATCAAGCATTCGGCTTGCCACAATCCTGTGGATGCGCTGCTCAAGATCGCTGAGGGCTTGAAGGTGAGGCCGACCTCCACCAGTCCGTTGCTGCTGTCTCCTATTATGAGCCAGCTTGGCCTGCAAGAAAAAGGACGGCGTCTGAGTAAATATGCAGCCATGATCTTGCCTGAAATGCCTCCCATGGTTGATTAGCCCTTACTGTATGCAGCCATGATCTTGCCTGAAATGCCTCCCATGGTTGAATTGCCCTTACTGTATGCAGCCATGATCTTGCCTGAAATGCCTCCCATGGTTGAATAGCCCTTACTGTATGCAGCCATGATCTTGCCTGAAATGCCTCCCATGGCCAATTAGCCCTTACTGTCTGCAAAGTGTGGAATGTCCGTGTGTGTTTCATGAAAGGGCCATAGGTGTTGGATGAGTGCTGGGAATTGGGGCTTTCAAGACCCTCTGGCCATAAAGTGAGGTGGAGATGGAGGGATGTAGAGGTTTTGAAAAAAGGCACTCACCCTGACGACCCGAGTGAGGTCGTTGAACTTTTTCCTGCATTGCACAGGGGTCCTAGGCACCACGCTGTTTGAAGTCACTCTGTGAGCCACCTCCCTCCATGCTTTTCTGTATTCGCTTGGCAAAAGCCTCCTGCCACTCTCTGGGTACAGTAGAGATCTTCTGCGCTCCATCGTGCCAACCAGAGCCTCCAAGGCACGCTCGCTGAAGCGCTGTGCTCACTCCCTGGCTCTCTCCATAGTCCTTGGCTGGAAGATTTCGCCACAGGTCTGTCCAGGCCGAGATTCAAGGCTCCAATGAACAGGGTGTGGCTGCAAAGCAAGATCGACCCTCCCCTTTAAGAACTGGCCGGCGCCAGTGTGTCTGTGTGCAATCGCTAACTGACAGCACCTGCGCTGCGCCCGCCCTCTGAGGTAGCGCCTCGCTCCTCGGGCTTAGCGCCTTAAGAGAGTTGTGTAGCGCCTGATTTAGCACTCCAATCACCTCCAGGGGCGATAGAGGCAAATTTTGCAGTTGGCGGCGATAATTTGCGCCGGGCGCTAAACTTTGCGCCCGGCCGATATTCGCACCTCAAAATAGGCGATACCGAATTTCTCCCCCAAAGAATCTGCAAAGGGTTATAGACAGGCTAAGTGAGTGGGCAAATATTTGGCAGATGGAGTATAATGTGGGAAAGTGTAAGGTTATCCACTTTGGCAGGAAAAATAAAAAAGCAAATTATTATTTAAATGGAGAGAGATTACAAAATGCTACAGTTCAGAGGGACCTGGGGGACCTTGTGCATGAAACACAAAAAGTTAGCATGCAGGTACAGCAAGTAATCAAAAAGGCAAATGGAATGTTGGCCTTTATTTCAAGGGGGTTGGAGTATAAAAGCAGGAAAGTTCTGCTACAACTGTACAGGGTATTGGTGAGACCACACCTTGAGTACTGCGTACAGTTTTGGTCTCCTTATTTAAGGAAGGATATATTTGTATTGGAGGCAGTTCAGAGACGATTCACTAGGTTAATTCCAGAGATGAGGAGGGTGAATTATGAGGAAAGGTTGAGCAGGTTGGGCCTATACTCATTGGAATTTAGAAGAATGAGAGGGGATCTTATTGAAACATATAAGATACTGAGGGGGGCTCGACAAGGTAGATGCAGAGAGGATGTTTCCCCTTGTGGGGAAATCTATAACTCGGGGGCATAATTTTAGAATAAAGGGTCGCCCTTTTAGAACTGAGATGAGGAGGAATTTCTTCTCTCAGATGGTTGTAAATCTGTGGAATTCTCTGCCCCAGAGAGCTGTGGAGGCTGGGTCATTAAATACATTTAAGGTGGAGATAGCAAGATAAGAGAGTGAAGGGTTATGGGGAGCGGGCGGGGAAGCGGCTTTGAGCCCAAGATCAGCCATGATCTTATTGAATGGCGGATCAGGCTTGAGGGGCCAAGTGGCTATTCCTGCTCTTATTTCTTATGTTCTTATGGTAGACAAATCAGGGAGGGTGCAAAACGTGCGTCTAACCTGTTACCACCCATTTCTCGCCCAGTAGGAGCAGGAAAAGTCACGTCCCCCCCACCCCCAACACCATCACCAATCAGGTCAATCAGGCCAAAAATCACGTCCCCCCACCCCCAACACCATCACCAATCCGGCCAATCCAATTGTTTCACAGATGATCTCAAAAGAGTTTTTGCCTGGAAGTCTATTCCTTCTGTTGGTCACTTTTTGTATGAAGATGCATTTTGCAATATCAGTCCTAGATATGCTGTTTAACTGGTTTGAACATTATCTCCTTGTCATATTGTGATGGATCAGTTTGAAGCAATGTTCTAGATCTGCTTTTTCTATACCATGTACGGTCTAATATAACTCTAGATGATCACCTCTCCTCTCAGTTGCCTCCTTTCATGATTGATTGGAAACAAGTTAATGTGATGGCCACTTTTAAAATGGTGAAAAAAGAGTCCCAGGCAACTACCAATCTATTAGTCTTACATTAAAATAATGGAATCAATTATCAGGAGTACACTTGAAGATTGACTCTATAGTAATGGCCTAGTAAAATGCAATGAACATGGATTCAGCAGGGGAAGATCCTACAGGGTTAAGAGTGCCTGCCAATTCTCTTCGTACTTTTCTACTATTTTAATCTTAAAATCTGAAGTGTTTTCCCCTGGCAAACATCATCCTGGAATCTATGGTTGGAGTGAGTGATTTGCAAAGATTCCTGTAGCCTCATGATCTCCCGTTTGATTTGAGCCAGACTTTGACTGTAAAAATGGTCCTGCAACAGAGGACTGAAACATTACTATAGTCCCCTATGTCTCTCGGAAACATCTAAGGAGTTTCACATGGAATGAACTACTCTGAAGTGCACTGAAACGTGGAAGCCATTTTGCAAACAGTAAAATTCTGCAAACGTTAATGTGAATGACCCATTAGTGGATGGCCTTGGTTGAGATAGCAATGTTGGACAGGACACCAGGAGATATTCCTGCTCTCCTTCAAATAGCACTGTGGGATCTTTAACATCCACCTTGAACCACTGGAAACAGGAAGCCGGGGCCTCAGTTTATCATCTCATCTGAAGGATGTGAGTAGGAGATCAATGGTCAAGACTGTCTTGTGCTGCCACCAGTTCACAATCGTTATGATAAAAATCGAGCTAAACGCTTAGCATATTCTCTCTCACTGTTTCATGGGTTCTGAATTAAAAAGCAACAATTTAACTAAAATTGTATTGATTTCTTTGTGGGTTCAATGACGAGACATTTATGAAAGAGAATGTCTTTTTAATCTAAAGCTTGTTCAACTCAGTTAACAGCATTTACAGGAGACACCATCTTAGAGATCCCTCTAAAGCGAAACCAAAACTAAACTAAACTGCTTGTCCCTGTCACATGCCCTCTGCTGGTCAGGCATAAGTAATCAATCAGGCAACTATGCTGGTAAGGCATCATAATCAAACAGGCAAATACCATCACTATTTGCTGATATCATTACATCTCCCTTTCTTAAAACAGAAGTATTTTACTTTTAACTAACAACATGTTTTCTTTGTATTAATCTGCATTTTAACTGTAACACTTAATGAACTCACATTATCATTATTATGATCAAGGTTTTTTAACCTTGCTTTGTGTGTTCACATGAAACATGTAAATACACTAGAACTTGAAGAAAGAATAAGATAACATTACTTCCTTCTATAACAATAGTCCTTAAATTTGCTCAATGAGTCTCTCAGGAGGCTTCACGCGTCTTGAAGATTTACTGATTGATTGTCCTTGAATCTGAGTTGTTGCCTCAGATGATGGTTTCTCAGCTGTGTGATCAGGTTGTTCAACAGTATCAGTCTTTTGACTTGCTGTGGCTGGTCCCCTGAGAAGATCTCGATGATTTCTTCGCAGAACAGCACCCTCATCTGTCTGAATGGTATATGATCTTGGTTGAACTTCACTCAGGACAGTTCCCTTCTGAGTCCATATGTTTGTTTTGTCTTTGAACCTTACTTGGTCACCAGTGTGGAGTTCAGGTAGGTTTTGTGTTCCTCTGTCATAGTAGTACTTTTGCTTTTCTTTCTGTTGTTCTTTGAACTTCCTCACTTTCTCCCCCTCTTTTGTTTTCAGGAGGTTCTCCGGGATGGGTAGGTTTGACCTTAGCAGACGTCCCATAAGGAGTTGGGCTGGTGACATACCACACTCGAGCGGCATTGTGCGGTATACAAGCATGCTCTGGTAGAAGTCAGTTCCACTGTCTTTTGCCTTGTACATCAGTCTTTTCACTGTCTGGACCGATTTTTCCACTAGTCCATTGGACTGTGGAAAGTGAGGACTTGACGTTGTGTGGACAAAGTCCCACTCTTTGGCAAAGTGTCAGAAACTTGCATTGTAAAACTGGCGTCCGTTGTCTGTGAAGACCTCGCTTGCCACGCCATGTCTGGAGAATATGGCTTTCATACATCTTATCACAGCATCTGCAGTGGTGGTGCACAGTCGACAAACCTCTGGATACAGGGAGTAATAGTCTGTGACTACAAGATAGTCCTTCCCTTGACATACGAATAGGTCAGCGCCTACCTTCTGGTAAGGTCTGTCTGGCGCTGGGTGTGGCTTTAGTGGTTCTACCGGATTGCTTGCTTGATATTTCAGGCATATTGTGCAGTTTGACACCTCATTTGTCACATCTTGGTTGATTCGTGGCCAGTACATCACCTCTCGTGCTCTTTTCTTACACTTTTCGATTCCCAGATGTCCTCCATGGATCCTTTTTAGCATCTCTTTTCTCAGACTCTTTGGGATAACTATTTTACTTCCTTTGTAGATGATGTCTTCGACCACTGATAGTTCCGCCCTGCAGTTCCAGTACTCTGCCATGTCAGGTGAGCAGTCTTGCTTCATGTTGGGCCATCCATCCAAGATACTTTTCCTCAGTCATCTCATTGTTTCATCTTTGTTTGTCTCAGTCTTTATGAGCTCCATTTTTGCATCTGCTATGGGCAGTGCACTTGTGATCATGTCCACGTAGGCGTTCACTTTTTCATCCATTTTGGTGTTTGCGGGCTCACTTGGGTCTACAGCTCTGGACAACGTGTCTGCTGTATACATCAGCTTACCCGGTGTGTACGCAACATTCAGTGTATAGCATTGCAGCCTGATCATCATTCTTTGTATTCTAAGCGGACAGCTATTTAGTGGCTTTTGGAACAATGCAATCAAGGGCTTATGGTCAGTCTCTACACTGATTGCTTGTCCTGACACAAACTGGTGAAATCTTTCACAGGCGTATGTGATGCTGAGCAGCTCCTTTTCTATTTGAGCATATCGCGTCTCCGCGTCTGTCATTGAGCGCGATGCATGTGCAATAGGTTGCCAGTAGTCATATTTTTGCAGAAGAACGGCACCGAGCCCACTCTGTGATGCATCTGATGATATCTTGATGGGTCTCGCTGGGTCATAAAACCTCAGAACTGATTCCTCTGTGAGCAGTTTCTTTAGATCGCGCCATGACTTCTCATGCTCATGATTCCATTCCCATTCTATGTTCTTTTCAGTTAGTCGTCTCAGTGGCGCCATCTTTTCTGAGAGGTTGGATGTGAATTTACCCATATAGTTGATCATTCCATTAAACCTCTGCACGTCCTTTTTGCATTGTGGCTTTGGCACATTCTCAATGGCGGACACCTTTCTGAGATCTGGTCTGATGCCCTCACTACTAAGGATATCTCCCACGAATGTCAGTTCTGTCACCCCGAGCTGGCATTTCTCTCTATTCAGCTTCAGGTTTGTTTTCCTTGTTGCTTCCAGCACTTTTTTCATTCTCTCGTCATGCTCAGTTCTCGTGGTTCCCCATACTATGATGTCATCCATTGATGTATCAACTCCCTCCAGGTGCTCATAGGTCATATGGATAGTTTTGTGATACATTTCAGGAGCTGAGGCAATGCCAAATGGTAACCTTAGGAATCTGTATCTGCCAAATGGACTGTTGAACGTGCACAGTCTTGAACTTGCTTCGTCCAGTTTCATCTGCCAAAATCCTGATGATGCATCTAACTTGCTGAAATACTTTGCATTTGCAAACTGTGCCATGATTTCCTCATGTGTAGGAAGCTTGAAGTGCTCTCTCTTTATTGCTCTGTTTAGATCTCTTGGATCCAGGCAAATTCTGAGCTTTCCATTCTTTTTGTCCACAACGACGAGGGAACTCACCCACTCAGTTGGCTCATCTATCTTCTGAATCACGTTCAGGCTTTCCATCCTGTCCAACTCTGCCTTCAGTTGCTTTTGAAGAGCAAACGGAACTCTTCTGCATGGATGTATGACCGTTGGCATATTTTTACCTACTCTGATCATGTGTTCTCCTGGAAGGCAGCCTAGACCCTTAAATAGGTCGTTGTACTCTTTCATGAGTTCATCATAGACTGTCTCTCCTTCGCTTTCCACAACGAGGACTCTCTTTACCAGGTTCAGTCTCTCACAGGCTATTAAACCTAGTATGGCTTGCACATCCTTTGGCACCACGATTAATGCTAGTGTGTGCTCTCTGTCCTTGTGTGTCACTTTGACAATGCATCTTCCTTTCACTGGTATATTAGTACCTGAGTATCCTGTCACTTTCACTTTTATTCCATGTATCTTTGGTCTGGGTCTAATTTTCTTAAAATCAGTCTCTGATATCACATTAACTTGTGCTCCAGTATCCAATTTAAATGGAATGTGTATGTCATTCACTTTTAGTGTCAACATCCAGTCTCTTTTTTCTTTTTTGTTTTCAGACACAACATCTACATAGAACTCCTCTATCTCACTTTGATCTACTGTATGGACCTTGCTTTGTTGCGCTTGGTTCTTACAGCAACGGGCATAATGGTTGTTTTTGTTGCAACTATTGCATGTTTTACCATATGCTGGACACTTTTTTGGTGGATGCTGTGTACCGCATCGACTACATGACTTTCGATTGCCTCTTTCATTTTTGTTCGCTGGCCACGCCTCTTTTTTCACATTGGCGCTCTTTTTGTTAAACGGTTTGTGTCCGTTCTTACTCGCTGCATCCACGTTGCAGCTACTGTCACTGAACAGCTCCTTTGCCTGTGATTTCACAGTCTCTGTAGCCCTACACAGTGCTATGGCTTTTCCCAGGTCTAGATTTTGCTCTCTTAGCAGTCTTTCCCTCAGACCATTATCTGGAATACCACACACCAGTCTGTCTTTTATCAGCGAGTCTGTCAATGCCCCAAATTCGCATGTTTTGCTTCAGTTTCTCAGTTCAGTCACATACTGATCAATAGTCTCACCCGTTTTCTGTACACATGTGAAAAATCTGTGCCTCTCAAACATCACGTTATGTTTAGGTATGCAGTAGGCCTCAAACTGTTCCATTATTTTATCTAGCTTCATATTGTCTCCATCAGCAGCGAATGTGAAGTTATTATACACCTCCAGCGCTTCATCACCCACGACATGTAAGAACACTGAGGATTTCTTTTTATCACTTTTCTCGTCAGCTCCGATTGCCGCTAAATACAACTCTAAACGTTGTTTGAATCTCCTCCAATTTTCAGCCACATTACCTGTCAACTGAAGCTTCGCCGGTGGGAGTAATCCTTCCATTTTTTACTTCGTTAGCTATTCTCCAAAGGTAAGTAACGATGTTCTCTTTCGGCTTGCTAATATGTGGAGAGCTGATTTCACTGGGTAGCTTACTTGCCACTATCTCGTCGAGTTGCTAACTTCAGATTTTTCCTCTTCATCTCTTTCAATCACTTCTGACACCATGTATTGATTTCTTTGTGGGTTCAATGACAAGACATTTATGAAAGAGAATGTCTTTTTAATCTAAAGCTTGTTCAACTCAGTTAACAGCATTTACAGGAGACACCATCTTAGAGATCCCTCTAAAGCGAAACTAAAACTAAATTAAACTGCTTGTCCCTGTCACATGCCCTCTGCTGGTCAGGCATAAGTAATCAATCAGGCAACTATGCTGGTAAGGCATCATAATCAAACAGGCAAATACCATCACTATTTGCTGATATCATTACAAAAATTAAAACAGAAAATGCTCAAAACACTCAGCCATTCAGGCAGCATCTGTGGAGATAGAAGCAGAGTTAACATTTCAAGTCGATGACCTTTCATCAGAACAATTTAATTAACTTGATTAATGGTCAGGAGTGAAATTACACTGTGCAATATTAGCATCTGAATGTTTTATGTGCTCATATGAAATTTCTTTGCCCACTATTTTAACAGACCTGGTCTGTACTTTTTTTAAATGATATCAATAATAAGGGTGTAATCACATTTTTTTTATTCGTTCATGGGATGTGGGCATCGCTGACAAGGCCAGCACTTATTGCCCATCCTTAATTGCCCTTGAGAAGGTGGTGGTGAGCCGCCTTCTTGAACCGCTGCAGTGCAGATGTGGTTGCTGGTTGTTGCCGGTATCTGGCCAACAGAAAATGTCTTCCAAACTCTGAATTGTTATAAGCTTGAGCAGTCAGTGCTTGGGGCTGGCAATAATTAAATGAACACAGACAGCTATTATTTCCAGCAGCTTTTGAAGAGGTATAAAATTGTAATGGGATGGATATTCTTTGGAAAACAAGCTTGTCACTGTCAGAATAAATATCTCTGCTAGCATTTCAACCAATTACCCAGTGGACAGGAAGCTTACAAGGCTGTGCTTCTGGACACCCGATTATTTGCTGTTGCCATACGAGCAGTTAACTCTGTGTCTTTCGCCCCGAATTGCAATTACAGAAATGGAAGAACAGTGACGCTCATGATTAGGACGTGGTTTGCTGTGAGGAGCAGAGATGTGGGAAACATTTACTTTGGGGGGAATTTTCAAGCCCTGGGGAAGGCAGGTTTGGAGGCGGGACTGCCGGGAAAATGGCAGAAACAGGGAGCGGGTACCGAATCCGCCCCCAGCCCGCCTCTGTGCCATCTTCCCAGGAGGCGGGTCCCCGACTCGCGCAGGGACCCATCTCCTCGAGGCGGGAAGGGGATTACAGTCACTTAACTGCCTGTTAACAGGTAGTTAACAGGCAGTTCAGAGGCTTATCCCCATTTCACCAACACAAGTGCGGGCTTCCCGACATCGGGAAACCCCGCCAGAGTCAGCGAGGCGAGCAATGGGTCTGTGGGGTTGAGAGGGTTCGAAAGGTGCGCTGTGGAGGTGAGTGATGGGTGCAAGTGTGGGGTGGTAAGTATTAGAATGTAGGTATTCGGGTTCACCAATTGTAGGTGTTGGACGAATGCCTATCAAATAATCGAGGTGGACTCCAGGAGAACAATCAAATAGTTCTTTAATGCAAGAATAATCGAATTCCAACAGCTGGCTGAGATCGGTACAGGGGAGCCATTAAGTAGGTCTTAACCAGACGGAGACGCCATGAGGACTGACTGGGCAGTCCCGTGGATTGCGTCGTGATGTCATCGCGTTTTCCTGCGGTTTGGCGGTCACGTGATTAGCGACGTAACGTCATCGCGTTTCCCCGCGCTTGGGTGGTCACGTGATCTGCGACATGACGTCATCGCGTTCACCCGTGTCATCGCGTTTACCCGCATCATCGCGTTCGCCTGTGCTCCCAAAGGGGAAACGCCCCGTACCGGCAAACTGTATCTATACATCGTTAAAGGGAATTATGATCGGTAAGTAAGGGACACTCGGTGGTACCGCTACAAGAAAAAGTTTCCTTACCTTTGTTTCTTCCTGCGGGCTTCAACTGTTGGGGATCCGGAGGCTCCGGCATCTCAATGGCAGAGATGACAGAATGGTTGCTGCATTCTCCGATGCAACAGCCATCTGATTTCTGTTCAGGAAAGGGGTTTGGCAAGTCTTGAGTACAAGGACTCATCAAAGAACAGAAAATGTCAGTGTTTGACAGCTTCTCAAAGCTGTCAAATGATGACAATACATCTGTCAAAAAATTTTGACAGATGAAACGTCATACGCTGGCGTTCTCTGTCACTGGCTTTCCCTCAATTGGCCTGCTAAGCCCGCTGGGCAGGCTTAACAAGGTCAATCAAGGGAAAATAGCGTGGGCTGGCCGGACATCATTGGGGGCAGGACTGAAACCCGACAAGCAGCAGTCCCGCCCCCAATGCGCCCCCATTAACAAAACTCCCCCCTTTGAGTGTCAACCTGCTCCAGTCTATGCAGGTAAAGTGTGAGCCAACTATAGGGAAATGTATATTTTACTGCCCCCTCTCCTCTCCAAGGTGGTGTCACATTGCAATTTCATGGGCAGCCAGTACCTCGCCAGTACCATGAGGGTCAGTGGGCTATTTTTCCACTGGGAGGCCTCACTGCCCACAACACATCTCACCTGATGTCCACCCACATACACCTTCCAACAGCCATCACTAGATGGCAACCAGGAGCTGGCTGATTGCCTTGCCGGCAGTGGTCCTAAGGTTGGCCCTGGGGAAGAGGATCGGAGCAGGTAATGGAGGGTGGCAATCGTGAGGGCTGTAGAGGCAGGGACACACTCGTGCTCCTCCTGGCACCATCGGAATGCATTTAAAAAACCATGTAATCTTAACTGTTGGCTGCTTAGGCCGCAACCGTCACTGAAGAATCCTGGGCGGGGCAGGCCCGGCACCTACTCCACTCATAGCAAACAAATTTCCAAGGCTGGTCCTTAAACCGGCGTTAGGCTCCTTGCATGAGTTGATTAGGGGCCTAACATCTGAAAAACGGGCCCGCTGGATTTTGCAGTGGCACGAACACACGTGCGGATTGGGCAACTGCAACAGTTGTGAGCAATGCACGTGTTTTATGTCCGATAAATGGGTGCAATGCAGACAAATTTCTCTCCGACAGTGTAACTAGGTACAAAGGACAATTGGATGTGTTTCTGGCAAGGGTGGATTAATGTGCCGGCCCGTGGGAACCATGCCCAGGTGCCCCAGACAAATCTGGGGTCCGCAGTTAAACTCACCACACTGCAAACAGCTGTTGGATCAGTTTAATTTAAACATTTATTGTGAAATGATGTGCTTTATTATTAAAGCAGAGTGTAAACATTCTACAGGCCTATTTCTTCATGCGTTCACCTGCACTTTGGTGTTTTGATGGATTAGGGGTGGTTGAGCGAGGGGGCTCCGACTGTTCTTGATGCCAGCTGTCCCAAGAATTCTTAATCCAGCTCTGGTTTCTGGTGAGAAGCTAGTGATTGAGGGATTCGGTGAGAAGACATGGTAGGTGGGATCGATTTATAAGAAAGGAACTGCCTTGTTGGGTCTAATGGCCCGTTCCTACTTTCAAAATGCTTGGGGCAAAAGATTTTTAGGTTGGGTTCACACTAGGCGATGGAGGGGTGGGTGAACCAATCACGCCACCTGCTCGATGGCACCAACAGGTGGCACCATGGTTGGGCCTCATTAGAATAGACTCGACGGGTAGCCAGCACTGAACTAGTGAGGACAGGGAGATCGCCAGTCAGTGGGGGTGGGCAGGAAATCCAGTGGTTCCTCCCCGGAACCGAGATGGAAAAAGAAGGACTTGCATTTATATAGCTGGAAGATTTGGATCACAGGTCACACACAGATTACCCCAAGGGTCTTAGGAGTCATAGGCCGCTTTATTAAGGAGCAGCAGTTTAAGTTAAGTACAACACGTAATCGGGATAGACATAGTAGACATCCAACCCGTAATAGATGAGAACGGTTTACCGGCCCCGGAATGGATGGACGGGCGGAGTTTGAGGCAGAACGGTGGTCTCAGATCCCTGCAGCCTGCGGCAGCAGTCTCTTCCTCTTTGGTCATTTCCCGAGGCTGGCAGAGGTGTTAAGCCGAAGCTAGCATGGATCCACCTCGGGGAAACCCTTCCCCTCTCTGCCACCCCGGGGAAGCTCTTCCCCTCTCTGCCTATTTTTCCCTTTCGGCTGCCCGTTTATATTCCTTATTTCGGGGGGCCGGTGGATACCTCGCGTCAATCATTTGTTACCCATTCAATTGTCCAATTACAGGGGAATAGGTACCTACGGCAAGCCCCGCCTATCCCCATGAGATCATCCCTCCGCTTATGTCTTGTTTGGACATCTTGCTCCTTTCTCCTGGACAGTTTGTTTATCATAAGGCTCCTTACTCCAGTGCAGTGCTGAGGGAGTGCTGCATTGTCGGAAGTGCCGTCTTTCGGATGAGACATTAAACCGAGGCCCCGTCTGCTCTCTCAGGTAGATGTAAAAGATCCAATGGCACTATTTCGAAGAAGAGCAGGGGAGTTAGCCTTGATGTCCTGGCCAATATCTCAATCAACATAACAAAATCACATTATCTGGTCATTATCACATTGCAAGTTGTGGGAGCTTGCTGTGTGCAAATTGGCTGCCGCGTTTCCCACATTACAACAGTGTCTACACTCCAAAAGCACGTCATTGGCTGTAAAGTGCTTTGAGACATCCTGAGGTCATGAAAGGTGCTATATAAATGTAAGTCTTACTTTCTTTCTTTTACTCAACCTCTTATCAGGCCTAACTATGCCTACAAGAAGGCTTGTTTCTGCGTTATGCCCTGGTAAATGACCTCAGCTCTTCGTGCAACTCCTTATCTGACATGATTGGTTTCATCTGTGCCATCAGCTTATCCTGGCTGCTGAGCTAGGAAAACCCATTACTTTTATAAAACCATTATTTCTTTTACAATTCACAATTTCTTCCATTTCACAATTTCTTACAATTATTTCTTACAATTTCATAACTTCAGGATGTCCCAAAGTGCTTTACAGCCAATGAAGTACTTTTGAAGTGTAGTCACTGTTGTAATGTAGGAAACACGATAGCCAATGTGCACACAGCAAGCTCCCAGAGAATCTGTTTTAGAGATTTTGGTTGAGGGATAAATATAGGCCAGGTCTCCCCCGCTCTTCTTCAAAACAGTGCCATGGGATCTTTTACATCCACCTCAGAGGGCAGACAGGGCCTCAGTTTAGCATCTCATCCAAAAGACGGCACCTCTGCTAGTGCAGCACTCCTTCAGTACTGCTCTGGAGTGACAGCTAGATGTTTTGGATGAAAACACTGTTTAACGTAGTAAAATGTCCCAAGGTGCCTCACAGGAGCATAATCAGACAAACATTGACACTGAGCCAAAGAAGGAGACAGGTGACCAAAACTTTGGTCAAAGAGGTGCATTTTAAGAAGGATCTTAAAGGAGGAGAGTGCAGTGGAGAGGCTTTGAACCTCAATTTAAATATTTTAATACGGTACCTGCCTGTTTTGACCAGGAGCAGCCCGCCCATTTTGAAGCCCCACTCAGAAATCGACTTGGACAGGCATCGGGCATCCTGTGAGCGATGGGCTTTAAACAAAATGTAATCTGTATATCGACTGGCCGGGGGGGGGGGGGGGGGAGGGAGGCGGGGGGCGGGTGGGCAGACAAAATACTTGATCAGTGCACATTGGAGCTGTTAAGGGTGTGCCAAAGTAAACGAACAGAATGAATTTATCAGTTAGATAGTAGTGATTAACCACCATTGTCTGTGTGGTAACATCATAATTCTGTCTAGCTTTCCAGCTACATTGTCACATTTCTTACAGTTCCATTGTTTTGCCATCGTAAATCTGCAGAGAGTGGGTGTTCCTGGACAAAAGTGTATATTATACGGCTTGCTAACATCGTTGCAAACCAGAAGGGAAACCCCATAATTTCTGTCTGTTTCTACAAAATACAGTCCCAGGAGTGGTGCTTCCTGCATGATAAGGAGTGATTTTCAAAACACTACGATCAGACCCAGCGCCCACACACTCTTCAATTTCAATCTACTGAAAAACAAACTGAAAATAAGGCACTCCTGTTTTTCAAGTGAGCATTTTGAACAAACAAATTATTTTTTGAACCATATCTAATTGAGGAAAGCAAGCACCAGAGATCAAAGCATGAGCAGCCCAAGTGGCATTTCAATAGGTCACTTGGAGGAGGTACCAGAGAGTGAGTTTAGAACCATACTCCAGCAAGGAGCCAATGTTTTCAGGAGAGAGGGATGGGTAGTGTGAAAAAGAGGAAGCAAAAAATACCATAAAACCTTTGAATGAACTCCTTCGGAGAAAATTTGGGGGAAAAGAAAGGACTGGCTTGAAATCCCAATCTTGACTGCCGTTGTATTTAAGGGGGAAGTAATTGAGTCACGTCCCCTTTGGGGTGCAAACTTTGCTGGGACGCTACTTTTGGCGGCCCGGAAAAATTAGTTGCCCCGTGGCCAAAATTGAGTGGTAGTGCCTCAAGAGGGAAGTGAAGCGCTACTGGACGCGCCCCACCTTTCACTTGGGGCACTGTGAGGGAATATCGCAGCGCTACGTGCCATGGTATTGCAGGCCTTCCTCCCCTTCTTAAAGGGGAGGGGCCTTGCGCAGCACGACCCGGGGCCCAACTGGGCCACCGGGAATTGGAGTGCTGGCAAAAGCACCCGGCACTCAAGAGAAGTGTCGGGCTCATGTAGCGCAGCCGGCACTCCACGGGGGGGCGGGTCAGAAGGCCAGGGACGGCAGTGGAGGTAGGTGCTGGCAGGCGGCCAGCAACAAAAATGTCCGCCCGGCACCTCCCCTTTAATTTGCGCTGCCCCAGCCGCAGGTAGGCCCCCCTGACCCCGTCGAACATAGCGTCTGGCAGTAAGTCAGGGGGTGCTACCGAAGATCGCGGCCGGGGCATGAGCGGGGCGCTGTGCACGGTGATGATGTCATTGCCGGCAGCGCAGCACCGCGGGGCGTTAATGGTTATCGCCGCTGCTAACCTCACACTGAATTTCACGGGAGGCATTGGCGGCGCCGCGACCAGCCGCTAGTTGCTTTGCTCCCCGTTAGCGCCCTCTTAGGAGCAAAGCAACCAAATTTTTACCCCAAGGTTTCTTCCACTGGTGAGTTTTACTAATTCACTGGATGGAAACCCCTGCTGTATCAAGGGAAGGAAGCTAAAAGAGCGACCAGACCTTCTCTGTAAAGACGATCGCCCATCAGCTGAAGTGGAATGGCTGACAGAGAAATCTGTTCCCTGAGGATGTCCCATTCACTCTCGAGCAGGATTGTGCTCTGAAAACGAGTGCAGTAACTGTATTGCATGGTGGTGGCTACACCTTCTTCTGGAAAGGCAAACCTGAAGAAGAACGCTGCCTCCATGGGGTAGGATTCGCCATAAAAAATGAACTAGTTGGGCATCTCAGGGACTCTTCTAATGGTATAAACGAGTGCCTCATGACTCTTCGGCTAAACCTAGCCCGGAACCAGTGCGCTACGGTCATCAGTGCATATACCCCAATGCTGGAAGCCACAGACGAGACCAAAGCGTAATTCTAATCCAGCCTCGAACAATCCCTGTCCTGAGTCCCAATGGGCGAAAAGCTAATCCTCCTTGGCGACATTAATGCCAGAGTTGGAAAAGACACAGACCTCTGGGGAGGTGAGATCGGCAGAGAGGGGGTAGGGAAAGCCAACTCCCAATGGTACTCTCCTCCTGTCGAAATGCTTAGAACATGGCCTCGTCATAACCAACACCTTGTTCCGTCAGAGAGACAATTACAAAGCTTCATGGCAGCACCCTCACTCCAAGCACTGGCATCTGCTGGACTACTTCATCGTCCGAGTGAGGGACCGCAAGGACATCCGCATCACCCATGCCATGACAGGAGCTGACGACTGCTGGACAGACCACCGCCTAATGTAGCCCCACCATCAATGTAGCCCCAAAACAGCAGCAGCAACAGAAACAATGCCGCAGGAAAATTAACGCTGGAGCACTCAAAGACTCTAAGAAGGCCCTATTCAGCCTGCGCCTCACAAACAACCTGATGACTCCCAGTGATGCAGAGTCACAGAGTGCCCACAGCGCCTGGTCTGCACTAAAGGCCTCCATAATCAGCACCTGTGAAGAGACGCTCGGTCACTCAACCAGGAAACACCAAGACTGGTTCAACGAGAACAACCAGGAGATCCAGGAGCTAATAAGCCACAAGCGCAAGCATTCCTGATCTGGAAACAGCAACAGAACTTGGGAGCAAGAAAGCAGCTCTACAGATGCCTGAAGGCCGAGGTCCAACAACAAACTCGCGACCTAAAGAACAGATGGTGGGTGGAGAAAGCGCAGGAGATCCAGCAGCTAGCCGACAACCACGACTTGCATGGATTCTTCAGCGCAGTCAAGACCATCTATGGCCCCAGCACCCACGTTCCTACCCCACTGCTGGCCAAGAATGGGGAGATACTCATCAAGGACAGAGAGGCAGTCAGTGCACGCTGGAAGGAGCACTTCGAAGAGCTCCTTAACCGAGATTCTGTCTTCAACGCGAGTGTCCTCAACTCCATCCCGCAGCATGCTACCCGCCACCATCTCAGCACAACCCCAGCCCGGCATGAGGTTGAAAAGGCCATCCAACAACTGAAGAACAACAAGGCCTCAGGAGCAGATGGAATCCCCGCCGAGGCACTAAAGTATGGCGGAGAAGCACTACTGGCGTGAATTCATGAACTCATTTCGCTTATCTGGAAGGAGGAGAGCATGCCAGGGGATCTCAGAGATGCCATAATTGTGGCCATCTTCAAGAAAAGTGACAAGTCCGATTGCGTTAATTAGAGAGGAGTTTCCCTGCTGTCTGCCACAGGGAAAGTCATCGCAAGAATCCACTGCAATCGCCTTCTCCCAGTGGCCGAAGTGCTCCTCCCAGAGTCGCAATGTGGATTCCACCCACTAAGGGGCACAATGGACATGATCTTCACCGCACGTCAATTACAAGAGAAATGCAGGGAACAGCACCAACCACTGTACATGGCTTTCTTTGATCTCACAAAGGCCTTCGACACTGTCAACCATGAAGAATTATAGAGTGTCCTCCTCAAATTTGGTTCTCCTCAAAAGTTTGTCACCATCCTCCGCCTGCTTCACGACGACATGCAAGCCATAATCTGGATCAACGGTTCCACCACAGACCCAAGTCACGTACAAACCGGGGTCAAGAAAGGCTGTGTCATCGCACCAACGCTCTTCTCAATCTTCCTTGCTGCAATGCTCCATCTCACCCTCAGTAAGCTCCCCACTGGAGTGGAGCTAATTTACAGAACAAACGGGAAACTGTTCAACCTCCATCACCTCCAGTCCAGATCCAAGGTCGTCCCATCCTCTCTCGTCGAATTACAGTATGCAGACAACGCTTGCGTCTGCGCTCACTCAGAGGTCGAACTCCAAACCATCGTCAACACCTTCACTGAAGCGTACAAGAGCATGGACCTTACACTAAACATCCGTAACACAAAGGTCCTCTACCAACCTGCCCCCGCCACACAGTACTGCCCCCCAATTATCAAAATCCATGACAAGGCCTCGGACAACGTGAACCACTTTCCAAAGCTCGGGAGCCTACTGTCAACAAAGGCAGACGTCGATGACGAAATCCAACACCGCCTTCAGTGTGCCAGTGCAGCCTTCGGTCACCTGAGGAAGAGAGTGTTTTCAGACCAGGACCTCAAATCCAGCACTAAGCTCATGGTCTACAGAGCAGTAGTGATACCCGCCCTGCTGTATGCCTCAGATACATGGGCCATGTACAGCAGGCACCTCAAAGCACTACAGAGGTACCACCAACGCTGCCGCCGCAAGATCATGCAAATTCATTGGCAGGATAGGTGCACCAACGTCAGTGTTCTCGCTCAGGCCAACATCCCCAGTATCGAAGTTTTGACCATGCTCAATCAGCTCCGATGGACGGGTCACATCGTCCGCATGCCCGATACGAGACTCCCAAAACAAGCGCTCTACTCGGAGCTCTGGCATGGCAAGTGAGCCCCAGGTGGGCAGAGGAAATGCTTCAAGGGCACCCTCAAAGCCTCCTTGAAAAAGTGCAACATCCCCACTGACACCTGGGAATCCCTGGCCCAAGACCACACAATGTGAAGGAGAAGCATCCGAGAAGGCGCCGAACACCTCGAGTCTCTTCGCCGGGAGCAAGCGGAAGCCAAGAGCAAGAAGCGCAAGGACCGCACGTCAACCCAAGCACCCCACCCACCCGCCCCTTCAACCACCGTCTGCCCCACCTGTGACAGAGACTGTAGGTCCCACATTGGACTCATCAGTCACCTGAGAACTCATTTTTACTGTGGAACCAAGTCATCCTCGTATCACAAATTCTTTAGTGATATTTTTGCTTTGACATCTGAACCATGTATTGTATGGGTGAGTACCAAAAAGTAAACGTTTGACTCCTGGCATGTTCCAAAATAGACCAAGTCCATCAAACCTCACTTCGATGCAGAACTGGATTACTGGTTATTATTCCTGCTGCAATTAATGCTAAGGGATAATGGTTAAAGGACAAAGCTATCATATTATTTAACTTTAGCAATGTCCTTTTCTTAAATCCTGCAATATATTTTTGTGTTTTAATATGTATCTATGTCAAATTACTAGATTATTGACCTTTTAGCCCGTCTTGGTACTTGCTAACTGCCTCTCGCCCATTGTATTGGGTAGTCCCTGATCCCAGTTGCTTTGCAAGTGTTGTCTGATGTTGGACCTGCCTTCTGGTTGTGAACACAGGGAAGCAAAATACGGGACAGTTAAGTTTGGTAACAGAAACTTGCTAGGCCAGGCATCGCCGAGATCCAGAAGATTAGGACACAGGATAGCAATTAGGAGTTAATTTTGTTAAGTCAAGCAAGGTGACCCACTGATATGTGGAGGAATAGTGTGTTCATTATTTTGTATCATGCAAAGACAAGTTGTACTGATTGAATTAAGTGGGTCTAGACATGATTATTCACTTCTGATGAAAGGTCATCATCCTGAAACGTTAACTCTGTTTCTCTCCCCACAGATGCTGCTTGACCTGCTGAGTACTTCCAGCACTTTCCGTTTTTATTTTACGGCTATTCACTTGCTGGCTGTAAAATAAAGCAGCTTAATGGCCTCATCTTCCCTCATCTGACCTCCTCTTCTCAAGTATTCCTTGATCCAATTTCTAAAAGATTGGAGAGGTGCACACAGAGGCACGTGTGAAAGATTCAACGCCCAATTCAGATCACAAGGAAGTCCAATTGTTGTGCCCTTAGGTTGTGCTATCTTATGGTTAGATGTTGGGTAATACAGGCACACTCATCAATGTAAGATGCTCAGACCACTTATGAGAGTGTTGAGCACCACTGTGCAAGACCAAAACTTGGAACAATGGCCTGGCATTTCCGTTAGGTTGCGCTATTTTTTCAGCGCAATTTGCCCAAAATCACCCAAACCAACGCAAATGATCGAGGCATTTCAAGTGCAAATTACATCCAGCGCAAATTGAGTTTCTGCGACCTATTTTGCTAGTTTAAATACATTGCGCTAGAAGCAGGCCTTGTCTGCAAAACTGGCCAAGCCCCCAGATCAAATTAATCACTGACGTAAGAAAACTACCAGGCACTTTGTCTGAGTATTAAACAAGGCTTTAATCAACTGTTTTTCAACATGGAGATCTAGTTGTGTCCTTCACTAGTTCCTATTAAAGAATGTCCTGCACAAGGTTGTCCATGTGTGATGTTTCAAGTGGTTGTTGCGTTAACCAGCTGAGGGCTTGCGGTGCGGCTGCATTCAGGTCCCTTCATTGCCACAAGCCATTCCCTGACAGGGGGCCTAGAAGTGTCGTTCAATAAGCCGTCGACGGACGGCCCTTGGACCTTGTGGCTCCCTCCTGGGCTGGTACTCCTCCTCCTCCTCCTCCTCCTCCTCATGGTCCTCCTGCTCGTCCTCCTGAGGTGGTGGTCCAACGTGAGGTGGCAGTGCCTGAGTCCTGCGGATAGCCAGGTTGTGCAGCATGCAGCAAATGACGATGAACTGGGAGACTCTATCCGGCGAATACTGCAGAGATCCGCCGGAGCGATCCAGGCAGCGGAACCATTGCTTGAGGACGCCAATCGTTTGCTCTATGATGTTCCTTGTGGCTTGATGGCTTTCATTGTATGCCTCCTCAGCAGGGGTCCTGGGCGCGCGGAGCGGGGTCATGAGCCATGTACACAAAGGATAGCCTTTGTCCCCGATAAGCCATCCTCTTGAGGGAGGCTGTGCCTGGAACATGTCAGCCACAGTAGTCTGGCGCAGGATAAATGCATCGTGGCTGCTGCCTGGAAAGCGGGCATTGACAGCTAGGATGCGCTGCTTGTGGTCACACACCAGCTGTACATTGAGGGAATGGTAGCCCTTCCGGTTGCGGTAATCCTCGGCATTGTCGATAGGTGCCCGCAAAGCCACATGCATGCAGTCAATGGCGCCCTGCACCATGGGGAAGTCGGCGATCCTCGCAAATCCGACTGCACGCTGCTCCTGCCTCTCTAGGGTCATGGGGAAGGAGATGAAATGGTGTCTCCTTGTGAAAAGGGCATCAGTGACCTGCCGGATGCAGCGATGCACGGCGAACTGGGAGATGTTAGCTATGTCCCCAGCAGCGGCTTGGAAGGAGCCACTTGCATAAAAGTTCAGAGCCACCGTGACCTTCACTTCCACTGACAGAGACGTCCTGCACATCAGCTGTGGACGCAGATCTCTGTGAAGCAGCTGGCAGATCTCTGCAACCACCTCCCTTCTGAAGCGCAGCCTCTTAACACACTGCGCGGCAGTCATGGTGAGATAGGACACCTGCTGGCGGTATTCCCTGAGTGGGTAAGGCCTACGTTGCCGACGCCTGATGCCCCCTCTGCGTCTAGGCATGGCTGCCCCTCTCACACAGCGTCTGCGAGCCCTTCGCACATAATGCTGGAACTGAGGGTTGGAACCCCATGCAGCCCCCATAATATACTTGCAAACAATGAAATCACAATGAGGCAAATTTCCAAGCTCTGGCCAGAAGCCAAAAATACCTCTCCTATGTTGGGCCAAATCAGTAAGGTCTCTTCCTTGGTCTCTGTCCAGAAATCCGTTGCAGAAAAGTCATTGCAGCAAAATGGCTGGCCTTTATAGTTCAGTGTAAGTGCCCTTTAATTAGCGCTCCCCGAGGCCCGCAGGGCCTCTGCTGCATTCCACTTCACAGTTCTTAACACCGCCACGCCCACATTGGGCGGGCGCGACTGAAGTTCCGGTTTGGGGCGCACAAAGGGCGTTGCACGACGAAATGACGTCATAAGTTGCGCGCGCAGCTGAGCACGTGCAAACACTTTGCGCCGGTGCTAAATGTCTACTGAAGTTGGGCGTAGGCGCAGATCGTCCTGCGCCTGGGCGCTAAGTGCCTAGCGCTCGAGATCTACCCCTCCTAAGGCGCTAACGGCTGGCGAACGCAACTGAATTTCTAGGCCTATGTGTGGTGGTCGGGAATCGATCAACAAATCAAAGACCTAACTAAGAGCTGCTTAGGTTGCCAGAAGGTCCAAAATGCACCACCACATGCCCCTCTACACCCATGGGAGTGGCCCTCCTCTCCATGGCAATGGGTGCATATTGATTTCGCTGGTCCATTCATGGACTCAATGTTCTTAATAGCAGTGGATGCTCATTCAAAGTTGCCTGAGGTGATAAAAATGTCTTCAACCACTACAGAGAAAACGATTGCAGTCCTACGGACCATATTTGCCAGAAACGGTTTGCCAGAGCAGATTTGCTCTGATAATGGACCACAGTTTGTGTCCAACGAGTTCCAAAAATTCATGAAAAAGAATGGGGTAAGGCATTACACATCCGCCCCGTATCATCCAGCCACAAATGGATTGGCTGAGAGGTTCGTACAAACCTTTAAGAAGGTGATAAAGGCCATGTGCGACGATGAAATTCCACTACAGCATAAGATGGACAACTTCTTATTAGCCTACCGAAACGCGACACATGCTGTTACCAACCAGACCCCGGCCATGATGTTCTTTAACCGAAGGTTGAGATCTCGTCTGGACTTGCTCAGACCAAATGTGCGAAGAAATGTTGAGGACAAACAATTCCAGCACATCAATGAGAAGCCGACCAGGAGCTTCAATTTAGGACAACCAGTCTTGGCCCGTGACTATCGAACAGAGAAGTGGCAACCCGGAACGATATGTACAAGGCAGGGGCCATTAATGTACACAGTGGATGTCGGGGAGAACATTGTGAGACACCACGTCGATCAGATCTTAGCGTCACAGGAACGCGTCAACCCCATGTCTCGAGTACCTGGGGATGAACCCGACATACCGGTAGCATCTACTTCAGACCCAGTAGCAGTGGAACCCGATGAACTACCCGATGAAAAGGGGTCAGAATCGCCTCTGCACCAAGAACAAGAACCTCTGGAAAGGCGCTATCCCAAAAGGATCAGGAAGCCGCCCCAAAGACTGAATCTATAAATGGACTTTTGTTGTTTAATGTACATGTTGAAATGTTAATTGTTATTTGAATATTAGGGGTATTACTAATCTAAAAGGGGAGGAATTGTAGTGTATGTGCCTTTAAGGCAGAACTACTTTTACAGCTCCTGTATACTGTAGTACCGGCAGTGACCACACCGGTATATAAGCTTTGCGCATGCCTCTGTACCCCCAGTCTAGAGACTACCCTCCTCCAGTGAAGACCTGTTATTTGTTAATGTACAGCATCCGTGTGATTATTTAATAATAGCATATCCACTGAACCACGGATCCAACAGTATCTCTCAACCTGTCCATTTCCAATAGGATGATACAGTGTCGTTTTACTTGTTGCGATTCCCCATTGGGAAAGATAACTTTGAGTTCGCTTGACATGAAGGAGGGACCCCAATCAGAGTGGATGAAATTGGCCATACCGCAAAGGGAAAAGGCCTGAACGAGGCATTTGATCACTGTGGAAGTAAACATATTGGGACAGGGGAAAGCAAAGGGAAAGCGTGAATATTCATCCACCATAGTAAGCAAGTAGGTGTTTCGCGTTGAGGAAGGCAATGGCCCTTTAAAGTCAATGCTGATTCACTGCATAGGCTGTGTAGCATGTATGAGTGAGCCAACCGACGGATGGAAGAATTACGGTTTTAATTCTGCGCAAATTATACAAGTGGAGCATGTTCTTTTCACGTCTTCCGTAGAAAATGGGAGATCTTTAGATCGCACAAAGTGCAACATACGGGTAACGCCAGGATGGCACAAGTCAGTATGAAGATCTGTAAGAGTCGAAGTTGACATGGAAGAGCAGAATGCATGCGTGAGCGTATCTGGGGCCACATTCTCTTTGCTGGGTTGATAATGTATGGTATAGCCAAAGGCAGTCAATTCCATCCTCCAGAGCTGTATTTTGTTATTCTTGACCTTAGTGCGTTTCCGGTTATCCAGCATAAAGGCCACAGAGCGCTGATCAGTTATGAGCGTGAAATGGCGACGAGCGAGAAAATTACTCCATTTACATACTGCTTCGATGATAGCCGTAGCCTCCTTCTCGACAGGAGGCTAATGGAGCTCGCTACCCTGCAAAGTTCTGAACAGAAATGCAACGGGTCGACTGCCTTGATTCAAGGTAGCCAAGATCGCCACCTCCGATGCATCGCACTGGACCACGAAAGGGAGATTTTCATCGATGGAATGAAGCCTGGTTTTTTCCAGTTGTTGCTTGAGGAGGTCGAAAGCTGAAGTAGCCATCGTGTCCAACGGAAATGACTTTGCGTGAAGCAGGGGCTGGATCTTGTTGGAAAAGTGGGGTATTCACTTCGCATAATAGGCACAAATGCCGAGGGCCCAACGAAGAGAGCCGAGATTCGTAGGAGGAGGGAGCTCCTGAAGCGGACGAAGTCGCTCCGGATCTGGTTTGATGACACCATTGCCCACCCAGTAGCCAAGGATGTTGACTGATGGTACTGATTTCAAAGATTTTGACTCATTTAAGTTTAAGTTGCAACAACGGAGTATGTCAAGAAATTTCTGTAGGTTGGCATCATGCTCCTTCTGGTCATGACCAGCAATGGTGATATTATCCAGATATGGAAAAGTGTCCATTAAGTTCTTCTGTTTGACTAGGCTGTCCATTGCCCATTGAAAGATGGCCACCCCATTGGTGACCCCAAATAGAAGGCGACAAAACTGGTAAAGCCGACCATTGGCCTCAAAGGCCGTATACTTTTTGTCAGAGTCCTTTAACGCTACTTGATGGTATGCGCTCTTTAAGTCAAAAGTTGAAAATACCCTGTAGTTGGCAAGGTTATTGACCATGTCATCGATGCGTGGTAGTGGGTAGGCATCCAGGTCGGTATACTGGTTAATAGTTTGCAAGTAATCGATGTAAAGAATTTTCTTGTGTTGCTTCAGAGAATTTTTAACAATGATGACTTGAGCCTGCCAGGAAGATGAACATGGCTCAATGATACCGTCAGCTAGAAGGTGAGAGATTTCTGCCTCGATAAAGGACAGATCATCTTGGCCGAAATGTCATGATTTAGTGACTATGGGTTTACATCGGGGGGAAAGATTGGCAAACAAGGAGTGCTCGTTGAGCGAAGCCACCGAAATCGCACAAAACAGTATTTTGAAATAGTAAGCTCCGGCTTTGGCCCTCCAAACTCGAAAGTGAGTCATTTATGTTGTTTCTGGAAATCCTGTCCCAGGAGCACATCACTCCATAGGTTTTTGAGCACCCTGAGCTAGGTGGAAAAATAAGTGCGGCCATTGAGAATAAGGTCAACAAGACAAAAGCCAGAAGAGTTGGTGGTCAGTGTCATCAGAGCCATTACAATTTCCCTGTCCGAGGGGTAAATACGCAGTTGTAACTTACTGACAGCCCGCTCACTGATGAAGCTGTCAGAGCTACATGAGTCGATTAATGCGCTCAAAATGTGTCCATTTACTGAAACCCTCGTGGCTGCATGGGACAGGCTTTGGGAAAAAACCGCTGTAACACTAGTAGTGGCTCTTGGGGGAGGAGCAGTTTTATAGATAGCAGCTGTAACACTAGTAGTGGCTCTTGGGGGAGGACCAGTTTTATAGATAGCAGCTGTAACACTAGTAGTGGCTCTTGGGGGAGGAGCAGTTGTATAGATAGCAGCTGCAACACTAGTAGAGGCTCTTGACTGGCATACTTTAGAAAAGTGACCTTTCTTACTGCAATGATTGCAGGTTGCATTACGAGCAGGACAAAATGTCCTATAATGGAATGCACCTCCACAGAAGAAACACTTCTTTTTAGATTGCCAAGATGCCGCTATGGTAGGGTCGTCATCAATGAGGACTTCCGCCTGAGGCTTACCGGAGAAGTCACTAAAAGTAGTATCAGCAGTCCGTGCATATAGTAAAAATAGGCTTCTGAATTTCTTTGAGCTAAGTCCAGAGAATATGCCTGGTTATAGGCAGCTTGTAATCCGAGGGTTTTATTCTCCAACAGACGCTGGCGTATGAGGGGAGAAGCAATTCCGTTAATAAAAGTATCATGAATTAATTCCTCCCAGTACTGCTCAGCTGAGACAGCTTTAAGGTTACAATCTTTGCTGAGCCTGCAAAGCTCTTGAAGCAATTTGTCAAGTTATACCCTGGGTTGTTGTCGAGTTGTGGCCAGTAGGTGCTGAGCAAAAATTTTATTTGGGGCCTTAACATATAGTTGCTGTAGTGTTTGGATAGCAGAGTCATAGTCTACACAGTCTTCGATAAAGTCAAACACATGAGGGGATAATTGGCAAGCATTCGTAACTTATTAGGAACATTCACACCACACTCCTCGAGGAAGTTGCTGAAGGTACAATACCAGTGTTTGCATACCTTAGCAGCTGTAAGTAAATTTGGGTCCAGGTCGAGACGGGCGGGTCTGAGTAGTTTCTCCATGATGGATTGATTACTATGTCCGAGTTCTCTTCTACAATTTAAATCGTAGCTGTCTGTTCCCAAATCACTCAGAGCATGGAGCAGGTTGCAGAAAACTACTAGGCACTTGGTCTGAGTATTAAACAAGGCTTTAATCAACTGTTTTTCAACATGGAGGTCCAGTTGTCCTTCACTAGTTCCTGTTAAGGAATGTCCTGCACAAGCTGGGCCCATGCCCGAGTATTTATACTCTCCCTGGACAGCGCCACCAGCAGGCCGCCCAGTATTACTTCATAAGTCATTTCCACATGAATGACAGGTTCATGTCAATCACCATTGTGAGTTTCTGCTAATTGTGCTCGTTTGCGGGCCTTCGGGGAGGCTCTTCAAATGAAGCTGGTTTGTTTAGGCGCAAGGACATGAATAGGCACGTGTTAAAAGCTTTTAAACATTTTTTTTATTTACTAAGAAACTAACTACTGTACTCCAATGAAACTAGTAAGTTGTTCTGTATAGTTTTTTAAAGTAATTTTCAGTCATTTAAAATCGTATTACCCACAGGCGGTGGACTAGAGACTGATAGAGAGAAGAGATTAAAAATGCTTATTTTTTGTGATAAACCCATTTTCAGCTGTAGTAATCAAACTGCACCAAGTTACCACTCTTAAGTATATCAAGGAACATTTTTTAATTTACATTTAAACAAAAAAATTACATTCTAAAACGCTACCCGATTGCCCTGGTTCATAGAAGATTTTATTTTTGGCGATATGCAAATGAGTTTGAGCGGAAATTTGAGCATAAAAAAACACTTCTTAAAACAAATGCAATTTTGAGTGAAATTTGTGCCTGGATCACCGATTGCGTCTAAAGCGAAAACTCTTGGCATAAGCATTTTTATACATGAAATCTTTGGTGCTAAATCTGATTATCCTAGTTACAAAAGAACATGAGAGTTGGTATAGACATAATAGAAACTGATCCCTATTTGACTTTTAAAGGAGTAAGCGCATTGAACAACTGGTTTAATATGTCTGAGTTGGCATTGTGACAGAAACAGTATTTTTGTCTAAGGTTTACATTGGTGTTGGCTCCTTTAACTCTGTCCTTAAAGAGTTAAAAATCAGCTTTGCTCTCAAAATTATTTCCCCGCTTAACTTGATAAAATGTTGTGATGATAAATCTATTTGTTCCGTTTGTTTGAGGGATGAGCCAACGCACTCCGTCCATTACAGACGCACTGTGGCTGAAGTATATATGATTTATAAGATGCACTGCAACAACTCACTAAGGTTACTTTGACAGCACCTCCCTCCCCTGCAACCTTTACAGATTCTAGAGGAACAAGAACAGCAATGTCATGGAACACCATCACTTGAGAAATAAAAACACATCTTAAAACGAGCGCAATTTTGAGCGCAATTTGCTCCCGGATCGCCGATTGTGCCCAAAGCAGAAACTCTTGGCCGATATGTTTATTTATTCTTTTGCTATGATGTCTCCTTTATGTTAAGCTCTGCCAGCTAACAATATTACCAACAGATACCTGAGGATGTAGAAGACTGTAATTCGTGCACTTAAGATATCGTAATATTTCAGAGGGCACACTAAACCGAGATATCCAGAGGTTGAACTCATAATGGGTATTGTTATATTTTAGAGAAAATTGGATTTTGGTAAAACCTTTTTCCAACCCAGAACCATGACAATGAAGTTAAACTGATTATATCTACATCATAGGTCAGACCGACCATAATACGACCTCTGACCTGCAGGTCAGCTGATCCAAATGATGAGTGCCAAATTATTGCCAGTGTAAGCCAAACCCATCACGGTAGTTGGTTATATGCTGACACAGATTCAAAAAGTTGGAATTTGGGAGGTGGGAGGGGAAGCATGCCAAAGCTTCTATTTGATACAAAGAAATAAAGACTTGCATTCATATAGCGCTTGTCACGACCTCAGGACATCCCAAAGCTCTTTACAGCCAATTAAGTAGTTTTGAAGTGAAGTCACTGTCGTAATGTAGCAAATGCTGCAGCCAATTTGCACACAGCAAGCTCCTGCAAACAGCAATCTGATAATGACCAGATAGTCTGCTTTAGTGATGTTGATGTTGAGGGATAAATATTGGCCAGGGCACCAGGGATAACTCGCCTGCTCTTCTTTGAAATAATGACATGGGATCCTTTACGTCCCCCAGAGAGCAGACGGGGCCTCGGTTTAACGACTCATCCAAAAGACGGCACCTCCAACAGTGCAGCACTCCCTCAGTACTGCATTGGAGTGTCAGCCTAGATTTTTGTGCTCAAGTCTCTGGACTTCCGACTCATCAGCAAGAGTGCTACTAACTGAGCCACAGCTGCCACTTACAGGATCATTGGCCCAGAAATTCGGGTCCCAAAGCGTGAGTACACATTGGGTACTCACGTGTAGGCCCAACGAAAGTGCCAGTTTCGTGCATGCACTGCGCATGCGCGGGAAACCGGCACTTCCGTTCCCCTGAAAGAAGGGGTTGAGAGGTGGAATGCGTGCACCGGAGAGGCAACGCATGCGCATCGAACTTACGTTTTTTTTCCAGGTTTTTCCGGGAGGGTAAGTCTCCAGCAGTTACACTTTTAAAAAGCAGGCGCAAGGCTTGCTTTTAACAAGGTAAGTGGTGAATTAATTAAAATTAAAACATTTTTTCCACAGGTTTATTATTTTTAAATACTTTAAAGAAAGGTAAGTTTATTTTTAACCCCGAAAGAAAATGTAATACATTTTTTTCAAAAATTTAAATTATTGTATAAAACAGTTATTTCATGTAATTTATAGTTATTTTAAAAATATGATTAAAAAAAAAATTATTTGAAGTTTTAATGATGTTTTGGGGCTTATAGTATTTATAGGTTTGCTGGCTCTTCCTGTCAAACTTATGAATGAAGCATTCCCTGCTACCATTGGCTCTCCATGGCCCACGTGATCCCAGGGGACGCATCGAACTAACTATGCCCCTGGGATACGCAAGCACTGCGCACCGGCAGTTGGAGCAGGCCCAGGATCGGAATCCTACGTGGGCCCACAGCTCAACGGCCGGCGCGCAAGGTAAGTGCAGGTCGGGGGCTTGCACCCGCGGGAAGCCCCTGACCCGAATTTCTGGGCCAATATATGGATTACATTGAGAAATATCACAGATTATATATTTTTACAATGAAGCTAACTGTATTTAAAGCATTTCAAGTTAAAAGCCTAAAGCCTATATCATCAGACAGAGTAATTCAATACATTCAATGTATTGGTTAGACCACACTTGCACCATGCACAGTTTTGGTTTCCAGATTACAAAAAGGATATAGAGGCGCTGGAAAAGGTGCAAAAATGATTTACAAGGGTGATACCAAAAGAGAGAGGTTATACCCACCAGGAAAAATTGAACAGGCTGGGGCTCTTTTCTCTAGAAAAGAGAAGGCTAAGGGGTGACCTGTTAGAGGCCTTCAGAATTATGAAAGGGTTTCATATGGTAGATGTAGAGAAGATGTTTCCCTTTATGGGGAGACCAAAACTAAAGGCCATCAATCTAAGATAGTCACTAATAAATCCAATAGGGAATTCAGAAGAAACTTTACCCAGAGAGTGGTTAGATTGTAGAACTTGCTACCACAAGGAGTAGTTGAGGCGAATAGCACAGATGCATTTAAGGAGAAGCTAGAAAAACACAGGAGGGAGAAAGAAATAGAAGCTTATGCTAATAGGGTGGGAGGCAGCTCGTATGGAGCATAAACACCGGCATAGACCAGATGGGCTGAATGGCCTATTTCTGTGTTGTACGTTCTATGTAATTCTATGTATCTTTTCTTCATAAGACACCCCTCTCTATCTTTCCTTCATTCCATAATACGCAAGGGCCTAGAAATTCAGTTGGTTGCGCCAGCCGGTAACGCCATAAGAGGGGTATATTTCCAGCGCTAGGCACTTAGCGCCCGGGCGCAGACCGATCTGCTCCAACGCCCAAATTCAGTTGACATTTAGCGCCGGCGCAAAGTGTTTGCGCCCGCTCAGCTGCGCGCGCAGCTTATGACGCCATTTCGTCGTGCAACGCTGTTTGTGCGCCCCAAACCGGAAATTCAGTGGCGCCCGCCCAATGTGGGCGTGGCGCTGCTAAGAACTGTGAAGTGGAACGCAACAGAGGCCCTGCGGGCCTCGGGGAGTGCTAATTAAAGGGCACTTACACTGACCTATAAAGCCCAGCCATTTTGCTGCAATGACTTTACTGCTTTGGATTTCTGGACAGAGACCAAGGGACAGAGCTTACTGATTTGGGACAACATAGGAGAGGTATTTTTGGCTTCTGGCCAGTGCTTTGGCATTTGATTCATTTGATTTCACTGTTTTCAACTTTATTATGGGGGCTGTATGGGGGTCCAACCCTCAGTTGCAGCATTATGTGCGAAGGGCTCGCAGACGCTGTGAGAGAGGGCCAGCCATGCCTAGACGCAGAGGGGCCATCAGGCGTCGGCAACGTAGGCCTTACCCACTCAGGCAATACCGGCAGCAGGTGTCCTATCTCACCATGACTGCGGCGCATTGTGTTAAGAGGCTGCGCTTCAGAAGGGAGGTGGTTGCAGAGATCTGCCAGCTGCTTCACAGAGATCTGCGTCCACAGCTGATGTGCAGGATGTCTCTCTCGGTGGAAGTGAAGGTCACGGTGGCTCTGAACTTTTATGCAAGCGGCTCCTTCCAAGCCGCTGCTGGGGACATAGTGAACATCTCCCAGTTCGCCGTGCATCGCTGCATCCGGCAGGTCACCGATGCACTTTTCGCGAGGAGACACCAATTCATCTCCTTCCCCATGACCCGACAGAGGCAGGAGCAGCGTGCAGTCGGATTTGCCAGGATCGCGCGCTTCCCCATGGTGCAGGGCGCCATTGACTGCACGCATGTGGCTATGCGGGCACCTATCCACAATGCCGAGGATTACCGCAACCGGAAGGGCTACCATTCCCTAAATGTACAGCTGGTGTGTGACCACAGGCAGCGCATCCTAGCTGTCAATGCCCGCTTCCCAGGAAGCAGCCACGATGCATTTATCCTGCGCCAGACTACTGTGGCTGACATGTTCGAGGCACAGCCTCCACCAAGGGGATGGCTTATCGGGGACAAGGGCTACCCTTTGTGTACATGGCTCATGACCCTGCTCCGCGCGCCCAGGACCCCAGCGGAGGAGGCATACAACGAAAGCCATCAAGCCACAAGGAACATCATAGAGCAAACGATAGGCGTCCTCAAGCAACGGTTCCGCTGCCTGGATCGTTCCGGCGGATCTCTACAGTATTCGCCGGATAGAGTCTCCCAGTTCGTCGTCGTGTGCTGCATGCTGCACAACCTGGCTATCCGCAGGACTCAGGCACTGCCACCTGACATTGCACCACCACCTCAGGAGGACGAGCAGGTGGACCATGAGGAGGAGGAGGAGGAGGAGGAGTACCAGCCCAGGAGGGAGCCACAAGGTCCAAGGGCCGTCCGCCGGGGGCTTATTGATCGACACTTCTAGGCCCCCTGTCAGGGAATGGGCTGTGGCAATGAACGCACCTGAAGGCAGCCGCACCGCAAGCCCTCAGCCGGTTAACGCAACAACCATTTGAAACCTGAGACGTGGACATGCTGAATAAATAAAAAGCTTTATTTCACAAACTCAGGGCCCTTCCCACATGAAACAGAAAAACAGACAAGACCCCCAAAAAACAGTCAAAAACATCTGTCACTCCCAAAACCTGGGGAGGACTAACAAAACTTGCCCATCCAAATGGCCTTCATCATCGGCCTTACAAAAATAAGCCCCCCCCTCCACAACACAAACACCCCGCTAAAAACAAAAAATGCCTTGATCCTCGGCCTTACCAAAATAATGCCCCCCCAGAACACAAGCCCCCCAATATAAAAAAAAACGCTATCACCACACTCTAATGGGTGTGCCGAGAGGGCGAGTCCTTAGACAGGCTTCTCTGGCCCCTGCCCGACCTGCTGCTCCGCCTCAACCTGGGCCCTGCGCGTGTGGCAAGGCTGGGGGAAGGCTCATGAGGGCCACAATGCGTGTCGGCAGATGCCCTTGGGGGTCGGCCTAGACGAGGCCCGGCCCGGGAGGGGCCGGCTGCTGACTGCTGCAGCTGTGGCTGGCCAGCATCAGTCTCAGCAGCAGCTCGTCGCACCTTGGCTGGGGGAGTGGCAGTGTCGGCTGCACCAATGGGGGCAAGCTGGCTGATGGCAGGCGCGCGCTGCTCGCCAGAGACACTGGCACTCGGCCGGGCTGGCAGTGCAGCAAGCGCAGCAGTCTGGTGGAGGCCAGACCGCTGTGCTGCAGCAGGGCGGCGGGTGCCCTGGCGATGCTTCCGCGCCACAGCGAGTGTGGCAGAAGTGAGTGCCCGAACTGCCCTTGTATGTGCCCGCATCAGCTCTGCCAGTGTCTGGACGGCACCACTCATCTCGCGAGTCACGTCCTGGGCTGCCGCGAGTTGCTGGACACCCCTGTCGTGCGCTGCCGCGAGTTGTTCTACCCCCCTGGCCTGTGATTCCCCGAAAGCGACCACACTATGAGCCAGGGACTCAATGGCCTGAGGCATCTGTTGCACAACCCCCATGAACTCCTGGTGGCGCCGCTCAGACGCCGCCGACATCTCATCGAGGAGGCGCACCTCCTGGGCGAGGACCGTCTCCGGACTGGAGGGCGGACTCTTCCTCTGGGGAGAAGGCCGCCGAGCTGGCCGACCCTTCCCGCGTGCCTCGAGCCCACTGGACCCAGGATCTGCCCTCCCCTGCAACACCTCCCCCCTCTGGGGAGAAGGCCAGCGTGCTGCCGGACCCTTCCCGCGTGCCTCGAGCCCACTGGGCACAGGATCTGCCCTCCCCTGCAACACTTCCCCCTGGCTCTCCTGCAGGCCAGACGTCTCCCCTCCATTGCCATCCCCTGGCGCGGATGAGGGTTCCCCCGATGTGCCGCCTTCCTCCTGGTCCTCGTCGTCCTCCTCCTCCAAGGGCCTGGCACTCTGAGCTTCAGGGACCACCTCCTCCTCACCAGCTGAAAGCAGGAAGGCATAAGAGTAGCTTTAGAGTGAGGACAGAGCGTCAGCGAGGGAGGCCTGAGTGGTGGCATTATGCGCATTTGTCGGTCAGTGCGAAAGGATGTAGATCTGAAGCGCAAGGGCAACGACAGAGGTCCAACCGGTCATGTCCTTACCAGTGGGTCCCAGTACAGGGTCCGCATCTCCGATCGCAACAGGGCCAGTCACCCGGGCACGCATGAGTCGAGCCACGCTCTCCTCCAGCTCACTGAGCGGCTGGTACTGGGGACGGCCTCCCCCGGTGGCAGACTGGCTCCTCAAATTCCGCGCCAGCGTGGCCTGCAAGAGAAAGGACGGCCTCTAAGTACAGTGTGGTGCCCTGTTGCTGTGTGCACTGCCTCCCATGGTCGAATAGCTTGGCCAGTGTGGTGCCCTGTTGCTGTGTGCACTGCCTCCCATGGTCGAATAGCTTGGCCAGTGTGGTAAGTGCAGAAAGTGCTATTGATGATCATGCCAGTGCCATTGCTGCGGGAGGAGGGCTGCCCATTAGTCCTTTGAGGTCCCTTTGCCCATAATGTGAGGTGCACATGCAAGGATGAGGAGGACACTGGAAAGGGTACTCACCTTCACCATCCGAGTGAGGTCGTTGTACTTCTTGCGGCATTGGTCCGCACTCCTGGGGACATCGCAGGTGGACGACACCCTGCGGGCGATTTTCCTCCAGGCTTTCCTGTACTGGCTCCTGGGAGCCTTCTTGCCACTGTCCGGGCACAAGATCTCTCTTTTGTTTTCGACACCATTAATCAGCACCCTCAGAGCATGCTCTGAGAAGCGCTGCGCTCGTTCACGGGCCCTCTCCATGGCTCCAGGCGCTATTTTGGCCCACCAGCAGTGTTGAGGCCTAGCTGCAGGGCTCCAGTATGCAGGGCGTGGCAGCAGTCAAAGTCGACCCTTCCCCCTTTAAGAGCTGGCCGGCGTCAGGGTGTCTGCTGTCAATCAAAACATGACCGCACCTGCGCTGCGCCCGGCCTCGGCGTTATCAGGCCGCATCGCCGGCTTAGCGCCTGAAGAGAGCATTGCAACGCCAGTTTCAGCGCTCGGCCAAACTCTTGGCCAACTCTACTGAATTTCGGCGATGTGGCCTACACTTTCCGGCGGGCGCTAACTTTAGCGAACGCCCGACTTTAGCGCCCCAAAAGTGTCCAGACTGAATTTCTAGGCCAAACAGTTTAAAAAAAATACGATTTTTGAAAGGCTTTAAGAGGTCATTTAATTCAGCAAAACTACAGAGGACACTGGGCATAACATAGCTACTGATCATGTCAGGCTCCTGGGCAGTGAAGCAATCAGCTCTGAGGCCTTTTAACATATTTAATGCTGATTTATATTGATGGATGGCAAAGACAGTGTGGCGGTACCACTGGTTGTCCCTTACATTGAGACACATAATTCCCTTTAACTTACCTTTTGGGGCCGTTGCCCTTTTAACTTACCTGTTGGGGCCATTGTCCCTTTAAGACGCGCCCTAGCGCGCTGACGTCACGTCACGTACAACGTGATCTGCGTGCGCCGGCACAGCCTGGCCTAGCGTCTTCGGCCTCAACAGCCAGCCGACGGGAACGACGCGATCTTCCGCTCCCGCGGCAAGCACCGGCACAGCCCGGCCTAGCGTCTTCAGCCTCAACGGCCAGCCGACGGGAGCGACGCAATCTTCCACTCCCGCGGCAAGCACCGGCACAGCCCGGCCTCCCGACTTCGGCCTCAATGGCCAGCGACGCAACGATGCGCATCACGTGACGCCCTAAGCGCGGGAAACGCGAACAACGTGATGACGTCACAACACAAACGCGATGACGTCATCACGCTCCCCACAGGACTGCGAACTCAGTCCTCATGGAGTCCCCGCTGGACAAGACCTACACCACGGTGCTCCTACAGTCAGCCATCTTACCTGATGTAATTAGCCTGTTCCTGTAAATAAACAACTTATTTATAGTTCGTCGAAGTCAAACTCTCTTATTTAATGGCGATCTACACGAACCGCAACATTGGTGACCCCACGACGTGAGTACGGGAGCTCATCAATTCCAACGCTACAATTGGTGAACCCGTATCCGTGAACGATTTTCACGGTAGCAACGCGCGCCTGAACCTCGTCTTCACTCAAGACGACCAACGCACAACCGACGAACAACCACGGAACAGCAACCGCTTAATACAGATTCCACCAAAAGCAACCCCGTCTTTGCGTACGTATTCACAATGGAAGCGCAGCTTGGAGGTGAGCCCATTTTTCACGAACGATTTCACAGAGGTAGAGCACGACCAACGGCAACCGTCATCCACCAGCGCTACAATTGGTGGGTTTGTGAACGTCTTTCACAAACGAAGCACGCTATGGAAGCATCAGCCGTTCTGCTGTCGCTACCGCAATCCAGGGAGCCACGGTCTCCCTCGTGCTTTATGCAGGTAGAAGCCCTGTTCGCCGAGAACATCGATGCGGCACAGACCACGCAAGTGCTCACGGTCTCCGTATTCGACTCTTCTACCGCCACACGGATCGTCCGCCTCTACGTCCAAAGCAACAGCAAGTATACATCTCTCCAAGCACGGGGTACAGCATGTTCGGGCCCACAAGATTGGAGCGCGCCCCGAGGGGATACCACAAGGACTCACTCCCGCAAAACACGAGGACGCACTCCTCGCGCACGAGGACCCATCCCTCGCAAACCACGAGAACCCATCCCTCGTGAACACCGACGACTCCTTCACCGCCGACGACGCACCAGCCCTTCAGCCTGCTGGTTGTGTTACCTACTACACAATTCGGCGTGAACAAAAGCGTGCCGCCCTCCCGGCTGTTTTCTCCTAAATCTACAACTGTTACAAGTGTTGCCGCCCTACAGGCAGAGTTAACCCCTCCTGGAAGCAACAACAACCTGGACCGTTGCCGCCCTTTCTCCAGTTTTCCCTTTAACAAACGCAAACTTCTACTGAAGCTGCACACATCGAGGACGGGTCCAACGGGCATCCTGCGGCCACGATCAGCCATGTGAAAGTTGCTAGCCTCACCAATCACTGATCAACGCAGCAACTCTTCACCCTCCGTTGTGTTATCGTCGTAGCACGATGGCACGCACCGTTCCGTGCGTTCCAGCCTCCCGAAGGTTTCGCTCACCTGTCGGCGAGTTCACTGACCTCACCAGTCAAGTCCTCCTGGATCGCCCGTCGGCGTTCCTGCAGATTTCGTCGGAACAAGGACTTGTTTCAACATCAACGGAGACATCGCCCGCGTCCGCCCAACCTGCCCGTCACTCTGACAAGGCCTGCTGTTTCGCACGTCTCCACGGTCCTTCGCCTGACGGATACGTTTTATTCGCCACGACGCGCGTAAGGATCCGCTCACGAGCAGCATCTTCATACCTCGCCTACCAAGTCGAGACAGCACGACCGCCGTGACCACCAGCTCGTCAGACCATCTCATCCTTGGACTTTCATTAAAGCGAATTCTGGGGGGGCCTATGTGGCGGTACCACTGGTTGCCCCTTACATTGAGACACATAATTCCCTTTAACTTACCTTTTGGGGCCGTTGCCCTTTTAACTTACCTGTTGGGGCCATTGCCCCTTTAAGACGCGCCCTAGCGCGCTGACGTCACGTCACATACAACGTGATGTGCGTGCGCTGGCATAGCCCGGCCTAGCGTCTTCGGCCTCAATGGCCAGCCGACGGGAGCGACGCAATCTTCCGCTCCCGCGGCAAGCACCGGCACAGCCCGGCCTAGCGTCTTCGGCCTCAACGGCCAGCCGACGGGAGCGACGCAATCTTCCGCTCCCGCGGCAAGCACCGGCACAGCCCGGCCTCCCGACTTCAGCCTCAACGGCCAGCGACGCAACAACGCACATCACGTGACACCCTAAGCGCGGGAAACGCGAACAACGTGATGACGTCACAACACAAACGCGATGACGTCATCACGCTCGCCACAGGACTGCGAACTCAGTCCTCGTGGAGTCCCCGCTGGGACAAGACCTATACCACGGTGCTCCTACAGTCAGCCATCTTACCTGATGTAATTAGCCTGTTCCTGTAAATAAACAACTTATTTATAGTTCGTCGAAGTCAAACTCTCTTATTTAGTGGCGATCTACACGAACCGCTACAACAGATTCTATTATTAAACCATAATTATCCAGCCATAACTTAATGAAAAGTCAACGGCTGTGAAATTCTGCACCTTAGCACCGGCTGTTAAGGCCCGGTTTTGTCAAAAGAATGGCAGCCGCCTCGTTTCCGGCCACTTCTGGTGCAGCCCGCGGCGGCCGTCATTTTGGGCAGGTCGGCAGTGTGGCCATTACCTGCGTTTGCTAGAAAAATGTTTTTGAGGCAGATCATATCATCAGTTAGAGCGCAACGCTAATTTGACGCATGACCTGCTATTTTGGACATCGCCACTCGAATGTACACCCTCTCCAAAGCATGCACTGCTGAATGTGCGTTAAGCTGAATGACGGACCTCCCACCAGTTTTGATTTTTGCTTTTGTACTGGTTCCTGTACTGGTTATTTGAGTAGTGTCAGCCGTGGCTCAGTTAGTCGCACCCTTACCGCTGAGTCCGAATGGTTGTTTGTTCAAGACCCACTGCAAAGACCTGAGCAGAAAAATCTAGGCTGAGACTCCAGTGCAGTACTGAGGAAGTGCTGTACTGTTGGAGGTACTGGCCCAGAAATTCAGGTCGGAGGCTTCCCGTTGGCACAAGCCCCCACCCTGCACTTACATAGCGCGTCTGCCGTTGTGCTGTGGGCTCGCGTGGAATTCCGATCCTGGGCCTGCTCCAGCTGCCGGTGTGCAGGGCACACATATTCCAGCGGCGCAAAGAGTTCACAGCGTCCCTGGGATCACGTGAGCCATGGGGAGCCAATCGGAGCAGGGAATCTCCATTCATAGATTTGACAGGAAGACCTGCCAAATCTATGAATAGAGATCGGCCCCAAAACCTAAGTAAAACTTCAAATAATTTTTTTTTTTAAATCACTTTTTTTAAATAACTATAAATTATATAAATTAACTATTTTAAGCAGGGCTAAAAATAAACTTACCTTTCTTTAAAGCATTTTAAAATGATAAACCTGTGGAAAAAATGTTTTAATTTTACTTACTTCACCTCTTACCTTGTTAAAAGCAGGCCTTGCGCCTGCTTTTTCCACGTGCAGCTGCTAGGGACTTACCCACACTGAAAAACCTGTGAAAAAAGCAGAAGTTCCAGGTCTACGTGCTGCGTCTCCGGCGCACACGTTTGACCTTTGAACCCCTTCCTTCAAGAGAACAGAAGTTCTGGTTTTCAATGCATGTGCAGTGCATACGTGAAACCGGCACTTCCGTTGGCCCTACGGGTGAGTACACAGCGCGTACTCACCCGTGGGGACCCGAATTTCTGGGCCATTGTCTTTCAGCTGTGATGTTAAACCAAGGCCCCGTCTGCCGTCTCAGGTGCATGTAAAAGATCCTATGACACTATTTGGAAGAAGAGCAGTGGAATTATCCCCAGTGTCCTAGCGAATATTTATCCCTCAATCAACATCTAAAGCAGATTATCTAGTCATTATCACATTGCTGTTTGTGGGACCTTGCAGTGCACAAATTGGATGCCACGTTTCCTACATTACAACAGTGACTACACTTCAAAAAGTACTTCTTTGGCTGTAAAGCGCATTGAGACATCTGGGCCTAGAAATTGGGTATAGCCCCGCCAGCTCGTTTGCGCCGAAAATTTTGCGCTGGCCGCGGAGCCAGTTGCGCCCGTCCCATATTCACTTTTAGCGCCCCAAGGCGGAACCGGGCGCTGTTCCAGGGTGTGCCCGCCCCCGCTTGGGGCGCTGAAAGTGAATTTCAGCGCTCCCGGTGCCGCTGCGCCACCTGATGCGGTGCGGCAGGCTGCTGTACTGCAGGCCTCCTCCTTCTCTTAAGGAGGAGGTGCCTGCAACGGCCGGAGCCCCGATTGCGAGTGCCGGCAAAACAGCCCGGCACAACGGAGAAGTGCCGGGCTCCACGGAAACCAGCCGGCAATGCCGCGGGGGGGGGGGTGGAGGAGGCCGGGGAAGGAGGTGCGGGCAGGCGGCCGCCGAAAAAGCGGCCGGCCGCACCTCCACCTTAAAGCGCCCCGCTAAGGCTGCAGTAAGGACCCGGTCTCCCGATGTTGTTAATGGCCGCCACGGAGGAGGCAGCGGCAACTGAAGATGGGGTTCGGGGCGGTATCGGGGTGGCACCGGGGCACTGCGCACACCGATGACGTCATCGGTGCCGGCGCAGCGCTACCGGCTACCGCCGCCATTACCGCGGCTCTCAAAATCAGCGCTACCACCCCTACTGGCGCAGAAGCCCTCTTTGGGCTGTAACTGGGCGCAAAGCCCACCAAATTTCTAGGCCCTAGTGTTCATGAAAGGCACTATATAAATGCAAGTCTTTCTTTTTCTTTTTAAGACATTTAAAAAGTTGCTAAAGTATGCAGAGAATGCTGGATGTTTGCAAGGCTTTGGCTCTTATAGGAAGGCTTCTGAGAACACCACATGCTAACCAGCCCTGAGGGCTATGGTTGCAGTCCCCCTTGGGCTGCAGCATGACATGGAGTTGGAGCAGAGGCAGCAAAGGGGACAAGCTGCTCGCAGAGGGAAGAGGAGGAGAAGAGGAGGAGGAGGAAGAAGAGAAGGAGGAGGAGGAAGAGCAAGATGCAGAAGAGGAAGAAGCAGAAGAGAAGGAAGTGGAAGAGGAAGCGGAGGAGGAGGAAGCGGAAGGAAGGAGGCAACCCAGACAGTACCTTTCTGGCCGGGATCGATTCATCCACCTGCGGTACCCCCATTCTCCTTTCAACATTTGTCCTACACCTTACCTTCCCTCTGTTACTGACCATCACAGCATCCTCTTAGCCATAATACTGAAATAAAATCCACCACAAAGCAAACTTTCCAATCCAACTTTATCCATGTATGCATCCAATATTATATCAAAAAATCAACTAATCTTCCTTGTGCATTCCCTGAGTGATTGTCTTGTGTGTGCCTTTACCTATCCTACTGATGTCATGCAGTGCTACCCCAGTGGCTGCAGCATGGCTGGTGGAAGGCTGCTGACTTTCAGTGGGGGACACTTGCAGGGCGACTTCAAGGAGCTGGTGGCTGGGAGTGATGGTGTTTCTTCTTCTTCATCTTCTTCACTCACCACTCCCTCTTGTTCAACCATTGGCTGGGCAGGCTGCATTTCTTGGGTGTCTGAAATGAGGAAGGCACAAGGGTTGTGGAGAGGGGAGGGCAGGAAAGCAAGAGCTGCATGCTGATACCATGTGCAGCTTGTAAATTAGAAGATATTGTGGGATGATGGGGAAGTGAGATGTAAGAAGGAGGATACAGTATGAGGATACCGGCATCTTGTATCCTTTCATCCTTGCCGCTGGCCACGGGCTCAGCCATGCCCCTGCCAAGAATGGCCAGCACTGTCTCCTCCAAGGGGCTGAGATGATGCAGGCGAGCCTGCCCCCTGCTGGTTCAGGTCTGCTTGTGCCGGTTATGCACCACCTTTTCCTGCAAGAGAAAGGGAAGAGTGTCAGCGAGTGTTCACCCCCTGAATAGAGGCCTCAATTGCTGCATCCGAGACCTTGGGTGCCCTTTCCCTGGCCTGTTAAGCCATTTGGGTTTGTGCTGAAGCAGTTTTAACATTTTTCAGCATCAGAAGGCAGCTCACCTTTAAGAGGTGCAGACTGCCTTTAAGAGGCTAGCTTGAAGTAAAGCTAGCCTCGCGCGAACATTGCAAACTTTGGCCCCCTGCTGAGCGCACAGCCCATCAGCAACGCGTTCAGCGCTGGGCTGTGCACTGCAATCATGTAAAGTAGCAGGCAGCACGAATTTCACCATTGGTGGCCGTGCTTTCAGCTGCCTAGGCCCTAAACACTGGAATTCCCTCCCTAAACCTCTCCATCTCTCTACCTCTCTTTCCTCCATTAAGACGATCCTTAAAACCTATCTCTTTGACCAAGCTTTTGGTCATCTGTCCTAATATCTCCTTATGTGGCTTGGTGTCAAATTTTGCTTGATAATTCTCCTGTGAAACGCTCTGGAACATTTTACTACATTAAAGGTGCTATATAAATACAAGCTCTTGTTGTTATTGTTGTATGGTAAAACTATATTGTGTAAAACAGATGCGCATGTTTAGCAATCAACTCCTTTTCTTGCATTCTTATCTTCACCCCATCCTCCGTGACAGAGCGTGACGCAGCCTCAGCCACAGGTTTCTTTATTAGCCACTCCACATCAGCTGATGGAAGTTGGTCTTTTCAGAGAAGGTCTGGTCTCGCTGCCAGCTTTCTTCCCTTGATACAATGGGGATTTCCATGTCGTGGATCAGGGAAAGTCACCAACGGAAGAAACCTTAGATATAATGGCAGTCATTTGTGGGAGTTAAAGGTACACATTTTCCCCCTCAATTTTTCTTTTTCTCTCCTGAAAACACTGTTTCGAAAGTTTTTTTTTGCTTCCTCCTTTTTTTAAAAAACTAGTTTGTTTCCACCCCTCTCGTTAAACCACTGACTCCTTCCTAGTGTGTGGTTCTATAGGTGCAAGTCACCCTCTGTTACTTCACCCAAGTGGTCATTCTTCATGGCTGAGCCTGGGCTGTGATTATTGGTGGTCTGTCCAATTATATGGTTCGTCAATCTCGGCCACACCCAACATGGTCATTACAGATGATCTTGATCCTGCTCTCACTTGACATCCATACATCTACCAGGGAATCACTGGATAGCACTCAGAATTGGAAACCCTAACAGATTTTTCCCCTTCCTGTCCAAGGGAGCATCAAGGTGAATTGCAGTGCAACAGCTGCAAGCAAACAGCTGACCCAGAAAAAACTAGTGATGAAAGCTGGGACTTTCCTGCTCTGCATGCCACAGTAATAAACCAGACAATGCATTTATAATTGAAACACTGGTAAATGGAAGGTAAGGCTTTGAAATTCGATTAGGCCTGAAAATGGGTGAGGGGAGCACAAATCGCAACGTACCCGTGCCCATTCAAAATGGTGCAAGTAGCATGCAAAATTCCTGCTGCCTGTTCATTTACATGATTGGAGCGCAGACATCAGCGCTAAACGCGCTGCTGATTGGCTTAGCGCTGAACATGGGCGCCAATATTGGGTGCAGTCTACTAGCCAATAACATTTTGCCTAGCCTCACCGCACTATTTAAAGGGGAGGTGCTTTGTTGCAAAAGCACCTCATTGTCACTCTGAAACCATGGCGCAACAGGGAAGAGAGAGGGCAAGGAGGTTCTCAGAAGCGGTACTGGAAGCCTTGGTCCTGAGGGAGCACAGAAGATGTCAGGTCCTCTACTTGAAGCAGGGCAGGAGGCCTTCAAAGCAGCACGGCAGAAGGCTGTGGGAGGAAATAGCACAAGCCGTCAGTGCCACGGGTGTTGTCCCCAGGATCTGGATCCAGTGCCGCAAGAAGTTTAATGACCTCACACGAGTGGTCAAGGTGAGTGAATACAGTTTCAAATGCCATACCCCACCAAAGCACCACAAGCCTCACATACTTCTCAATGCACCACACCCCCATCACTGACCTGCCAACAATCTCTAGCAATCACGACTCATACCTCACAATCATAGCTTCACCTCACCTTCACACACTTACCACTATTACAAGACTCACACCCACATCTCACACTTTGCATGCACTGCCAGCTATTCAACCATGACAGGCACATTACCCAAAAACATTGCACCACACTTGTTGTGTATGTACCTTTAAGAGAGAACTGATTTTATACTGCAGTACCAGCAGTGACCACACCTGTATATAAAGCCATAGCAGGCTTCTGTACTTCAGTCTTAAGTTACCCTCTGTTCAGCTGCAAGCACGAGCAGAGGGAGCAGCCAGACTTTGGAGAGTGGATTAAAGTGGTGGTCCCCTGACCAGGAAGAGGAGGAGAACGTTGGACCACCATCACCAACTCCACCATCATTACATCAACTGAGGTGCCTGGAGAGAGAGGACAGAGGAGGAAAAGGAGAAAGGAGGCCTACATCAACATCAACCAGGGGAGAGGCCTTTCTATCACTGCCTCCCCAATTTGGCCTCCACTTCAGGAGAGGGAGAGGGGAGAGAAACCAACTGCTTGAAAGGAGGGAAGAAAACTTCATCCGGAACATCTACAGGTGGGTGTTATTTGGGGCACTCTCCCAAGACTTTGTATTTTAGGTGGGGGGAGAAAAGAAGAAGCAAGGCCGGATCATCAAGGGGTGTAGTGTGTGTGTGTGTGTGCTCTTGTTAAAAGCTAGGCCACACACACCACTAATTAGCATCCCTTCTATTGCCTGCCCTGGGAGAGCTTGGAGCTGCCCAAGGTGAAGTCTTTAATTTAATTTAATTACATCGTTAAGACCTGTTGCAGGACTAAGCCTGGGCTTCTCCAGCTTTTCCAGGTGAAGACGTCTTCTCCCCCTGCCAGAAGACCACCATCACCAAAGACTTTTTCCATCGGAGAGTGCAACCCTGCCTACACCCACCCACCATCCTGAGTGGCAACACTGCCCTTTGCGGCCTCCCTCCTTCCCACCCCCCCACCTCTCTCTCTCTCTCTTTGTCTCTCTCTGCCTGTCTTTCTAAGGCACCTTAGTTTCATCTATTTTATTAATTGCCAATTGAGCAGAGGGGCGAGGGCTCCTCTCCCAATTTAAATCAATAAGGAGAGAGGTGTGTCCTCATTTTAATCAGCTCCCTCTGCTCAATAGAGGACAAAAAAATATATATATATATACACCGAGGCCATTAACACCTTCAGGCCTGTGACTTGGGGTGAGTGTAGCCCTTAAAAAAAGCACCCCAGAATGGCGACTGCATCTTCGCCGGTGGCGGGGCCAGCCGGGACCTATGCGAGAGTGGTAGCCACAGCCACAGCTGCTCCCGCTGTTCCTGCTGCCCCGTCACCTTTTCGATTAATAACGAAAAAGCTTGGGGTGAAGAGCTACACTCACCCCACTATGACCATCGAGGCCTGCGTCAAGGCCATGGCTGGGGTTGTCGGCCCCTCAGCCATCGTCGCGGCCTCGAAAATGTATGGGAAGGCTGTGTTCTTCCTGGGGTCGGAGCGGGCGGTGTCCCTGGCTGTCGCCAAGGGGCTCACCGTGGGCGGGACCTTCCTGCCGGTGGATCCTCTCGAGGCCACCGCGCAGAGGATCATTATTTCCAACGTCCCGCCCTATGTTCCTGGTGAGCTCCTCCTTCCCCATTTGCGACAACTTGGGGAGGTGAGGTCGGGGATCACGCCCATCCTGCTCGGCTTCCGGGAGGCCAGCCTTCGCCACGTCTTCTCCTTCCGGCGCCAGCTGTTTATCCAGCTGGCGCGGGAGGAGGACACTGAAGGGGCGTTCGTCGCCCTCCACGAGGGGACCGCCTACCGCGCCTTTTGGACGTCGGACGGTGTGAGGTGCCATGCCTGCAGGGAGGTGGGGCACATCAGGAGGAACTGCCCTGCCTCCAAGGCCACCGGATCAACTCGTGCGGCCGAGGCTGGCGCCGCTGCCGCCGCCCTTCCCCCCGGATCTGCCCGCGCGTCAAGTACGTCTGATGCGCGGTTGACGTCGGGGGCCGATGCCACCAAGGCCTCCGGCGGGGGGGAGGGAGCGTGTCCGGCCGGAAAGAAGGCGCGGGGAAAAAAGAAGCACCTTGGGGCAGGCCCCCCCGTGGATGGTGAGCCCTTGCCCCTTGAGCCCCTTACACCCGCGCTCCTCGCGGAGTTGATCAGGGCAGATGTGAGCGGGAGGGGCCCCGTGCCCGAGCCTGTGGCCGCAACCGCCGCAGCGGTAATGCCAATACCTGCGGCCGGGCTCGGGCCCGAGGAACCCGACAAACCTGCTCCGCCGGAGGGAGTCGAGGAGGAGGCCTTTGCAGACATGGAGGTCTCCCTCGCTCCCTCCGTGCTAAAAAGAAGGCGCGACCCCCTGGATGAGGAGGAGGACCGGGAGGAGGAAGGTCCCTCCGAGCAGGGGGAGTCGTCGCCCGCCGCGGGTACTGCGCCCCCCCCACCCCCCCAGCGCTGTCGTCATCACCAGCGATCGGCAGGGGTCGCCTGTCCCTCGGGAGGCTGAGGCAGATGTGTCTGTCCAGCACGTGCCTCCCGGGGATGAGGATGAGACCCTGCCCGTGGGGGGGGTTGCAGAACAACCCGCGGCAGTAATTGAAGTTGACCTTTTATCGGTGTCGTTACCACTCGCCGGGTCGGGCAGCCTGGGGGCTGGGTCGGGCGAGCTCGAGGATAATGAGCTCGCCCAATGCGACCCGGACGTCTCCCAGGGGATGCTCGTCCTGGTAGAGCTTTTAATTCAAAACCCCCCGTCCGCTGGGTCGGAGGTTGGTGGCGGGGAGGAGGATGGCCCCCTGGCTGCGTCTCTGGTGCCGGACGTACTGGAGGAGCTGGAAATTGTTCTCTCCCCGGTTTCTCCGGTCGTTCCGGCGTCTGAGGCGGAGGGGAGCTCTGAACCGCCGCCGTCTTCTGGCCCGGCACCCCTAGAGGAGCCCAGGGAGAAATCCTCTGCCGCCGATCCTGGGGGTGGGATCCGGGCGGAGGCAGGGCTGGCTGGCGCGGCCGAGTCGTTCGCTTCGCACTGCGCGGCGGACGGGTCGGCCGCTGGTGACGACCCCCTGGAGGAGGATGGGGACTCGGTGATGGGCACGGAGGACGATTCGGACTCCAGCGCCGACGTGGCGATGGATGACCTCGTGCCCCTTGCCGAGTCTCCCCTCATTTCCGTAAGGGAACTCCGGGATTTTATGGCCACGTGCCTGGGTCAGCGCAATAAGGTCCGGCTGGCCCTCGACAGGTGGTCGGAGCTGGCGCTGCTCATCGATTCCGTCCGCGCCGCCGTTAAGATCTTGGGCGCGGACGAGGGTGTGAACCCGCTCGAGCTGCGTCGGCTCACAACGTTTCTCACTGGGCTGCTGAGGAAGTGGCGGCGTACCAGCGGCTGCGCTTCCTCGCCCCGTTAGGTGTAGGTAGAGGTTGCACTATGCTTCTGACATGAAGATAACCATAGCCAGCCTCAACATCAACGGCAGCAGGGAGGCGCGCCGCAGATTCAATAACTTCTCGGTCCTTCGGGACGGGAAGTATGCGGTGTGCTTCCTGCAAGAAACCCACACCGTTCCGGGAGACGAAGCCACGTGGCTCCTGGAGTGGCAAGGAGGGGTCAGCATGAGTCACCTCTCCAACAATTCCAGCGGGGTGGCTATCTTGCTGGCCCCGCATTTTCAGCCGGAGATCTTGGGGGTCAAGGAGCACGTGCCGGGCCGCTTGCTCCATGTCACTGTTCGCCTGGGGGGCGTGCCGCTCCATCTAGTGAACGTGTACGCCCCTCAGACCAGTGCGCAGCAAGTGCGCTTCTTCGAAGAAGTGTCCGCTCTCTTGGGCTCCATCGACGTGGGCGAGTGCGTCATCCTCGGGGGGGATTTTAACTGCACCCTCGAGGCGAGGGACCGTTCGGGTCCCCCGCGAAGCCCGGCGGCGATGGAGAAGTTGAGGGACCTGGTTGGGTCCTTCGACTTGGTGGACGTCTGGCGAAATCTCCACCCCGACTCCAGCGCCTTCACTAGCGTGAGGTCTGGGGGAGGAAGGTCCAGAATCGACCGCCTCTACATTTCCCGGGCGTTCGTCTCCTGCGTTCCGGCAGCTTCCATGCGGCCGGTGCCGTGCACGGACCACCACCTGGTGTGGGCGGAGCTCGCTCCGCTGCGCGCGCGGGGGGGGTCCGTGTACTGGCATTTTAACAACCTGCTGCTGGAGGACGCACGGTTCCGGGATTCGTTTCGTCGATTCTGGGCCGACTGGAGAAGGAAGCAGGGGGGCTTCCCCTCCTTGAGGCTATGGTGGGATGTGGGCAAGGCTCACATCCGTCTCTTCTGTCAGGAGTACGCGAAGGGGTCGACCAAGAGGCGGGAGGCCCGGGTCGGGCGGTTGGAGAAGGAGGTCCTCGACCTGGAGTCCCGTCTCGGTCAGGTCGTCGAGGACCCGGCCCTGCGGAAGGTGTACGAAGAGAAGAAGGGCGCGCTGAAGGACCTGCAGCTCGTCGGGTCCCGAGGCGCGTACGTGAGGTCGCGGATCCAGCTCCTGCGGGACCTGGACCGCGGCTCCCCCTTCTTCTACTCGCTGGAAAAAAGACGGGGGGTCCGTAAGCAGCTCTTGGGGCTGCTGGCCGACGACGGATCTCTGGTCTCGGATCCGGAGGGAATCAGCGCGGAGACCCGCGCCTATTACGGGGCTCTGTTCTCTCCGGATCCGTCCAGCGAGGATGCGCGCAGAGTTTTGTGGGAGGACCTGACTAAGGTTGGCCCGGAGGGCGCCGAAAAATTGGACGCTCCGCTAAGTCTGGCGGAGCTGACCGGCGCCCTCCGCCAGCTCTCTAGGGGAAAGTCCCCGGGGCTGGACGGGCTGACCGTGGAGTTCCACAGGGCGTTCTGGGACGTCTTGGGGGGCGACTACGCGCGGGTCCTGGGGGAAAGTCTGGCGACCGGGGAGATGCCCCTCTCTTGGCGCAGGGCGGTCATTGTCCTGCTGCCTAAGAAGGGCGATCTCCGCCTCCTTAAGAACTGGCGCCCGGTCTCCCTCCTCAGCACGGACTATAAAATCTTTGCCAGGGCCATGTCTGCTCGCCTTGGCACCGTGCTGGCCCACATGATCCACCCCGACCAGTCCTACACGGTCCCGGGCCGGACCATCCACGATAACATCCATCTGGTCCGGGACCTGGTCCACCACTCCCAGAGGGCTGGTCTGTCGGTCGCCTTCCTTTCCCTGGATCAGGAGAAGGCGTTCGACAGGGTGGATCACGAGTATCTCTTCGGGACTCTGCGCGCATTCGGGTTCGGGACGCATTTCGTCGCCCGGATCCGACTTCTGTACGCCGCCGCGGAGTGTCTGATTAAAGTTAACGGGTCCTTGACGGCGCCCCTTCGCTTCGGGAGGGGGGTGCGTCAGGGATGCCCCATGTCCGGTCAGTTATATGCCATTTGCGTGGAGCCTTTCCTGCGCCTCTTGCGGAAGAGGTTGACGGGACTGGCTCTGCAAGGGCCGGGCGTGGAGGTGGTCCTCTCGGCTTACGCCGATGACGTGCTCCTCACGGTCACGGATCCCGCTGACTTGCGGAGGATGCGGGAATGCCAGCAGATTTACTCGGACGCATCCTCCGCCAAGATCAACTGGGAGAAATGTTCCGGACTCCTGGTGGGTCAGTGGCGGGTGGACTCCCTGCCGGAGGAGTTCAGGCCTTTCGCCTGGAGCACCACGCACCTCCTCTATTTGGGAGTCTACCTTAGCCCTGCCGAGGACGCTTGGCCGGCGAACTGGCAAGAGCTGGAGGCCAAAGTCACCGCTCGCCTAGGACGCTGGACAGGACTGCTCCGAGTGTTGTCCTACAGGGGTCGAGCGCTGGTCATAAACCAGCTGGTGGCCGCCATGTTGTGGTACCGGTTGGTCACTTTGATCCCTCCCCCTGCGTTTGTCGCCAAGATTCAGAAGAAGCTCATCGACTTCTTCTGGGACAAAAGGAAGCACTGGGTCTCTGCCGCGGTTCTGTGTCTCCCGCTTAGGGAGGGCGGTCAGGCGCTGGTGTGCCTTCGCACCCAGGCTGCGACTTTCCGTCTTCAGACGCTGCAGAGATACCTGTACGTCGAGAATCCTCCGAGATGGTGTGCGCTGGCGACGTTTTTCTTCCGCCAGCTGCATGGCCTCAATTACGACACGCAGCTCCTGTTTGCGAAAGTGGGCAGCAGGCGTGCCGGCCTGCGGGAGCTGCCTGTCTTCTACCAGGAACTACTATGGGTTTGGAACTACGTCGCTTCCAGGCGGAGCTCTCCCCCGTCAGGAGCGGCGGCTCTCCTTCGGGAGCCGCTGCTCAGGAATCCGCACCTCCACGAACACGGGTTCGGGCGGCTGGCGGAGGGTAGGGCTGTGGCTGGCAAGGTGACTAGAGTCGGGGACCTGCTCGATGGCAGAGGAGCGGGCTGGATGGCGCCGGAGGAGCTGGCGCGGCGCCTGTCCTGGGCCAACGTCCAGCTCGCGGTCGAAACCATCGAATCGGTAAAAGCGGCACTGGGCCCCGACTCCACTAGGTGTATCGAGGCGGCTCAAGCACGTGGGGCGATCCCGTCCGAGCTTACCCCCGTTCGGACGGAATTCCTCATCGGCGCCCGGCCCCGAAACTCCCCTCGGGAACCGGCGCCTCACAACTTGAGCCGTCTCGAGGAAATACCCTCCGTGCCTTTTCATTCCGCGCGGAGGGGTTTCCTGTACGGGCTGCTCCTGCACACACTCCACTTTGCCATCTTCGTCTACCGTCCGGACACGCCTTGGCGTGGCGTTTTGCCGACCGGCGGTAGCGGAGGTCCCCAATGGAGGGCTCTCTATGCGGGAGTCCTCCCTTGTTCCATCGGGGACTTGGCCTGGAGGGTGTTGCATGGAGCGGTCCCGTGCAATAAGGTTTTAAGTAGGTTCACGGACTCCCAGGCCGCCTGCATTTTTTGCGGCCTGGAGGAGTCCGTGTTTCACGTTTATATGGATTGTGAGAGGTTGCAGCCCCTCTTTCACTACTTGAAGGGGCTGCTCCTCGATTTTTGGTTGCACTTCAGTCCCACGCTCTTGATCTACGGTCACCCGGTGCGGAGGGGAGCGGACAGGTTGGAGGACCTCCTTGTGGGCCTGCTCCTGGGCCTGGCTAAAAGAGCCATCAATTGGTCCAGGCAGCGGGCGGTCGAGGGGGTCGTCCAGCCGGATTGCCTGCATCTCTTCCGCGGCCATGTTCGCGCCCGGGTGGCCCTGGAGATGGAGCACGCGGTGTCCGCCGGTGCGCTTGAGTATTTCCGCGACCGGTGGGCGCCGCGGGGACTGGAGTGCATCATCAACACGGAAAACCAAATTTTAATTTGATTTGTTAAGCTTTAGTTGAACTTTTGTTTATTTACAGTCGAATTGGTTTTTTTTGGGTCCAAATAAAAGAGTACCCTCTGTTCAGTAAATGCCTGTTATTATTGTTCTCCTGCAGTCCGTGTATTATTGATACTCGGACACTACAACACTGACTGACGGACTTCCCTTTCTCTTGCAGGCAAGGCTGGCTCATAACCACTGTGAGATGGGCAGAGGGGAAGCCGACTTCACAACCTGATGGACTGGAGGGAATGGTGCTGGAGATCATTGGAGGGGTTGCCACTGAGGCGGTGGCCACCGGCGAGGTTGAAAGCATTGCTGATGACTGTATACTCATACCTAAACTTCTTCTCATATCCCACTTCCCCCTCATCCCACAATCTCTTCTCACTTACAAGCTTCTGATGGTGTAAGCATGCATGTCATGCTTTCCCCCCTCACCTCACCACAACCCCACCCTTGTGCCTTTCTCCATTCAGATACACAATAACTGCCAGCAGCCCAGCCTGACCCCGAAGTTGTAGAGGAGGAGAGTAGGAGAAGAAGAGGCACCATCATTCGATCCGACACTCCCAGTCACCAGTTCAGAAAATAGTACAGCTGCACTTTACAGGGTATTAAAGATGCCGGAGCTCCGCGTGGTAAGCCACCGGGCATGAGTGGGCTGCAGCCAGGCCAGCACGAAAGCATAGCTCGGGTACCAGATCCCCGGAGGGTGAGTTCACACAGCAGTTCTGCTGCACAGGACTTAGATGATGAATTAGATGGAGCGGTGTTCAGAAGAAGGGTGAAGGGCATGCGCACAGAAATGCTTGGTTCACTAATGTCCTTTAGGGAAGGAAATCTGCCATCCTTACCTGGTCTGACCTATATGTGACTCCAGACCCACAGCAATGTGGTTGACTCTTAACTGCCCTGTGAAGTGGCCTAGCAAGCTACTCAGCACCACCTTCTTGAGGGTAATTAGGGATGGGCAATAAATGCTGTCCTTGCCAGCGATCCCACATCCCATGAATGAATTAAAAAAAGGCAAGCCTGCCAGAGAGCCTCTTGACAGTGTCAAGGAGCATGGAGGAGTCCAGCTCCAACATTGCATGGGGCTTTGCGCAGAACTTGGAGCTGATGATTTGTAGGATGGAAATGATGGGCAACTCCATTAGGACACTGGACCCAACCATGATGATGGGTGTGATGGGCGATGTCGCAGTTTCCCTTGCAGCACACGCAGAAGCGACCCAACGTCTGAGTGCTGCAGTGGAAGCTCAGACTGCGCTCATTCAGGCTCAGCTTGCTGCCACGCAAGCTCAGACTGCTGCCATTATGGCAGGGTTTAAGAGTGTGGAAAGGGGCTTGCAGGGTGTAGCAGCAGTCCAGCAATCTGTGCCCCAACAGATGGCTAGGAATGCTGAGATGCCGCCCCGGGGGAGTGGCAATTGGTCTGTGGAGCAAGAGCCTGCTGTCCTCTCGCAGGATGACAGCATTTTTCCTCCCACCCCTGCCACTCCGCCAGTGCCCTTGCTGCTGCCTGTCAGCCAGCCAGCCCAGACTGCTGCCGCCCATGCTGAGGTGGTGCAGTCTACAGCTGGGCCTTCTAGGTCCAGCGCTGCTTGAGGTCGTCCTGCAAGGCCATCTGCAGTCTCACCCACAGAAAGTCAACAGCCATGCTGCAGCCACTGGGGTAGCACTGCATAGGAGCACTACAGTAGGAAAATGAATACGAAAGACAGACACTAAGGGAATGCACAAGGGTGATTAGTTGACGTTGTGTCGATTTGCATTGATGATTTTTAAATTATTATTGGAATGTTTGTTTTGTGGTGGCTCTCATTTCAGCTTTGTGATGTTCCATGCCAGAGGAGATGTGTTGAGCAGTGGGAATCTGGGGTTTCATTCAGGGAAACCGGGTTCAGATGCTGCGCTCACGGACAGCCCGTCCGGAGCGGGGATCTGCTGCCTGCCTCCTTTCTTCCTCCTCTTCCTCCACCTCCTCTTCCTCCACCTCCTCCTCCTCTTCCTCCTATTCTTCCTCTTCCTCTTCCGGTGGGTGTGGAACACGTGGTGGCAAGGACTGCGCCCTTATGATGGCCAAGTTGTGGAGGATGCAGCAGACCACCACGAAATGGGACACTCGCTCCGCCGAGTACTGGAGGGCCCCTCCCAAGTGGTCAAGGCAGCGGAACCATTACTTTAGCACCCCGATGCTCTGCTCGATGAGGTTCCTCATGGCAGCATGGCTCTCATTATATGAGTGCTGACCACATGTGGTGGGGTTGTGGAGGGGAGTCATCAACCAGTTGCAGAGGGAATAGCCCTTGTCTCCGAGCAGCCACCCTCTGGTTTGACATGGTGTCTGGAAGATTGCTGGCACACTGGACTGGTGCAGGATGAAGGCATCATGACTGCTGCCAGGATAACAGGCATTCACTATCATGATGTGCTGGGCATGGTCGCACACCAACTGCACATTTAGTGAGTGGCATCCTTTGTGGTTGTGGTACATCTCAAAGATTGCTATGCGGGGTCCGCAAAGCCATGTGTGTGCAGTCGATGGCGCCCTGCACCATGGGAAAGCCCGATATCCTGGCAAAGCCACATGCGCGCTCCTCCTGCTTCTCTCTGTGACCTCCCAGATGCAGCGATGGACGGCGAACTGCAAGATATTTGCCATATCTCCTGCTCTAGACTGGAAGGATCCGCTGGCGAAGAAATTGAGGGTTACGGTGACATTGAGGGCCACTGGCAGCACCGCCATCACCCTGCTCTGAAGCTGCAGGTCTGGTTCCAGGAGGTGGCAAAGTTCTGTGACCACCTCCCTGGAGAAGTGGAGCCTCCGAACTCACTGCTCCTGGCTTCAGTGCAGGTAGAAGAAGTGCTCCCTGAAAACCGTCCTGCTGAGAGTGCTCCTACCCCTCCTCCTCCTCCCTCCGCGAGCAGCTTGTCCTTTTCTTTGCTGCCTCTGCTCCATCTCCCTGTCATAGAAACATAGAAACATAGAAGATAGGAGCAGGAGTAGGCCATTCGGCCCCTCGAGCCTGCTCCGCCATTCAACGAGATCATGGCTGATCATCCAAACCCTAGCACCCGGTCCCTACACCGACAGCCATCCCACCCAAGCCCTATCCCCGTAACCCCGTAACCCCACGTATTTAATCCCCCCTAACACTAAGGGTCAATTTTTTTATCATGGCCAATCAACCTAACTCGCACATCTTTGGACTGTGGGAGGAAACCGGAGCACCCGAAGGAAACCCACGCAAACACAGGGAGAATGTGCAAACTCCACACAGACAGTCACCCGAGGCCGGATTTGAACCCGGGTCCCTGGCGCTGTGAGGCAACAGTGCTAACCACTATGCCACCGTGCTGCCCTTGAGCATGAGGGGGATTGCCAGTAGAGCCCCCATAAATGGAAGCAAGTGATCTGAGCAGAGCCCTTTAAATCAGAAACAAGGCCTTCTCCACTTGCACCAACACTCCCTGTCCCCTCACCAACTTTAAATAACTGTAGAAAGCTCCAAACAGTAGCACAAACTTACACAGAACCAGTAACAATCAAAAAGCCAAGTCACCTGTAAGTTGTTGATGATCTCTTTAAATACTGCTGGTAGGGGGTCCCTCGTGCAGCTGGTATGTTCATGTTCAGCTGGTCGTGTTTTGGAGAGGGCATTGAATCAAGTGGCGATGTCAAAAATGGAATGTCGTGTGTCAAATCAGCATTGCACCATTTTTATAGTGAATGCAAGTAACGGCAGCACTTGCCAACCTGCCCAAAATGGTGGCCACTGCTGGATCTGCCGGAAGTGGCTGGAAGCGAGGCGGCCACAATTTTTATGCCTAAACAGCCGGTGGTGAGAGGTGCAATTTCACAGCCTAAAGGAGAGAAATTCGGTATTGCCCTGTTTGGGGGCGGTAACCTTTGAAAGTTGGGAAACTTAGCGCCAGGCGCTAATGATTCTCAGCTTTTCCTAAATTCGGCGTTTGCACTCCAGGAAGGAAGTAAAGCGCTAAATCAAGTGCTTCACTTCCTTTCTGGGGCGCTAAAGGACGCAGGCGGGGCGGTAGAGGTGCAGTGCTGCACAGTGTCCCATGCAGCACTGCCACAATCCGAGGCTCCTTCTCTCCCTTAAGGGGAAGAGCCATCGCTGCAGGCTTTGCATTGGGGCCAGTTAGCTGGTCCCCGACGGCAGCCGCGATCTGGCCCGATCAGCCCCATGCACTCCAGCAAAGTGCCGGGCTGATCGATCGACAGGAGCAATTGAAAAAAATTGAAAAAAGCATTTTAGAAAATATCCTACCTACCTCGCCGACCTCCCCTTTAAATTCTGCCCCCGAAGCGCCCGGCCTCCTGAACAACGCCTCCTGCAGCTGCCGTTGTTTTCGCCCAGTGATGCTGCAGGGGGCAGAACCGAAGTTCGGGTCCGGGGCGCTACCGAGGCAATGCGCATGGCAATGATGTCACAAACTCCAGGCGCAGGAGATGGTGGGTATGACTATGTCTAGCACTGAGTTAAGATGGCCTATCGCAACTAGCATTCTAAGATATTCATGCCATGTTTTTTTCTCTTTTATTCAATGGGCAGTACAAAGCCAGTTGTCATAACTTCCAGGCAGCACGGCTGCAATTTTTCGCGACAAATGAGTCAACTCCTTTTAATGAGCACAAGCAGAGATACTCCTCCTGATAATCACTCTGCCTGATGTTCTAAATCAGAGCCAAGACGGAAATCCATCTTCTCCCCGATTGAGCTTAGCCCCAGCTCCTCCAGATATCCCACCAAGTACCTTCTGCTTTTCTCTGACACAATACCAATTTATGAAATCCTCAGAAAGCCTCAAGCTATTGAAGAGGACACATTCGTTCTCCATTCTTTTGAATCAATTATATTAGTACCGTCGTCAAGAATGGCTGTGATGACAATCAAATCCAAAAAATGCGAGGCAGAAATGCTAGAGTCCCAAAAAGACATTTTTTTAGCTCTGAATTATACACGCACAGTAAAAATATTGCTATCTACTTTTCAAGAATACAATTTGTCTTTAAAGGTCAATCAACTTTGAACAGGGAAACAATAATCCAATCTGTGCCAAAAATGAATATGTATTATCATGGTATAAAAGATAGCTTTTTGTATCTTTTATTATACAAGGCAGATAGCTAAAAGCATGCTTGATAATCAGCTTGTCTCTAAAGGCTTCATAAAGATAGAATAAAGGACCTACCAGAGAGGTACAAAGGAATAAGACAACACATGCTAAATGCATGCATATTTATTCATAAACACTTCGTTAAGGGCGCTCTTCATTATCATGTTGTTATAGGGAAGTAGATGCCTCTAATTGTTCCTTTAAAATACTGACAATGCATTGAAATTCTTATTTACTTTTGTGAAATAAAACATTCATATTGCACCAGAACCAAAATGTGTCTTAAAATCTGTCCATTTTGTATATACAGTATTAGAAGTCCTTATCTAATCAATTTATCGTCATCAAATTACAAATACCAACCTATTCCCTATTTATAATCTGCATACTGCGGGGTAGAAAATCGTCTGGGCCCATTGGGCCTCAGGCCTCATTAACATTTTATGCGTGAGCTGCCAGTAACTGTCACGCCTCCATAGGCAGCTTGCGTATTGTGGATGCCAATCGTTCATTGGCAGCAGCCCAAAGGTAATTCTCAGGCCGGGATGGAGGTGGGGTGTGGTCAGGGGTCGGAGTGGGCAGTTGGAACGGGCGACGGATGGGGTGGGGGGGTGGTGCAGGGGCGACCTTGATGGCTGTGGAGTCAGGGGAGCATTTCTCCTCCTCCTGGCTCCACGTGGCCGCTGAATAATTATGAGTGAGGCAGTCAGGCCCAGCACCTGCGCCGCTCATCATAAACAAATTTTACAGATGGGTCCTTCAACAGGCGTTAGGCCCCTAGGCGGTGATATAAAGCGAGGCGGCGGAGCAGATAGGCTTACCAATCTCCGAGCTCCGAGAGAGGGAGAGAGAAGTAAAAGTAATCGAAGTGTGACGTCACCAGAAAGCAGGTAAGTGATTGGTTGGTGAGTATTTCTCTCTTTCTCCTTTTTTCCAAACTTAAATTTTATGGTTTATAATTTATAGGGTGTCTGTGGTGTAGCAGAGACTGCTGGTAAACAAGGGCCCTTCAGTATATCATTTAATTGTAGTGTAATTGGTGCGACTGATTTGATTTAATTTAATTTGAATTAATTAAAGGGTAAGTCATGGCAGGAGAGCTCTGTGCCATGGTATGCTCCTCCTGCACTATGTGGGAAATCAGGGACACTTCCTGTGTCCCTGACGACCATGTGTGCGGGAAGTGTACCCAGCTGCACCTACTGACAGACTGCATTGCGGCGCTGGAGCTGTGAGTGGATGCATACTGGAGCATTCGCGATGCTGAGGACGTCGTGGATAGCATGTTTAGGGAGTTGGTCGCACTGCAGGTAAAGGGAGCACAGGCAGGAAGAGAATGGGTGACCACCAGGCAGAGTAGTAGGTGCAGGCAGGTAGTGCAGGGGTCCCCTGTGACCATCCCCCTCTCAAGCAGATATACCGCTTTGGATATTGTTGGGGAGGATGGCTTATCAGGGGAAGGCAGCAGCAGCCAACTTCCTGGCACCATGGGTGGATCTGCTGCACAGGACGGGAGGAAAAAGAGTGGGAGAGCTATAGTAATAGGGGATTCTATTGTAAGGGGAATAGATAGGCGTTTCTGCTGCCGCAAACGTAACTCCAGGATGGTATGTTGCCTCCCTGGTGCAAGGGTCAAAGATGTCACAGTAAAGCAGAGGTCGGGGATGGCATTAAAAGGGAAATTAGAGAAGAGTGCAATAAAGGCACAGCAGTTATCATGGGTGACTTTAATCTACATATAGATTGGGCTAACCAAATTAGTAATAATGCTGTGGAGGAGGAATTCCTGGAGTGTATATGGGATGGTTTCCTGGACCAATACATCGAGGAACCAACTAGAGATCAGGCCATCTTAGACTGGGTATTATGTAGTGAGAAAGGATTAATTAACAATCTTGTTGTGCGAGGCCCCTTGGGTCGGAGTGATCATAATATGATACAATTCTTCATTAAGATGGAGAGTGAAGTAGTTGGCTCAGAGACTAGGGTCCTGAATTTAAATAAAGGAAACTACGATGGTATGAGGCGCGAGTTGGGTAGGATTGATTGGGGAATGTCACTCAAAGGGTTGACGGTGGATAGGCAATGGTAAACATTCAAAGATCGCATGGATGAACTACAGAATTTGTTCATCCCACTTTGGCATAAAAAAAAAACAGTGACTCAACTGTGGCTAACAAGGGAAATTAGGGATAGCATAAGATCCAAGGAGAGGACATATAAATTGGCCCGAAAATGCAGTAAACCTGAGGATTGGGAGCAGTTTAGGATTCAACAAAGGAGGACAAAGGGATTAATTAAGAGCGGGAAAATAGAGTACGAGAGTAAGCTTGCTGGGAACATAAAAACTGACTGTAAAATCTTTTATAGATAAGTGAAGAGAAAAAGATTGGTGAAGTCAAGCGTAGGTCCCTTGCAGTCAGAATCAAGGGAATTTATAATGGGGAACAAAGAAATGGCAGACCAATTAAATACATACTTTGGTTCTGTCTTCACAAAGGAGGACACAAATAACCTCCCAGAGATGTCGGGGAACATAGGGTCTAATGAAAGGGAGGAACTGATAGAAATCAGTATTTGTAGGGAAATGGTGTTAGGGAAATTGACAGGATTGAAGGCAGATAAATCCCCAGGGCCTGATAATCTACATCCTAGGGTACTTAAGGAAGTGGCCCTAGAAATAGTAGATGCATTGCTGGTCATCTTCCAAAATTCGATAGACTCTGGAACAGTACTCATGGATTGGCGGGTAGCTAATGTTACCCCACTATTCAAAAGAGGTGGTAGAGAGAAAACGGGGGAGTACAGATAAGCCTGACCGGTAAGCCTGACATCGGTAGTGGGGAAAATGCTAGAGTTCATTATAAAAGATGTAATAGCAGAGCACTTGGAAAACAGTGACCGGATCGGACAAAGTCAACATGGCTTTACAAAAGGTAAATCGTGCTTGACTAATCTACTGGAATTTTTTGAGGATGTAACTGGTGAAATAGATAAGGGAGAACCAGAGGATGTGGTGTATTTGGACTTTCAAAAGGCTTTCGATAAGGTCCCGCATAAGAGATTAGCGTGTAAAGTTAAGGCACATGGGATTGGGGGCAAGGCATTGACTTGGATAGAGTACTGGTTGGCAGACAGAAAGCAAAGAGTTGGAATAAATGGCTCTTTTTCCGAGTGGCAGGCAGTGACTAGTGTGGTAGCGCAGGGATCGGTCCTTGGACCCCAGCTAATCACAATATATTTTAATGATCTGGATGAGGGAACTAGATGTAATATCTCCAAGTTTGCAGATGACACAAAGCTGGGCGGGCGTGTGTGCTGTGAGGAGGATGCTGAGAATCCCCAGTATGATTTGGACAGGTTGGGTGATTGGGCAGAAGCATGGCAGATACAATATAACATGGATAAATGCGAGGTTATCCACTTTGGTGTCAAAAACAGGAAGGCAGATTATTATCTGAATGGCAATAGATTGGGAGAAGGGGAAGTGCAACGAGACCTGGGTGTCCTTGTGCACCAGTCGCTGAAGGTAAACATGCAGGTGCAGCAGGCAGTTACGAAGGCAAAAGGTATGCTGGCCTTCGTAGCGAGAGGGTTTGAGTACAGGAACAAGGATGTCTTGCTGCAGTTGTACAGGGCCTTGGTGAGACCACATCATGAGTATTGTGTGCAGTATTGGTCGCCTTACCTGAGGAAGGGTGTCCTTGCCATGGAAGGAGTGCAGCGACGATTCACCAGGCTGATACCTGGGATGGCAGGAATGACGTATGAGGAGAGATTGGGTCGATTGGGCTTGTACTCGCTGGAGTTAAGAAGAATGCGAGGGGATCTCATTGAAACTTATAAAATTCTAACAGGACTAGACAGACTAGATGCAGGAAGGATGTTCCCGATGATTGGGGAGTCCAGAACCAGGGATCACAGTCTAAGGATAAGGGGTAAGCCATTTAGGACAGAGATAAGGAAGCATTTCTTCACCCAGAGAGTGGTGAACCTGTGGAATTCTCTACCAAAGAAGGCAGTAGAAACCAATTCATTAAATATATTCAAGAAGGAGTTAGATATATTTCTTAAGGCTAAAGGGATCAAGGGATATGGAGAGAAGGCAGGAACAGGGTACTGAATTTGGATGACCAGCCATGATCTCATTAAATGGCGGAGCAGGCTCGAGGGGCCGAATGGCCTACTCCTGCTCCTATCTTCTATGTTTCTATGTTTCTATGTCTCAGAGCAGCTGCAGAACATTTTGGAAGGGGAGGGTGAACAGCCAGTTGTCGTGGTACATATAGGTACCAACGATATAGGTAAAAGACGGGATGAGGTCCTAAAAGCTGAATATAGGGTGTTAGGAGGTAAATTTAAAAATAGGACCTCAAAGATAGTAATCTCAGGATTGCTACCAGTGCCACGTGCTAGTCAGAGTAGAAATAGAAGAATATTTCAGATGAATACGTGGCTAGAGTAATGGTGCAAGGGGAAGGGTTTCAAAATCCTGGGACATTGGAACCAGTTCTGGGGGAGGTGGGACCAGTACAAACCGGACAGTTTGCACCTGGGCAGGACCGGGATCGATGTCCTAGGGGGAGTGTTTGCTAGTGCTCTGGGGGAGGGTTTAAACTAAAATGGCAGGGGGTTGGGAACCTGAGCGGGGAAACAGAGGAAAGGGAAACAAGGATAAAAGCAAAAGACAGGAAGGAGAAAAACAAAAGTGACAGGCAGAGAAATCAAGGGTTTAAATCAAACATGGCCACAGTAAATAATAATTCTAAAAGATCTAAGAGCGTTAAAAAAAACAAGCCTGAAGGCTTTGGCCTAGAAATTCATTGTAGCCACTTTTGGGGCGGTAAAGTCGGGCGGCCGCTAAAGTTTGCGCCCGGCGCAAAATCGAGGCCACTTCTCCGATATTCATTAGCTTCGCCCTAAGAGTTTGCTCGAGCGCTAAAACTGGCGCTGCACGCCTCTCTTTAGGCGCTAAGCCGGAGGTGCTGAGCGAGAGCGCCAAGGCCGGGCGCAGCGCAGGTGCGGCCATCTCGTGATTGACAGCAGACACCCTGGCGCCGGCCAGCTCTTAAGGGGGAAGGGTCGACTTGGTCTGCTGCCACGCCCTGGATAGTGGAGCCCTCCAGCTAGGCCTGAACACTGCTGCTGGACCCAAATAGCGCCTGAAGCCATGCAGAAGGCCCGTGAATGAGCGCAGCGCTTCTCAGAGCGTGATCTGAGTGTGCTGGTTGGTGGTGTGGAGAAGAGGCGCCATATTTTGTACCCAGACAATGGCAGGAAGGCGCCGGTCCGCGTCTACCGGAGAGCCTGGAGGCATATCGCCAGCAAGGTGTCAGCCAACAGCGAGGTCCCCAGGACCGGTGTCCAATGCCGCAAAAAGTTTAATGACCTCACTCGGATTGTCAGGGTGAGTACCCTTTCTAGTGTCCTCCTCATCCTTGCATGTGCACCTCACATTATGGGCAAAGGGACCTGAAAGCCCTAATGGCCAGCCCTCATCCAGCAGCTATGGGACAGGCATGAACATCAATTGCACATTCTGCACTTAACACACTGGCCAAGCTATTCCACCATGGGAGGCAGTGCACACAAGATCAGGGCTACACACTGGCCAGGCTATTCCACTATGGGAGGCAGTGCACAAAAGATCAGGGCTACACACTGGCCAGGCAATTCCACCATGGGAGGCAGTGCACACAAGATCAGGGCTACACACTGGCCAGGCTATTCCACCATGGGAGGCAGTGCACACAAGATCAGGGCTACACACTGTACTTAGAGGCCGTCCTTTCTCTTGCAGGCCAAGCTGGCCAATAACAAGAAGAGCCGGACTGCGACCGGGGGAGGCCGACCCCAGATCCAGCCGCTCACCGAGCTGCAACATCGCGTGGAGCGCATCATGGGTGACCGGGTGATTGGCCCCGTTGCATGTGGAGATGCCGACCCTGTTCTGGGCACCAATGGTAAGGACATCACCTTTTGGACCTCTCTCGTCCCACTTGCGCATCAGATCTACATCCTTTGCCACTGTCCGACCAATGCGCTGAATGCCACCACTCATGCATCCCTCGCTGACGCCCTCTCCTCACTCTAAAGCTACTCTTGTGCCTTCCTGCTTTCAGATGGTGAGGAGGAGGTCCCTGAACTTGCCAGTGACAGCCCCTCAGAAGAGGAGGAGGAGGAGGAGCAAGAGGAAGGCGGCCCATCAGGGGAACCCTCAGCCGCGGCAACCCATGCGAATGTAGGGGACACGTCTTCCCTGGAGGGGAGCGTGGTGGAAGTGTCGGAGGGGGGGGGAGCTCATGGGACCTGCGGCCTGCAGAAATGCGGGAGGGGGGTGGAAGCTCGGCGGCCTTCTCCCCAGAGGGGGGAAGGGTCAGAGGGGAGTCCAATTGCTGGGCCCAGCGGCGTCCAGCAACGCAGGAAGGGTCGGCCAGCTCGGCGGCCTTCTCCCCAGAGGGAGAGTCCGGCCTCCAGTCCGGGGATGGTCTTCGCCGAGGAGATGGAACGCCTCGAGGACTTGTCCGCGGACTCGGAGCGCCGGCACACGGAACTCATGGGGGTCGTGGCATGGTTGCCTGAGGCCATCGAGTCCCTCTCTCGGAGTGTGACCGACGTCGGGGCCTCACAGGCCATCAGTTTGGCGGAATTCGGGGCAGAGCAGGCAGCGAGTCGGGCGGCATTCGGGGCAGCTCAGGCAGCGAGTGGGCAGCTGATCAGTGGTGCCGTGCAGTCACTGGGTGCTCTGATGAGGTCACTGAACAGGTCAACACGGGCACTCACTGCTGCCACACTCGCTGTGTCAGCCAGGCATCGCCAGGGCACCCGGCGCGCTGCAGCAGCACAGCGGTCTGTCCCTCGGCAGATTGGTGCGCATGCTGCAGTGCTGGCCCGGGCGAGTGCCAGTGTCTCAGGCGACCAGCGAGCGCCTGCCATCCGCCAGCTTGCCCCCATTCCTCCAGCCACCACTGCCACTCCCCCAGTGGAGCTGCCAGGAGCTGCTGCAGCAACTGATGCTGGCCAGCCACAGCTGCAGCATTCAACAGCCGCCCGCTCGACGGCCAGACCTCGACTCGGCCGACCCCCAAGGGCATCTGCCGTCACGACATGTGCCCCTCTGGAGCCTGCCCCCAGCCTTGCAGCAGCCAATGGCCTTACTTTGAGGAGGAGCAGCAGGGCGGGCAGGGGCCACACAAAGATGGCCAAGGCATCGCCCTAGCGGGCCAAAAAGTCAAATGTGTGGCCAGTTGTGTTTGTTTTTTGAGGCCGAGAATTGGATGTTTGTTTTTTGAGGCCGAGAATTGGATGTTTGTTTTTTGAGGCCGAGAATTGGATGTTTGTTTTTTGAAGGCCGAGGATGTGGCCATTTTAATTGCACAGTTTTGTTAATCCTCTCCAGGTTGTGGGAGCGAGTAATGTGTTTGAGTGTTTTTTGGGGGTTTCGTCTGTTTTTGGTTTTCATGTGGGAAGGGCCCTGAGTTTGTACAATAAAGCATTTTATTTATTAACATTGTCCATGTTTGATCTTTGAAGTGTTTGTTGCCTTAACCGGCTGAGGGCTTGCGGAGCGGCTGCAATCATGTTCTTTCATTGGCACAAGCCATTCCCTGACAGGGGGCCTAGAAGTGACGTTCAATAAGCCGCCGACGGGCGGCCCTTGGACCTTGTGCCTCCCTCCTGGGCTGGTACTCCTCGTCCTCCTCCTCCTCATGCTCCTTCTGCTCCTCCTCCTGAGGTGGTGGTCCAACGTGAGGTGGCAGTGCCTGAGTCCTGCGGATAGCCAGGTTGTGCAGCATGCAGCAAACGACGACGAATTGGGAGACTCGCTCCTGCGAATACTGGAGGGCTCCCCCGGAGCGATCGAGACAGCGGAACCATTGCTTGAGGACGCCGATTGTTTGTTCTATGATGTTCCTAGTCGCTTGATGGCTCTCGTTGTATGCCTCTTCAGCAGGGGTCGTGGGCACGCGGAGCGGGGTCATGAGCCAGGTACACAAAGGATAGCCTTTGTCTCCGATAAGCCATCCTCTTGGGTGAGGCTGTGCCTGGAACATGTCAGCCACAGTTGTCTGTCGCAGGATAAAGGCATCGTGGCTGCTGCCTGGAAAGCGGGCATTGACAGCTAGGATGCGCTGCCTGTGGTCACACACCAGCTGTACGTTGAGGGAATGGTAGCCCTTCCGGTTGCGGTAATCCTCGGCATGCTCCAGAGGTGCCCGCAAAGCCACATGCGTGCAGTCAATGGCGCCCTGCACCATGGGGAAGCCCGCTATTCTTGCAAATCCCACTGCACGCTGCTGCTGCTTGTCCAGGGTCATGGAGAAGGAGATGAATTGATGTCTCCTTCTGAAAAGGGCTTCGGTCACCTGGCGGATGCAGCAATGCACGGCAAACTGGGAGATGTTAGCGATGTCCCCAGCAGCGGATTGGAAGGAGCCGGTGGCATAGAAGTTGAGAGCCACCGTCACCTTCACTGCCACCGACAGAGACGTCCTGTGCATCAGCTGTGGCTGCAGATCTCTGTGAAGCAGCTGGCAGATGTCTGCAGCCACCTCCCTTCTGAATCGCAGCCTCCTAACACACATCGCGGCAGACATGGTCAGGTAGGAGGACTGCTGGCGGTATACTCTGGGTGGGTAAGGCCTGAGTTGGCGACGCCTGTTGCCCCCTCTGCGTCTAGCCAGGGCTGCCACTCTCTCACGGCGTCTGTAAGCCCTTCTGGCATAAGGCTGAAAGTCAGCGTTGGCACCCAATGCAGCCCCCATTATATGCTGGCAAACACTGAGCTCTCAATGAAGGCAAAGATAATTGCTAAGCTCTGGCCTGAGCCAAAAATACCTGTCCTAGTGTTGGTCCAAACCAGTAAGCTCTCCTCCTTGGTCTCTCTCCAAAAAACCGTTGCACAAGAGTGAATGCTGCAAAATGGCTGGCCTTTATAGTGCAGGGTAAGTGCCCTTTAATTAGCGCTCCCCGCGGCCCACCTCGGCTGTGTACCGTTCCACTTCACAGTCGTTAGGGCCGCCCGGCGCACAATGGCCCAGCGCGAGTGAAGTTCCGGTTCGGGGCGCACAAAGGGCGTTGCACGACGAAATGACGTCATGATCTGCGCGCGCAGCAGGGCGCGTGCTAAGACTTTGCACCGGCGCTAAATGTGTGCTGAAGTTGGGGCGAGGCGCAGATCGCGCTGCGCCCGGGCGCTAAGCGCCTAGCGCTCGAGATCTACTCCTCCTAAGGCGCGAACGGCTGGCGCGCCCAACTGAATTTCTAGGCCTTTGTGTCTTAATGAGAGGAGCATTCGTAATAAGGTGGATGAATTAGCTGCGCAAATAGAGGTAAACGAACATGTTATGATTGGGATTACAGAAACATGGCTCCAGGGTGGCCAAGGCTGGGGACTCAACATCCAGGGGTATTCAATATTCAGGAAAGATAGGCAGAAAGGAAAAGGAGGTGGGGTAGCATTGCTGGTTAAAGAGGGGATTAACACAATTGAAAGGAAGGATATTAGCTCTGATGATATGGAACCTGTATGGGTAGAACTGAGAACTACCAAGGGGCAGAAATCGTTAGTGGGAGTGGTATATAGACCTCCAAACAGTAATGCAGAGGTCGGGGATGGCATTAAACGGGAAATTAGAGAAGCGTGCAATAAGGGCACAGCAGTTATCATGGGTTGGGCTAACCAAATTAGTAACAATACTGTGGAGGAGGAATTCCTGGAGTGTATACGGGATGGTTTCCTGGACCAATACATCGAGGACCCAACTAGAGATCAGGCTATCTTAGACTGGGTATTTTGTAATGAGAAAGGATTAATTAGCAGTCTTGTTGTGCGAGGCCCCTTGGGTCGGAGCGATCATAATATGATAGAATTCTTCATTAAGATGGAGAGTGAAATAGTTGACTCAGAGACTAGGGTCCTGAATTTAAATAAAGGAGACTACGATGGTATGAGGTGCGAGTTGGGTAGGATTGAGTCGGGAATGTCACTCAAAGGGTTGACGGTGGATGGGCAATGGCAAACATTCAAAGATCACATGGATGAACTACAGAATTTGTTCATCCCAGTTTGGTATAAAAATAAAACAAGAAAGGTGACTCAACCGTGGCTCCCAAGGGAAATTAGGGATAGCATAAGACCCAAGGAGAGGACATATAAATTGGCCAGAAAATGCAGTAAACCTGAGGATTGGGAGCAGTTTAGGATCCAACAAAGGAGGACAAAGGGATTAATTAAGAGGAGGAAAATAGAGTATGAGAGTAAGCTTCTAGGGAACATAATAACTGATTGTAAAAGCTTTTATAGATATGTGAAGAGAAAAAGATTGGTGAAGTCAAGCGTAGGTCCCTTGCAGTCAGAATCAAGGGAATTTATAAAGGGGAACAAAGAAATGGCAGACCAATTAAATTCATACTTTGATTCTGTCTTCACAAAGGAGGACACAAATAACCTCCCAAAGATGTCGGGGAACATAGGGTCTAATGAAAGGGAGGAACTGATAGAAATCAGTATTTTTAGGGAAATGGTGTTAGGGAAATTGATGGGATTGAGGGCCAATAAATCCCATGGGCCTGATAATCTAGGGTACTTAAGGAAGTGGCCCTAGAAATAGTAGATGCATTGATGGTCATCTTCCAAAATTCAATAGACTCTGGAACAGTACCCATGGATTGGTGGGTAGCTAATGTTACCCCACTGTTCAAAAAGGGTGGTAGAGAGAAAACGGGGAATTACAGACCAGTAAACCTGACATCGGCAGTGGGGAAAATGTTAGAGTCCATTATAAAGGATGTAATAGCAGAGCACTTGGAAAAAAGTGACCGGATCGGACAAAGTCAACATGGCTTTACAAAAGGTAAAGCGTGCTTGACTAATCTACTGGAATTTTTTGAGGATGTAACTGGTGAAATAGATAAGGGAGAACCAGTGGATGTGGTGTATTTGGATTTTCAAAAGGCTTTCGATAAGGTCGTGCATAAGAGATTAGCGTGTAAAATTAAGGCACATGGGATTGGGGGCAAGGTATTGACTTGGATAGGGATCTGGTTGGCAGAAAGAAAGCAAAGAGTTGGAATAAATGGGTCTTTTTCCGAGTGGCAGGCACTGACTAGTGGGGTACCGCAGGGATCGGTCCTTGGACCCCAGCTATTCACAATATATATTAATGATCTGGACGAGGGAACTAGATGTAATATCTCCAAGTTTGCAGACGACACAAAGCTGGGTGGGCGTGTGTGCTGTGAGGAGGATGCCGAGAAACTCCAGTATGATTTGGACAGGTTGGGTGATTGGGCAGAAGCATGGCAGATGCAATATAACGTGGATAAATGCGAGGTTATCCACTTTGGTGTCAAAAACAGGAAGGCAGATTATTATCCAAATGGCAATAGATTGGGAGAAGGGGAAGTGCAACGAGACCTGGGCGTCCTTGTGCACCAGTCGCTGAAAGTAAGCATGCAGGTGCAGCAGGCGGTTAAGAAGGTAAATGGTATGTTGGCCTTCGTAGCGAGAGGGCTTGAGACAGGAACAAGGATATCTTGCTGCAGTTGTACAGGGCCTTGGTGAGGCCACATCATGAGTATTGTATGCAGTATTGGTTGCCTTATCTGAGGAAGGGTGTTCTTGCCATGGAAGGATTGCAGCGAAGATTCACCAGGCTGATACCTGGGATGGCAGGAATGACGTATGAGGAGAGATTGGGTCGATTGGGCTTGTACTCGCTGGAGTTTAGAAGGGTGAGAGGGGATCTCATCGAAACTTATAAAATTCTAACAGGACTAGACAGACTAGATGCTGGAAGGATGTTCCCGATGGTTGGGGAGTCCAGAACCAGGGGTCACAGTCTAAGGATAAGGGGTAAGCCATTTAGGACAGAGATGAGGAGGAATTTCTTCACCCAGAGAGTGGTGAACCTGTGGAATTCTCTGCCAAAGAAGGCAGTAGAGGCCAGTTCATTAAATATATTCAAGAAGGAGTTGGATATATTTCTTAAATCTAAAGGGATCAAGGGATATGGGGAGAAGGCAGGGACAGGGTACTGAATTTGGATGATCAGCCATGATCTCATTGAATGGCGGAGCAGGCTCGAGGGGCCGAATGGCCTACTCCTGCTCCTATCTTCTATGTTTCTATGTAAGATACAGATCAGCCATGATCTAATTGAATGGTGGAACAGGCTCGAGGGGCTAAATGTCCTACTCCTGTTCCTATGTTGTGATGTTCCTAAAGCAGTAAAGCAAGCTCCAGGAGATGGCGATAACTCATGATCTACCAATACCTACAATCTACCTGTTGTAACTTGAAATGTGCCCCTTACTCAGGAATCTGTCCATTTCTTTTGAAGGGTTCCAGGGAATCCACACTCACCGCACACTGTTCCAGAGGGTGTTGACACTCTGCAAAATGAAATGTATCCTAGTATCTAACCTAACACTTTGTTTACACACTTTATACTCATGCCCCTAGTTCTCCCATCCCTACCCATCTCAAATAACCTATCCAAATGGAAGGAATCTATTCCTTTCATCATTTTGGTTACCCTCCTCTCTGCCTTGGTCAGGTATTCGATATGCACCATAATTTATGTGGGCCAAAACTACATACAATACTCCAATTGCAGCCATACTGAGCCCTTGTAGAGCCTAAGTTCAGTATTCTTAATTTTACATTGTACTGTCCCAGCGATATACCCTAAAATCCTATTTGCTTTCTCAATGGCCTTGCCACACTGTTTGTGGACCTTCAATCGTTTAGCCATTAAGATCCCCAGATCCCTCTCCTCCTCTACAACCTTTAGCAGGTACTTCGACACAAGCCTGGAGTTTCCTGGGCCCGAATACATAACCGTGCATTGACTCACATTGAAGAGCATGTGCCCTACATGGGTCATTCCCCTGACGTATCTAAATCAGCCCATACTCTAGTTATTTGATCTAAATTCCCAATTCCCAAAATCCATTTGGTGTTATTAGCTAATTTATGAATGATTCTATAATGTCTTCATTCAAATCATTTATGAAAATGTTGAACATGTTGCAAGTCACTTCAGGTGCTCACACATCACATCGCTTATAATGCTTTCCAGCATCTTCCGTACAACCAAATTCAAACTAATTAGCCTATAATTCTTCAATGATGACAGAGCCCAGCACGTGAGTGCAGAGGACAAGGCTGAAGTGTGCGCAACCATTTTCGATCATCGAGCAAAAACTCGGCAGCTCATGTCCTAACTCGCACCAAGTCCTGTTCACCCATCACCCCTGTGCTCACTGACCTTCATTGGCTCCTGGTTAAGCAACACCTCGATTTCAAAATTTGCATCCTTGTTTTCAAATCACTCTGTGGCCTCACCCCTCCCTATCTCTGTAATCTCCTCCAGCCCCACAACCCCCCGAGATATCTGCGTTCCTCTAATTCTGCCCTCTTGAGCATCCCTGATTATAATCGCTCAACCATTGGTGGCTGTGCCTTCTGTTGCCTAGGCCCTAAGCTCTGGAATTCCCTACTGAAACCTCTCCACCTTGCTACCTCTCTTTCCTCCTTTAAGGTGCTCCTTAAAACCTACCTCTTTGACCAAGCTTTTGGTCATCTGCCCTAATTTCTCTTTTTGAGGCTCAGTGTCAAATTTTTTGTCTTATAATTCTCCTGTGAAGCGCCTCGGGACGTTTTACTACACTAAAGGCACTCTATAAATACAGGTTGTTGTTGTTGTTGAGTTGGTGACCCTTCTTGGCCTGCTCCTGAAGTTGATTCACTCCACATGATATTAAGAAACAGCTGAGTGCACAGGACATAGCAAAGGCTACGGGTCCCGACAACATCCCGGCTGTAGTGCTGAAGACCTGTGCTACGGAACTAGGCGTGCCTCTAGCCAAGCTGTTCCAGTACAGCTACAAAACTGGTATTTATATGACAATGTGGAAAACTGCCCAAGTATGTCCTGTCCACAAAAAGCAAAATAAATCTAATCCGGCCAATACTGCCCCATCAGCCTACTCCTAGTCATCAGCAAAGTGATGGAAGGAGTCATCAGTACTGCTATCAAGTGGCACTTATTCACCAATAACCTGTTCAGTTTCGGTTCTGCCAAGACCACTTGGCTTCAGACCTCATTATACCTTTGGACCAAATATGGACAAAAGAGCTGAATTTCAGAGGTGAGTTGAGAGTGACTGCCATTGATATCAAGGCATCATTTACCAAGTGTGGTACCAAGAAGCCCCAGTAAAACTGGATTCACACCTGACACAAAGGAAGATGGTTATGATTGTTGGAGGCCAATTATCTCAGCCAAAGGACTTCAATGCGAGGATTCCTCAGGAGTTCTGATGAAGGGGCCCATATAAAACATTAACCTGCCTTTTTCTTTCCGATATTGACAGATCTGTTCATTTCCTGTTTATTTCCGAATGAGACATAATGGTTCATTATGTGAGTGGGTGTGGAGGGAGGGACTCTCGTGCACCTGACTGTTGTGCTGCTGATCCCAGGGAATTTTTTATGTAGGCTCCTTCCCGATGATAGTTCTGCCTGTGTTTAGGAGCCAAGCTTGGAGGAGGGGATGGGTTAAAAAAAATGACTATTGGAAGCCTTTGGGCACTTGCAGCAGTGGTCCGGTACTGACCACTTGCAGAGTATAAGTGGCGGGGTCAAACATTTAAGCATAGCAGGCTGAAGGAGTGAATCAATTGCCTGGTGATTGATTGCACTCCTTCGGGGTGGAGATTGAAATATAAACGTTGTTCCTCCGACCCTAGCAATGCTGGATGCAATTCACTCTGTCATTACTGTCTACTGTAAATGCATCGGAGAGCGGAAAGAATGTCTGCTGTCACTTCTGGTGAATAATCCAGGAAAAGGCCAGACTGCTCTCTGGGATAGTTTTCCACTCCAATCACCCCACTAAAGGCTGCCAATGCAGTGTAAATAAATTGGAAATTCCGCCTCAGTGTTGCTCATTTCACCCTTTCATAAGAACATAAGAAATAGGAACAGGAGTAGGCCATACATCCCCTCGAGCCTGCTCCGCCGTTCAATAAGATCAGAGTGGGATTAAATGGAGTGTACGTAAACAGAATATTTTATTTGGGAATTTGGAAAGAGTGGGAATTCGGAGAAGAGGGGGAAGGAGTTGTTGCTTTTTGCCTACACTACTTGTAGTGCTTTGTGTTACAGTTAGATATTTAATTTCATAACTTAATCTAGATCAAGTAAGTAGTCAAGAAACTACACTGTAAACTAAGCTACTGAAATACAAATTGAATTAAATTTAATTAAATAGAACAAGGTCATATAGGGATGGCAGTGCAGGCAGTGTGCCGCAACTGTAGCATGTGGGAGTTTGTGGAGAGCATTGTGATCCCAGGCAACCTCGTTTGCAGTAAGTGGCTGCATCTTGAGGAACTTAGCTCAGAGTTGTTGACCTGGAGTCTGAGGTGGAGACATTGCGGGGCATCAGGGATGGGGAGAGTTACCTGGACACTTTGATTCAGGAGGCAGTCACACCCCTTGGGTTAGGTAGTGGTGCAGGTCTGGTTAGTGGTCAGGGACAGGAGGGTGTGACTGCAACTCAGGCAGGTAAGGGGACTCCAGGTGCAGTGCTGGAGGAGCCTCGACCTTTGCCCTTGTCCAACAGGTATGAGGTTCTTGCTGCCTGTGTGGATGAGGGAAAAGCCTACAGGATGGATGAGCAAGCTGATCATGGCACCATGGTGCAGGAGGCCATTCAAGTGGGGAAGTGAAAGGAAATGTAGTTGCATTAGGGGACAGGGGGATAGATACTGTTCTTTGCAGCCGCGGCCGAGAGTTCCGAAAGTTGTGTTGCCTGCCCAGTGCTAGGGTTAAAGACATCTCCTTGCAGCCGGAGAAGAACTTTGAGTGGGAGGAGGACGATCCAGTTGTTGTGGTCCACGTAGGAACCAACGACATAGGTAGAACTAGGAATGAGGTTCTGCTGAGGGAGTTTGAGGAGCTAGGACCCAAATTAAAAAGCAGGACCTCAAAAGTAATAATCTCTGGATTGTTACCTGAGCCACGCGCAAATTGGCATAGGGACATTAGGTTTAAATGCATGGCTCAAAGAGTGGTGTGGGAGGACGGGGTTTTGGTTCATGGGGCACTGGCAGCAGTACTTGGGAAAGAGGAAGCTATTCCGTTGGGACGGGCTCACTTAAACCGGGCTGGGACCAGTGTCCTGATGAACTGAATAACTGGGGCAGTAGACAAGGCTTTAAACTAATGAAGAGGGTGGTGGGAGGATTCAGGAAAGAGTAAATTCAAAAGCAGTGAGAGAAATGTCAAGGCTCCAGATCAGAGTAGAGTTTTGGGTAAAAATAAGCAGAGTGGGTCAGGAAGGAACAGAGAGAGTAACAAAGATAATAAGGCATCAGTGACTAAGGTGACATCTATGAAAAATAGAAATAAGTCAAAGCTAAAGGCATGGGCCCAGATATTCCGATCGCAGGCCTCCCGCGGGCAGAGGACTGTGATCTGGAAAAATCTGCGCCCTTACCTGAGGGCTCCCGGGAGGCATACAGTTCCGCTGCTGGGCCTCTCCAAACTGCCGGTGTGCAGGGCCCACGTATCCCAGAGGCGCAGGCGGTTCGCAGCGTCCCTGGGATCACATGGGCCATGGGGAGCCAATCAAAGAAGGGAATCTCCCTTCATACATTTGACAGGAAGGCCTGTCAAATATATGAATGGAGATCACCCCAAAAATATAGGAAAACTTTAAATAATTTTTTTTTTTATCACATTTTTAAAATGACTTTGAAGTACAATAAATTAACTATTTTAAACAAAACTTTAAATTTTTGAAAAAAGTAATTAAAGTTTTTTATGGGGCTAAAAATAAACTTAGGTTTTTTTAAAAGTATTTTTAAATGATAAATCAGTGGAAATTATACCTGCTTTTACCAGGCGCAAGAATTGTAAGGGTTTTCTGTGGGCGGAGGATCTCCAAAAAGCAGAACTATCTGCCCGCAGAGGTCCTTCTCCAGGGCAGCTGGAGGATCTGTCAAGAGCTTTCTTGACAGATTGAAAATGTCGGTTTCCAGCACATGCACAGTGCATGCCTGAAACCGACATTTCCAATGTCCCTTATCCGGCCCATTATATCTGAATGTGCAAGCATTCGCAACAAAATAGATGAATTAATAGAGCAGATAGAAATTAACAGGTTTGATCTAATAGCCATTACGGAGACGTGGTTGCAAAATGGCCAAGGTTGGGAACTAGATATTCCAGGATACTTAACTTTTAGAAGAGATAAGCTAAATGGAAAAGGAGGAGGGGCATCCCTGATAATAAAGACAGTAGAGAGAAAGGATCTTTGCTCTGAAAATCAAGAAGTAGAATCAGTTTGGGTGGAGCTAAGAAACAGCAAGGGGCAGAAAACATTGGTGGGAGTTGTTTATAGGTCCCCAAACAATAGTTGTAATGTAGGGCAGAGTATAAAACAGGAAATTAGAGGCGCATGTAACAAGGGTAATACAATAATCCTGGGGGACTTTAATCTACATATGGACTGGGTAAACCAAATTTGCAGTAATAGTGTGGAGGATGAATTCATGGAATGCATGCAAGATAGTTTTCTAGATCAGTATGCGGAGGAACCAACAAGGGAACAGGCTATTTTAGATCTAGTATTGTGCAATAATTAATAACCTTGTAGTAAAGGGGCCTTTAGGGAAGAGTGACCATAATATGATAGAATTTTATATTCAGTTTGAAACTGATTTAGTTAAATCCCAAACTAGGGTCATAAATCTAAACAAAGCAAACTACATAGGAATGGGGGGTGAGTTGGCTAAGGTAGATTGGGGAATTTCATTGAAAGGTATGGTGGTAGACAAGCAATGGTTAGTATTTAAAGAATTAATACATAATTTACAACAAATATACATTCCTTTAAGGCACAAAAACCCCACAAGAAAAGTGGTCCAACCGTGGCTAACAAGAGAAGTTAAAGAGAGCATTAGATCAAAGGAAGAGGCTTATAATGTTGCCAAAAAGTGTAGTAAGCCTGAGGATTGGGAGGATTTAAGAATTCAGCAAAGGAGGACCAAGAAATTGATAAAGAAAGGGAAAATTGTAGTGTATGTGCCTTTAAGACAGGACTATTTTTACAGCTCCTGTATACTGTAGTACCGGCAGTGACCACACCTGTATATAAGCTTTGCGCATGCCTCTGTACCTCCAGTCTTGAGACTACCCTCCTCCAGTAAATACCTGTTTATTGTTAAGTTACAGCATCCATGTGGTTATTGAAAAACAGCATACCCTCAGAATCACGGATCTAAAAGTGGCGACGAGTGTCGATTCGAATCTACCTGCAACTAAAAAAAAAAGTCGAGGCCAGGAACACGGGCGTCGACCATGAGCAACTGCCCAGTCATCAGGCAGAAAGTGAACATCGCAGGGGAGGCTGTGGAGAGCCGGGCTTGGTTCCCCAGCCACGACGATCAGCAAGAGACTGACGACAGGTCCAGCGCAGACGCTTCCCGGGCAGCGGCGGCTGGAGCCGACCGACGGCAGAGAGAAAGTCGAGCAGCGTCGACGGGGTAAGACAGAGGGTGAAGCGCACAGGGCGCAGCCGGGGGTTGAAAACCGAGCGGCGTCGAGAAAACAAAAGAAACAAACTGGAGAGAGAGAGGGTAAAGCAACAGCCGGGTTCAAGACCGAGCGGCGTCGAGAAAAAATAAATAAAAAGAAGAACGCGCAGAGCACAGCCAGGGCTCACGGGCTGAACAGGGTCCGTGGGGAGAAGAAGGGAGAGCGCGGGAGACGCCATTGAGCCGCGGAGAAGAAGGAAGAGCGCGGGAGACGCCATTTTTGGAAGCCGCAGCGGAGAAGAAGGGGGAGTGCGGGAAGGAAGGAAAGTGCGGGAGACGCCATTTTGTGCCAGCGGAGAAGAAGGGGAAGCGCGGGAGATGCCATTTTTGACAGTTAAATCACACCCAGGGATGCCGAAGAGTGGCAGTATCTCTACGTTCGACAATGAAGTTGAAGATTGGGCGACATATGTGGAACGTATTGAGGTGTACTGCAGGGCGAATGAAGTGCCAGATGCAAGTAAAGCACTGGTTTTGTTAAATTCCATGGGTGCAAAAACTTATGGGTTACTGCGAAATCTAATAACCCCAGAGAAGCTGGTGAACAAGAATTTCAAAAGCATAGTAGAAATCCTACACGACCACTTAAACCCCACACTGCTGCTGATAGCAGAACGATTTAATTTCCATAAAAGGAACCAACACAAAGACGAAAGCAATGCTGAGTACCTAACAGAACTGCGCAAGCTATCGAAACACTGCCAGTTTGGAGCAGGACTAGCAGATACGTTAAGGGACAAGTTTGTGTGTGGGCTCCAAAGTGAAGGAACCCAGAAACAGCTTCTATCAGAAAAGGATCTTACGCTGGACAAGGCTTTCAGTATGGCAGTATCACACGAAGCAGCCGCAAGGGGCGCTGCAGAAATACAACGGAGACCGCAAGAATATGGCACCAATGAAATGTCCTATGGAACAGGGAAGTGCTATCGCTGCGGCAGAAGAAGACATGTCCAGAAGGATTGTTGGTTCAAGGACCAAGTGTGCAGACAGTGTGGAAAAGCAGGACACATAGCAAGAGTCTGCAGGTCTGGGAAGAAAACCAACAGTAAGAAATCTCCACAGGAGAAGTACAAAAAGGTACACCAGGTGATGGACAGTGGTTCAGATGAACAGAAAAGTGACACAGACTCCGGAAGCAAGGAGCTGGGTTGTCTGAAACTACATAAGGTAACCGAAATGGAGGATCACCAGACTATCTGGGTTACACTCAAGATAGATGGAGTCCAAGTGAAAATGGAATTGGACACAGGATCAGCCCTAGCAGTAATAAACCAAAGGGACTACAAGCAGCTATTTTCACATATAACCTTGAAAGCCACAGAGATTGTCTTGAAGACGTATACAGGGCAAAAAGTCTACCCCAAAGGAAAAATAAGGGTGAAAGTGATATATAAAGGCCAGGAAATACCTAGAATGGATATATATGTATTGCCAGATGGAGGACCACCAGTGCTAGGACGTGAATGAATCCGGAAGATACAATTAGATTGGCATTCCATACAGGCACTGAAGTTGGAGGACAAAAAGGATGATGACGTCACACCTGGACGACTGTCAAAAATGCTAACTGACGCAAAAGAAGTGTTCCAGGAGGGACTAGGAACACTAAAAGGCATAACAGCAATGATTAAAATAGAGGAAAATGCAAGCCCAAAGTTTCTTAAGGCCAGACCAGTGCCTTATGCGATCAGACCAGCTGTTGAAGCAGAGCTGGAAGGGTTGGAACGTTCAGGAGTACTGTCCAAAGTGGACTGGAGCGAGTGGGCTACACCCATCGTTCCTGTAATGAAGACGTCGCTGAGTAATACGCCTGGGAAAACAAAGAAGGTCCGCATCTGTGGGGATTTTAAGGTGACAGTGAACCCAGTCCTTCACATGGTACAATATCCGCTTCCACGAATTGAGGATATTTTCGACTCGCTATCTGGAGGTAAACGCTTCACCAAAATTGATCGAGCCCAGGCGCACTTGCAAATGGAGGTAGAAGAAGCTTCGAAACAATACCTTACGATTAACACTCATAAAGTTCTCTATCAATACAACCGGCTGGTGTTCGGAGTAGCCTCGGCTCCGGCTATCTGGCAAAGGGCAATGGATCAGGTCCTGCAAGGGATTCCAGGGACCCAGTGTTATTTGGACGACATCTTGGTCACGGGCGAAAATGACAGTGATCACCTCGTCAACTTGGAGAAGGTGCTCACCAGATTAAAGGAGTATGGGCTACGAGCTAATCGCCACAAGTGCGAGTTTTTCCAGAAACAGATCTCATATTGTGGCCACGTCATCGATGAAGAGGGGTTACATAAGTCCCCTGAAAAGATTGAGGCAGTGGTCAAGGCTCCAGCACCGGAAAATGTGTCACAACTGAGGTCGTTCCTCGGGCTGGTAAACTACGACCACAAGTTCTTACCAAATATGTCCACGGTGTTACACCCACTGAACACCCTACTGCAAACAGTGGTACCATGGAAGTGGGATGGCGAACGTAGAAGAGCTTTCCAGAAGTGTAAAGAATTGATCACATCAAAAGAGGTGTTGGCCCATTTCAACCCAGCACTACCAATTCGTTTGGCATGTGATGCATCACCCGATGGTATTGGAGCGGTGCTGTCGCACAAATTCCCAGACGGGTTGGAGAGGCCAGTAGCCTTTGCGTCTCGGTCACTAACCTCAGCCGAGCGCAACTACGCCCAGATTGACAGGGAGGCCCTCAGCCTAGTATGGGGAGTAAAAAAATTAAACCACTATCTACATGGGCAGAAGTTCACCTTGCTGACTGACCACCAACCACTTGTCTCCATCTTTAATCCGAAGAAGGGCGTTCCAGTGATGACTGCAGAGCGGTTAAAAAGATGGTCCCTGTTTCTAGGGGGGAATCAATATGAAATAGAATATAAAGGCACGAAACAGCATGGGAACGCTGATGGGCTATTGCGCCTGCCACTGCCTACTGTGGAGGAAGCACCAGCAGTGGACCCTATCGAGATATTTTATTCGTCAATAATTGAACGATTGCCAGTAACGAACGCGGATATAGAGAAGGAGACCCGCAATGATCCGACGCTGTCTTGGGTATATGATTTGACGGTGAGGGGATGGCCAACACATGGCGACTCACTGTTGCCAGCATTCTCATCCAGAAGAGAACAGCTGTCAGTATGCCAGGGGACAGTGATGTGCGGATCCAGAGTGGTGATTCCACCCAAGTTAAGGGAGAGAGTGCTAAATGAGGTACATGAAGGTCATCTGGGGGGAGTGAAAATGAAAAGCCTTGCTAGGGCTTATGTGTGGTGGCCGGGAATCGATCAACAAATCGAAGACCTAACTAAGAGCTGCTTAGGATGCCAGAAGGTCTAAAATGCACCACCACATGCCCCTCTACACCCATGGGAGTGGCCCTCCTCTCCATGGCAACGGGTGCATATTGATTTCGCTGGTCCATTCATGGACTCAATGTTCTTAATAGCAGTGGATGCTCATTCAAAGTGGCCTGAGGTGATAAAAATGTCTTCAAGCACTACAGAGAAAACGATTGCAGCCCTACGGACCATATTTGCCAGAAACGGTTTGCCAGAGCAGATTTGCTCTGATAATGGACCACAGTTTGTGTCCGAAGAGTTTCAAAAATTTATGAGAAGGAATGGGGTAAGGCATTATACATCCGCCCTGTATCATCCAGCCACAAATGGATTGGCTGAGAGGTTCGTACAAACCTTTAAGAAGGCGATAAAGGCCATGTGCGACAATGAAATTCTACTACAGCATAAGATGGACAATTTCTTATTAGCCTACCGAAACGCAACACATGCAGTTACCAACCAGACCCCGGCCATGATGTTCTTTAACCGAAGGTTGAGATCTCGTCTGGACTTGCTCAGACCAAATGTGCGAAGAAATGTTGAGGACAAACAATTTCAGCACATCAATGAGAAGCCGACAAGGAGCTTCAATGTAGGGCAACCAGTCTTGGCCCGTGACTATCGAACAGAGAAAGGGCAACCCGGAACGATATGCACAAGGCAGGGGCCATTAATGTACACAGTGGATGTTGGGGAGAACATTGTGAGATGCCACGTTGATCAGATCTTAGCGTCACAGGAACGCATCAACCCCATGTCTCGAGTACCTGGGGATGAACCCGACATACCGGTAGCATCTACCTCAGAACCAGTAGCAGTGGAACCCGATGAACTACCCGATGAAAAGGTGTCAGAATCACCTCTGCACCAAGAACAAGAACCTCAGGAAAGGCGCTATCCCGAAAGGGTCAGGAAGCCGCCCCAAAGACTGAATCTATAAATGGACTGTTGTTGTTTAATGTACATGTTAAAGTGTTAATTGTTATTTGAATATTAGGGGTACTACTAATCTAAAAGGGGAGGAATTGTAGTGTATGTGCCTTTAAGACAGAACGGCCTAGAAATTCATTGACGCCACTTTTTGGGCGCTAAAGTGGGGCGTCCGCTAAAGTTTGCGTCCGCCGCCAAATCTAGGCCACTTCTCCGATATTCATTAGCTTCGCCCTACTAGTTCGGGCGAGCGCTAAAACTGCTGCTGGACGCCTCTCTTTGGGCGCTAAGCCGGAGGTGGTGATCGATAGCGCCGAGGCCAGGCGCAGCGCAGGTGCGGCCATCTCGTGACTGACAGCAGACACCCTGGCACCGGCCAGCTCTTAAGGGGGAAGGGTCTACTGTGTCTGCTGCCACGCCCTGGATAGTGGAGCCCTCCAGCTAGGCCTGAACACTGCTGCTGGACCCAAATAGCGCCTGAAGACATGGAGAAGGCCCGTGAACGTGCGCAGCGCTTCTCAGAGCGTGATCTGAGTGTGCTGCTTGCTGCTGTGGAGAAGAGGCGCCATGTTTTGTACCCGGACAATGGCAAGAAGGCGACGGTCCGCGTCTACAGGAGAGCCTGGAGGCATGTCGCCAGCAAGCTGTCAGCCAACAGCGACGTCCCCAGGACCGGTGCCCAATGCCGCAAAAAGATAAATGACCTCACACGCATTGTCAGGGTGAGTACCCTTTCCAATGACCTCCTCATCCTTGCATGTGCACCTCACATTATGGGCAAAGGGACCTGAAAGCTCTAATGGCCAGCCTTCATCCAGCAGCTATGGCACAGGCATGAGCATCAATTGCACATTCTGCACTGAACACACTGGCCAAGCTATTCCACCATGGGAGGCAGTGCACACCAGATCATGGCGACACACTGGCCAGGCTATTCCACCATGGGAGGCAGTGCACACCAGATCATGGCGACACACTGGCCAGGCTATTCCACCATGGGAGGCAGTGCACACAAGATCACGGCAACACACTGTACTTAGAGGCCGTCCTTTCTGTTGCAGGCCAAGCTGGCGAATAATCGCAAGAGCCGGACTGCGACCGGGGGAGGACGACCCCATATCCAGCCACTCACCGACCTGCAACATCGCGTGGAGCGCCTCATGGGTGGCCGGGTGATTGGGCCCGTTGCATGTGGAGATGCCGACCCTGTTCTGGGAAGCAATGGTAAGGACATCACCTTTTGCACCTCTCTCGTCCCACTTGCGCATCAGATCTACATCCTTTGCCACTGTCCGACCAATGCGCTGAATGCCACCACTCATGCATCCCGCACTGACGCCCTCTCCTCACTCTAAAGCTACTCTTGTGCCTTCCTGCTTTCAGATGGTCAAGAGGAGGTCCCTCAACTTGCCAGTGACAGACCCTCCAAGGAGGAGCAGGAGGAGGAGCAAGAGGAAGGCGGCCCATCAGGGGAACCCTCAGCCGCGGCCACCCAGGCCAATGTAGGGGACACGTCTTCCCTGGAGGGCAGCGTGGCGGAAGTGTCGAAGGGGAGGGAAGCTCCTGGGACCTGCGTGCTGCAGAAAGGCGGGAGGGGGGTGGAAGCTCGGCGGCCTTCTCCCCAGAGGGGGGATGCGTCGGAGGGGAGTCCAATTGCTGGGCCCAGCGGCCTCCAGCAACGCAGGAAGGGTCGGCCAGCTCGGCGGCCTTCTCCCCAGAGGGAGAGTCCGGCCTCCAGTCAGGAGATGCTCTTCGCCGAGGAGATGGAACGCCTCGAAGACTTGTCCGCGGACTCGGAGCGCCGGCACACGGAGCTCATGGCGGCAGTGGCACGGTTGCCTGAGTCCATCGATTCCCTCTCTCAGAGTGTGGCTGAGTTCGGGCCCTTAGAGGCCACCAGTCGGGCGGAATACCGGGCAGATCTTTCAGCGACTGGCCAGGTGATTAGTGGTGCCGTCCAGTCACTGGCTGCTCTGCTGCGGGCAGTGAACAGGTCAACACGGGCACTCACTGCTGCCACACTCGCTGTGTCAGCCAGGCATCGCCAGGGCACCCGGCGCGTTGCAGCAGCACATCGGTCTGTCCCTCGTCAGATTGGTGCGCATGCTGCAGTGCTGGCCCGGGCGAGCGCCAGTGTCTCAGGTGACCAGCGAGCGCCTGCCATCCGCCAGCTTGCCGCCATTCCTCCAGCCGCCACTGCCACTCCCCCAGTGGAGCTGCCAGGAGCTGCTGCAGCGACTGATGCTGGCCAGCCACAGCTGCAGCAATCAACAGCCGGCCGCTCGACGCACAGACCTCGACTAGGCCGACCCCCAAGGGCATCTGCCGTCACGACATGTGCCCCTCAGGAGCCTGCTCCCAGCCTTGCAGCAGCCAATGGCCGTACTTTGAGGCGGAGCAGCAGGGCGGGCAGGGGCCACCCAAAGATGGCCAAGGCATCGCCCTAGCGGGCCAAATAGTCGAATGTGTGGCCATTTGTGTTTGTTTCTTGAGGCCGAGAATTGGATGTTTGTTTTTTGAAGGCCGATGATGCGATGTTTGCTTTGGACGAAGGCCGAGAATGACGGCCATTTTAGTTGCCCTATTTTGTTAATCCTCCCCAGGTTGTGGGAGCGAGTAATGTGTTTGAGTGTTTTTTGGGGGTTTCCTCTGTTTTTGGTTTTCATGTGGGAAGGGCCCAGAGTTTGTACAATAAAGCATTTTATTTATTCACATTGTCCATGTTTGATCTTTGAAATGTTTGTTGCCTTAACCGGCTGAGGGCTTGCGGAGCGGCTGCAATCATGTTCTATCATTGGCACAAGCCATTCCTTGACAGGGGGCCTAGAAGTGACGTTCAATAAGCCGACGACGGGCGGCCCTTGGACCTTGTGCGTCCCTCCTAGGCTGGTACTCCTCGTCCTCGTCGTCCTCATGCTCCTCCTACTCCTCCTCCTGAGGTGGTGGTCCAACGTGAGGTGGCAGTGCCTGAGTCCTGCGGATAGCCAGGTTGTGCAGCATGCAGCAAACGACGACGAATTGGGAGACTCGATCCTGCGAATACTGGAGGGCTCCCCCGGAGCGATCGAGACAGCGGAACCGTTGCTTGAGCATGCCGATTGTTTGTTCTATGAGGTTCCTCATCGCTTGATGGCTCTCGTTGTATGCCTCTTCAGCAGGGGTCGTGGGCGCGCGGAGCGGGGTCATGAGCCAGGTACACAAAGGATAGCCTTTGTCCCCGATAAGCCATCCTCTTGGGGGAGGCTGTGCCTGGAACATGTCAGCCACAGTTGTCTGTCGCAGGATAAAGGCATCGTGGCTGCTGCCTGGAAAGCGGGCATTGACAGCTAGGATGCGCTGCCTGTGGTCACACACCAGCTGTACATTGAGGGAATGGTAGCCCTTCCGGTTGCGGTAATCTTCGGCATGCTCAAGAGGTGCCCGCAAAGCCACATGCGTGCAGTCAATGGCGCCCTGCATCATGGGGAAGCCCGCTATTCTTGCAAACCCCACTGCACGCTGCTGCTGCTTGTCCAGGGTCATGGGGAAGGAGATGAATTGATGTCTCCTTCTGAAAAGGGCTTCGGTCACCTGGCGGATGCAGCAATGCACGGCGAACTGGGAGATGTTAGCGATGTCCCCAGTAGCGGATTGGAAGGAGCCGGAGGCATAGAAGTTGAGAGCCACCGTCACCTTCACTGCCACCGACAGAGACGTCCTGCGCATCAGCTGTGGCTGCAGATCTCTCTGAAGCAGCTGGCAGATGTCTGCAACCACCTCCCTTCGGAATCGCAGCCTCCTAACACACATCGCGGCAGACATGGTCAGATAGGAGTCTGCTGGCGGTCTACCCTGCGTGGGTAATGCCTCAGTTGGCGACGCCTGTTGCCCCCTCTGCGTCTAGCCAGGGCTGCCACTCTCTCACGGAGTCTGTAAGCCCTTCTGGCATAAGGCTGAAATTCAGCGTTGCCACCCAATGCAGCCCCCATTATATGCTGGCAAACACTGAGCTCTGAATGAAGGCTAAGATAATTGGTAAGCTCTGGCCTGAGCCAAAAATACCTGTCCAAGTGTTGGTCCAAGGCAGTAAACTCTCCTCCTTGGTCTCTGGCCAAAAAACCGTTGCACAAGAGTGAATGCTGCAAAATGGCTGGCCTTTATACTGCTGGGTAAGTGCCCTTTAATTAGCGCTCCCCCCGGCCCGGCTGGCCTGTGTACCGTTCCACTTCACAGTCGCTCGGGACGCCCGGCGCACAATGGGCCGGCGCGAGTGAAGTTCCGGTTTGGGGCGCACAAAGGGCGTTGCACTATTAAATGACGTCATGATCTGTGCGCGCAGCAGGGTGCGCGCTAAGACTTTGCGCCGGCGCTAAATGTGTCCTGAAGTTGGGGAGAGGCGCAGATCGCGCTGCGCCCGGGCGATAAGCGCCTAGCGCTCGAGATCTACTCCCCCTAAGGCGCTAACGGCTGGCGCGCCCAACTGAATTTCTAGGCCAACTACTTTTACAGCTCCTGTATACTGTAGTACCAGCAGTGACCACACCTGTATATAAGCTTTGCGCATGCCTCTGTACCCCCAGTCTTGAGACTACCCTCCTCCAGTAAATACCTGTTTATTGTTAAGTTACAGCATCCGTGTGGTTATTGAAAAACAGCATACCCTCAGAATCACGGATCTAACATAAATAGAATGAGAGTAAACAAGCAAGAGACATAAAAACAGATTGTAAAAGCTTCTATAGATATGTAAAAAGGAAAAGATTAGGGAAAGTAAACATGGGCCTGTGGCGGAGCCACCGAGAGACTCAGGGCAATTAGTAATCATCCCTTTAACTACCGTGTAGTGCAGCTGTGGACTGCACCTTTAAACTTTATATACTTTCTTGCATTTCCGCGTGATGACGTCATGACGCCGATCACGTGACCACCAGTTGGCGCGGAGAACGTGATGACGTCATGACGTCAGCTTCCAGTACTTTGCAGCAGCCTTTGAGGTGCTGTGGGGCTGCACAGACCTGTGTACATCTTCTCCTGTAGTGTTACCAGTTAAGTTGTTTGTTTAATAAACTTTGTTATTTTGTTTCACTGAGTCAAACTTCATTATTCGGATAGGAACCTCCATTCCTACAGGTCCCTTACAGGCTGAGACAGGAGAAATTATATTGGGGATTAAGGAAATGGCAGGGAAATTAAACAAATACTAGGGGCGCGATCTTACCAGCCCTGGGGAGGTGGGTATGGAGGTGGGACAGCCAGGAAAATGGCAGAATTTGGGGGCGGGTGCCCAACCCGCCCCCGACCCGCCTCCTTGCCATTTTGCCAGGAGGCGGGTAGCCGCCCCGCGCCGGGCCCGTCTCCTTGGAGGCGGGAAGGGATTAAAGCCAATTAACTGCCTGTTAATAGGTAGTTAGCAGGCAGAAAATAGGCTTATCACCATTTTTCCCACACAAGTGCGGGCTTCACAAAGGCTCTGAACCCCGCCAGGGTCACTGAGGCAAGTAGTGTGTCTGCGGGGGACGGGGGTTGGGGTTGCAAAAGTGTGCTGCGGAGGTAAGTGGTGGGTGCAAGTGTGGAGAGGTGAGTATCTGAGGTAAGTGGAAAGTGTTAGAAAAAGTGTACTTACCTTTATTTCTTCCTGCAGGCTTCAGTCGGTGGGTATGCGGAGAGTCTAGCACCTCCGCAGTAGAGATGACAGATGGCTGTTGCATTCTCCAATGCAGCAATCATCTCATTTCTACAAAAGAAAGAGGTTTGATGAGGTCTTGAATTCAAGTCCTCATCAAACTGCAGAGAATGTCACTGTTTGACAGCTTCACGTTCTCTGCAACCGACTTCCCTTAATTGGCCTGCTAAGCCCACTGGGCGGGCTTAACAAGGTCAATCAAGGGTAAATAGCGTGGGTTGGCCAGAAGTTGATGGAGGCGGGATTGAAACCCGACAAGTGGGAGTCCCGCCTCCAAAAGCTCCCCATTGGCAAAATCACCCCCTTTGTGTCTGTCTTCACAGAAGAAGACGCAAAAAACTTCCCAGAAATAGTGGAGAACCTAGGGTCTAGTGAGAATGAGGAACTGAAAGAAATTAGTATTGGTAAAAAAATAATACTGAAGAAATTAATGGGACTGAAAGCCAATTAATCCCCTAGACCCGATGGCCTGCATTCTTGGGTTTTGAAAGAGGTGGCTATAGAGATAGTGGATGCATTGGTTGTCATTTTCCAAAATTTGACAGATTCTAGAACGGTTTCCGTGGATTGGAATGCAGCAAATGTAACCCCACTATTTAAGAAAGGAGGGAGAGAGGAAAGGGGGTACTACAGACCAGTTAGCCTGATATCAGTAGCAGGGAAAATGCTAGAATCTATTATTAAGGACATGGCAACAGGGCACTTAGAAAATAATAATAGGATTTTACAGAGTCACCACGAATTTATGAAAGGGAAATCGTGTTTGACAAATCTGTTATTAGAGTTTTTTGAGGTTGTAATTAACAGGATAAGGGGGAACCAGTGGATGTGGTGTATTTGGATTTTCAGAAGGCATTCGATAAGGTGCCACACAAGAAATTATTAAACAAAATTAGGGCTTATGGGATTGGGGGTAATATACTAGCAAGGATTGAAGATTGGGTAATGGACAGAAAACAGGGAGTAGGAATAAACGGGTCATTTTCGGGTTGGCAAGCTGTAACTAGTGGGGTACCGCAAGGATCAATGCTTGGACCTCAACTATTCCAAATCTACATCAATGATTTGGATGAGGGGACCAAATATAATATATTCAATTCAATTCAATTCAATTCAATTTTATTTGCCATATGTAACTAGTACAATGGAATTCTTACTCCCCGTAGGGAGACGTCAGCTATTCTTACAGCGCCGTGTTCAGAAAGTCAATTCAATGGCATCCAGTGGCAGTGGGAGCACGATGTCCCTCAGCCGCTCTGTCCTCCTCGTCACCGCGGCCTTCTCCTCACTGTTGCCAGCTCCACATGTGGTGGCCTGCTTCTCCCGTTCACGATCCGACCTCTGGCCACCATGCCCAGCTCCCCTCCTCCCAGTCGGACTGCGAGCTTCCTGCCAAGGAACTGCCGGCCGATGTGCTGTAGCGGGTCGTCGTGGCTGCTGCTGCTGCTCGTTGCGCTGCGCTGCCTCTGCCCGACTCGCCGAACACATCGTCGGGATGTAAATGCTCCGGTCGCCACGGCCTCCTCCTCACCGTCGCTGGCTCCACGGTCCGACGGCCCGAGGCCTGCTTCTCCCGCTCACAGTCCGGCCTCTGGCCGCCATGCTCGGCTCCCCTCCTCCCAGTCGGAATGCCTTCCCGCCAAGGAGCTGCCAGCCGACGTGCTCTAGCGGGTCGTCATGGCTGCTGCTGCTGCTGTTTGCGCTGCGCTGCCTCCGCCCGACTCGCCGAACACTTAGCTCCAAGTTTGCTGATGATACAAAGCTGGGTGGGCAGGTAAGTTGTGAGGAGGATGCAAAGAGGTTTCAAGGGGATATAGACAGGCTAAGTGAGTGGGCAAGAACATGGCAAATGGAATATAATGTGGAGAATTATCCACTTTAGTAGGAAAAATAGAAAAGCAGAGAATTTTTAAAATGGTGAGAGATTGGGAAATGTTGGTGTTCAGAGGGACCTGGGTGCCCTTGTATATGAATCACTGAAAGTTAACATGTCGGTACAGCAAGCAATTAGGAAAGCAAATGGTATGTTGGCCTTTATTACAAGAGGATTTGATTATAAGAGTAAAGACGTCTTACTGCAATTATATAGGGCCCTGGTGAGACCACACCTGGAGTATTGTGTACAGTTTTGGTCTCCTTACCTAAGGAAGGATACACTTGCCATAGAGGGAGTGGGATGGCGGGGGGGATTGTACAATGAGGAGAGATTGAGTAGACTAGGCCTATATTCTCTACAGTTTAGAAGAATGAGAGTTGATCTCATTGAAACATACAAAATTTTTACAGGGCTTGACAGGGTAGATGCAGGGAGGATATTTCCCCTGGCTGGGGAGTCTAGAACCAGGGGTCACAGTCTCAGAATAAGGGGTCGGCCATTTAGGACTGTGAGGAGGAGAAATGTCTTCACTCAGAGGGTGGTGAATCTTTGGAATTCTCTACCCCAGAGGGCTGTGGAGTTTCAGTTGTTGTGCATATTCAAGACAGAGATCGATAGATTTTGGAATATTAAGGGAATCAAGGGATATGGGGATAGTGCGGGAAAGTGGAGATGAGGTAGAAGATCAGCCATGATCGTATTGAATGGCAGAGCAGGCTCGAAGGGCCAAATGGCCTACTCCTGCTCCTATTTCTTATGTTCTTATGACTGATCTTTGACCTGAAATCCACTTTCCCCTTGTTTTGGGTTCTACTGCAAGTTTAAAGCAGAAAAAAACAGCAGTGATTGAGATGGAAATTCTGCCATCCTGTGCTCCCAGTGGCTCAGAGGACTGACACTGCAGTTTTGCAGAACATCTCCAAAGCCGTACTCCTTCAGGAGTGACTCCTTGCAGTGAGTGTGAGAGCACTGACCACACAAAAAATTAAACTTCATTTATTGCCACAAAAGTAGCAATAAATGAAGTTTAATTTTAACATTAGCCCAATTTAACTTAAAGTTACTTGGCTTCACTCATTGAGTTTGTGAACTCTTGTAGCTTTTTTTCATACACAAAGAGCTTTTACTTGCTACTGTCTTTTGTAATGGTACACTTACGAAAAATAAATACAGATTTCAACTGTAAACCAAGATCTTTTTCTGGTATTTTGATGACTATATTGGTGCAGTTTCCTGCCCGGTTGTCTGTCATTTTAATTCTCCGCCCCACTCCCACTCTGACCGCTCTGTCCTCGGCCTCCTACATAGAAACATAGAAACATAGAAAAACAGGAGCAGGAGTAGGCCATTCGGCCCTTCGAGTCTGCTCCGCCATTCAATATGATCATGGCTGATCCTCCATCTCAATACTATATTCCCACTCTCTCCCCATACCCCTTGATGCCCCTACACTTTTCTAATGAAGCTTAAAGGAAGCTCGAGGAACAACACCTCATTTTTCGATTAGGCACTTTACAGCCTTCCTGACTCAATACTGAGTTCAACAATCTCAGACCATAACCACTGTTCCCATTTTTTCGGACGGCAGCTGTTGGTGATGATTCTGCTATTCCCATTTACACCTCCTCTAGACCCAACTTTTGTTTCTTTACTTGGTCCATTATTATCCCCTTTTGCCTTGCACGATCATCCCTTTTATCATTTAATCTCTCCTGCCTTCCAACGTATCACAGGCCTTACCTTTTGTTCCTTCCTCCCATCCCCACTTTCCCTGCCTCTGTACTTGCTTAAAACCTGTTTCATCTCTAACTTTTTCCAGTTCTGACGAAAGGTCATCGACCTGAAACTTTAACTGTTTCTCTCTCCACAAATGCTGCCTGAACTGCTGAGTGTTTCCAGCATTTGCTCTTTTTATTACAAATTTCAACTGTTTACTCACAGAACTTATAACCCTCACCTAGACTTTCATTTCCACTGTTGTTTTTCTTTCATAACACAAGACAGCTTCCCTTACTTCCCATTTGGCTGCTTAACGTTAGGCTCATGCTGAGACTTAATGCTATCATCCAGAATGAAAGCTGCAGTGTTAGATATACCCAGTTCAGTTTGTTTGCACTGCCTGCTGTAGGATGCCTGCCTACAAGAAAAAAGATGCTTTGACGTCAGTTCAATGTGTTGGTACAGCATTGAATACCATATACAATAATGGGCTGCAAAAGTAGAGTCTATTGTAAGTCTTGAATGAATTCAGCTCAAAAATTACAAGTACTTCAATTATGTACAGCAGACAATTATTATAAGGGCGCAGAAGAACTAGCTTTAGTTAATCATTTAATTCTGAACCTATGATATTATTAGTGTTAACTGTACCGTGGTGTTCCTTTGTTGATTCAGCAGAGTTGTTGATTACAGTTTCACTCCCTGATTTGCTCTCTGAAGCTTTTCGCAGTAAAACTGGGACTGATCTGGCACAAGTAAATGACCCAGTTTATATTCTGATCTTAGCCCTTATTTGCCCAATTTTGCTGCGGAATCTACAATCAAATATACTGGGTGATGATTCATTCCTGAGCTGATTCTTTGCGGGGAGTAAGCAATGTTGGCATGGCAATACAGCCCATTGCTGATGCTGTTTCGCATTTCAGGTGAACCAAAGCACCCACTGTACGTGACCTGCTTCATCCAACTGTGCCGACTTACAATCTCACCAACGTTAGCCGATCAGGACCAAGATGAGAAAGGCATTTTCAACACGCATCGTGAGGTGTCAGCTGTCGTTCGGTGGGTAGCACTCGCTCACCTCTGAGTCAGAAGGTTGTGATTGAGAACGTCTCAATTTTAAAATTCTCATCCTTGTTTTCAAATCCCTCCATGGCCTCGCCCCCTCCCTATCTCTGTAACCTCCTCCAGCCCTACAACCATCCGAGATCTCTGCGTTCCTCCAATTCTGACCTTTTGTGCAACCCCGATTTTAATTGCTCCACCAGTGGTGGCTGTGCCTTCAGCTGCCTGGGCCCTAAGCTCTAGAATTCCCTACCTAAATCTCTCTGGGTGAGAAATTCATATACTTACCGCCACCTGTTAGTGCCAGCGATTCTCGAAAAAATGGCGGTTGCTGCTCTTGCGCCAGCTGGAGGTGGTCCCTGCGGTGGCCGCCATATTCGTGGGCCCCTTTGCGCTGCCGATAACTGGCAACGCCCTGTAAAAAATAAGGCGGCGTGGTGACGTGCACACCGACTTAACGTCACCTATGTGAACTTTGACCTGGCATGTCCTAAGCATGCCAGGTTAATCTGGCGTGCAAGCAGGCTGACAGACGCTGACAGGGCGATATCTGCAGCTGTTAAAGGGACACACACATCAATCAGGTAAGTTTGAATGGAAGGGTTTGGCCTTGGTTTTTTGGATTTTATTGAAGTGGTGGCTTACTGCAATATATGTGAAAAGTTTTTAAGTGGTTTGGGAGTGCTGCTGGATGCTTGCAAGGGCTCAGATGGTAAGTGAATGCCTTTGAGAAGACAGAACATGCTGCAAATACTCAGCAGATCACGCTACATCTGTGGAGTTCACGTCTCAGGTCGACATGCTGCCTGACCAACTGAGTATTTGTAGCATCTTATGCTGTCATTTCACATTAACAGTATCCACTTGCAGAGGGAAGAGGAAGACGCAGAAGAGGAAGATGCAGAAGGACAAGATGCAGAAGAGGAGAAAGCCGAAGAGGAGGAATCAGATGGAAGGATGCATCCCAGAGAGCTCCTTTGTGGCCGGGATATCAGGGATGGAATCAGCCGCCTGTGATCCCACTGGCTGGGCAGGCTGCCTCTTCCTGTTGACCCACTGGCTGGGCAGGCTGCCTCTTCCTGTTGACCCACTGGCTGGGCAGGCTGCCTCTTCCTGTTGACCCACTGGCTGGGCAGGCTGCCTCTTCCTGTTGACCCACTGGCTGGGCAGGCTGCCTCTTCCTGTTGACCCACTGGCTGGGCAGGCTGCATTTCTTGGGTGTGTGAAATGAGGAAGATACAAGGATGGAGTTGTGCTGACAGGAGGGCAGGAAACCTAGAGGTACATGCTAGAAGGGGGATAATGTATGAGGATACCCACATCTTGTATCCTTTGAGCGTCGCCGTTGGCCAAGGGCTGAGCCATGCCTCTGCCAAGAATAGCCTGCACCGTCTCCTCCAAGGGGGTGAGGTGATGCTAGGAATGGGAGGTGTACCTCATCATTGGTGCAGATTGTTGGTAAGTGAGTGATTGGGGGTTATGCATTGAGCAGTGTGTGAGGCTAGTGGCGCAGTTGGTAGGTGATGTCTTTTGAAGATGCATTCACTGACCTTAACCAGTGGTCTGAGGTCATGAAGCTTCTTAGGGCACTGTAGCCAGGTGGTGGAGGTGACACTGCTGGCAGTGACGGCCTTGGTAATGTACTCGCACATTGTTCTTTCTGGAGGGCATCCTGGCACCTGTGGGTAGAGGGACAGTTTTGCAGTGTTGACCCCCTGCACAAAGCTGGAGTGCTGCATATGGGACCCTGAGTGCCCCTTCCCTGGCTTGCTGAACCATTTGTGGTAGTGCTGAGGCAGTTTTCCCATTTGTTCAGTGGAGGAAGGTTTAAGAGCAGAACAATCATATTTGGAACTTCTTTTAAATATTGAATATTTGTAAAAAGACAGAAAAGGCTGAAAAATGTATTGAATCAGTGCATTTTATTTTGTCTTGCTTCAATGTGCATGGCCCTTTAAATTTCAGAGCTCCTCACTGCCCACAATGCATTGCGAGCTTCACAGCCTTGCACACAGACACGAGGGGAAGCAGCAACGCTGCACCAGGACTACAAATTGGTCCCAGATCCCTCATGCAATGCCATCAGGACGACATTGCGCCTAAGATTAGCACTGCACCACCTACCTCCATGCCCCCACACCAATTTAGGTCGGTTAGCACTGCAGCTATTTCGGGCGGTCATTAACGGCAGTTGGCGGTGACACCGACTGCTTTGCTGGAGATCACCAAGTTTCCCCCCTCTCTCTCTCTACCTCTCTCTCCTCCTTTAAGATGCTCCTTAAAACCTAACTCTTTGACCAAGCTTTTGGTCACCTGTCCTAATATCGCCTCACATGGCTCGGTGTTAAATTTTGTTTGATAACACTCCTGTGAAGCACCTTGGGCTGTTTTACTATGTTAAAGGCACTGTATAAATGTAAGTTGTTGTGGGCTCAAGTCCCACTCCAGAGACTTCAGAACAAATTCCAGGCTGGCCCTCCAGTCGAGTACTGAGGGACTGCTACATTGTCGGAGGTTCCATGTTTTGGATGAGACATTAAACTAAGGCCCCATCTGTACTTTCAGTGGGAAGTAAAAGGTCCCATGGCACTATTTCGAAGAAGAGCAGGGTAGATCTCACTGGTGTTCTGGCCAATATTTATCCCTCAACTAACATTACTAAAAACAGATTATCTGCTCATTATCACATTACGGTTTGTGGGATCTTCCTGTGTGCAAATTGGCTGCCATGTTTCCAACAGTGACTCCACTTCAAAAGTACTTCATTGGCTGTAAAGCGCTTTGGGACATCCTGAGGTTGTGAGAGGTGCTTCCTGTCCTGTCCTGTCCATAAAACATATGGGTTACTTGGGTTAAGAAATAGAAACAAAGAGACCATGCTAGAACTTTATTAATCACTGGTTAGTATTGTGAACAACTCTGGGCACTACACTTCGGATGTAAAGATGTAAAGGCATTAGAAAGGGTATTAGAGGAGGTTTACCAGGATGTTCCCAGGGATGAGGGGCTTCTGTTATAAGGGGAGGTTGGAAAAGTTAGGACTGTTCTCCTTGGAACAGTGAAGGTTAAGAGATGACCTAATAGAGGTTTTCAAGATGATGAGAGATTTTGATAGAGTAAAAGGGAAAAGATATTCCCTCTGGTGAATGGGTCAATAAATAGAGGTCATAGATTCAAAATCATTGGCAAAAGATCTAGAGGGGAGATGAGGAGACATTTTTTCACTCTGAGAGTGGTTGGGATCTGGAACGCTCTACCTGAAAAGGTGGTGGAAGCTGTTTCCATAAATAATTTTAAAAGGGAGTTGGACAGGTACTTGAGGATGAGGAACTTGCAGGGTTACGGACAAAAAGCGGGGGTGTGGGACTGAGCATGACTGCTCTTTCAAAGATCCACCACAGGCACAATGGGCCGAATGGCCTCCTTCTGTGCTGTAAGTTTCTATGATTCTATCTAGTTCCTTGAACCAAGACAACTTGACTTGCTGGGAGCGGCATCGTGTCTATTAGTCTGTGTGTACACTTGCCTTTTCTTTCCTCATTATTCCGGCCCTTCGGTGGCACTAAGCCTGAGTGAGCAAATCTCAGGGGTTCATTTACGCTCAACCGTATCACGATGCACCAGGTCAGGTGAGATTCACGCTGGGGTACTTTTCACTGCATCTCATTTGTACTGCTGTCAACACTGCAGTGCTCTCCTCCTCCAGAGACGAAGGCAGTTTCCACAAGTAAGCCACTTGGTATTTATTGCCAAGTCAGACTTTCAGTTTGTACACCCAGATATAAACTCACATGTGGCTCAGTGCTGGAGTGCCATCAATCATCCTATTAAACAACAGTTATCGGAGGCTAACCAAAAAGGTAATAATTTCTACAAGCAGAAAAACAATAAATTAGAATCATAGCTTTTATCACCATGCATGCTCAGTGCTGCAGTCCTCTGCTGACTGTCATTATTATATGTTAATCCCACATATTTAAGGATTATTAATGTCAGTTTTTATTGCTACTTTTTTCTGGTTTCATTATTTGTATAAATAAACAGCAGAAAGTAAGTTGAGGTGTGGGGGAAGGGAGGGGGAATTGGAACCCCAAGAAGCTGGGTACGTTAGGAAATAATCAGTCGAAAACCATTTTTTATTTTGAATGTCGCAAAAGCTCAAGAGAACAAGGGACTTAAAAGAGGTATGGCAGTGGAATCACAATTCATAATGATTTACACAATCCATGGACACCATGCAGCCGAGGGGGAGCGGACCAAGCCGGGAACTGGAGCAGAGGCCAGTACATAAAGAGCACGGTCGGAGAGGGGCCTGAACTCACTGTGAGCAGCCGAGGGGGAGCGGACCAAGCCGGGAACTGGAGCAGAGGCCAGTACATAAAGAGCACGGTCGGAGAGGGGCCTGAACTCACTGTGAGCAGCCGAGGGGGAGCGGACCAAGCCGGGAACTGGAACAGAGGCCAGTACATAAAGAGCACGGTCGGAGAGGGGCCTGAACTCACTGTGAGCAGCCGAGGGGGAGCGGACCTACCCGGGAACTGGAACAGAGGCCAGTACATAAAGAGCACGGTCGGAGAGGGGCCTGAACTCACTGTGAGCAGCCGAGGGGGAGCGGACCTACCCGGGAACTGGAACAGAGGCCAGTACATAAAGAGCACGGTCGGAGAGGGGCCTGAACTCACTGTGAGCAGCCGAGGGGGAGCGGACCTACCCGGGAACCGGAGCAGAGAGGAAAAAATCCAGGAGTCCCAAAAACAAGCTGTGACGTCACAGGACAGCAGGTAGGAGATTGGTTGGTGACTATTAAGGTTTTTTTTCTCTCTTACCTCGGACAGTGGTTTAAATTAGGAGCAGGGAACTGCAGAGTACTGTATTAAATTTATAGCTTAACTAGTCAAACTAATTAATATAATTACAAATAATCGTTGGATAAAGACTTTAATTCAAAAAATAAAATAAGTCTAGACTTATTTGGGAGCAGGCAGCAGAGCTGGGCGAGACCAGAGCGGGAGCAGAGCGAGCGAGGCTGCAACTCAACAGAGGCAGAATCTGAAAGAGTGACGTCAGCACAAGGGAAGGAGCTGATTGGTGAGTAGATGGTGAGTGTTTTTTGTTAAGTTTTAAGGTTATTTCTGCTAAGTTAGTTCTTAGTCTATTAAATAGAGGCATGGCAGGGCAACTCAGTCCCGTGGCGTGCACAGCCTGTGCCATGTGGGAAGTCCTGGATGCTTCGCATCTCTTGAAAACCTCTATTAGGTCATCTCTTAACCTTCACTGTTCCAAGGAGAACAGCCCTAACTTTTCCAACCTCCCCTTATAACAGGTGGCAGCTTGAGATCCGTGTTTCAGAGCTTGAGCGGCAACTGGAGTCACTGCGGTGCATCTGCGAGGCTGAGAGTTACGTGGATAGCACGTTTCAGGAGGTGGTCATCCCGCAGCTTAAGAGTGTGCAGGCAGAGAGGGAATGGGTAACCGCCAGACAGAAGAGGAGGACCAGGCAGGTAGTGCAGGAGTCCCCTGAACCCATCTTGCTCACCAACCAGTATTTGGTGCTGAGTACTGGTGAGGGAAATGGTTCCGCTGGGGAGTGCAGCCAGAGTCAAGTTCACGGTACCACAGGTGGCTCAGCTGCACGGGGAGGAGGAAAAAGAGTGTAAGAACAATAGTGATAGGGGATTCAATAGTTAGGGGAGCAGACAGGCGTTTCTGCGGCCGTAGACGTGACTCCAGGATGGTATGTTGCCTCCTCGGTGCCAGGGTCAAGGATGTCACTGAGCGGCTGCAGGACACTCTGAGGGGGAGGGTGAACAGACAGAGGTCATTGTCCATATCAGTACCAACAACATAGGCAGAAAGAGGGATGAGGTCCTGCAGGCAGAGTTTAGGGAGCTAGGAGAGAGATTAAAAAGCAGGACCTCAAAGGTAGTAATCTCTGGATTACTCCCGGTGCCACATGCTAGTGCAGGAATAGGAGGATAGAACAGATGGATGTGTGACTGGAGAGATGGTGTAGGAGGGAGGGCTTCAGATTCCTGAGGCATTGGGACCATTTCTGGGGAAGGTGGGACCTGTACAAGCCGGACGGTTTACACCTCAACAGAGCCGGGACCAATATTCGTGCGGGGAGGTTTGCTAGTGCTGTTGGGGAGGGTTTAAACTAGCTTGGCAGGGGATGGGCACCAGGATATAGGAGTAGAAAAGAGGAATAAGGTGCACAAAAGAGTGATTGTGTTGGTTAGTACTAGAGAAGAAAGTAGTACTAGAGGTGGAAGTAATAACATATTAGATAGGAGCAGACTAAGAAAGGCTACGAAAAATTCAAAAATGGGTTTAGAATACATGTACGTAAATGCACAAAGTGTGGTGAATAAGGTTGGTGAGCTACAAGCAAAATTAGCTGTGTGGCAATATGATGTGGTAATAACAGAAAAGTGGCTTAAAAATGGTGGGGACTGGGCACTTAATAATCAAGGGTACAAGGTGTTCAGAAAAGATAAGGAAGGAAAAAAGGGAGGTGGGGTGGCAGTGCTGATTAGGGAAGACATTGTAGTGTTGGAAAGGAAGGATGTTCTTGAGGGAACAAGGACAGAATCCATTTGGTTAGAGTTGAGGAGCAAAAAGGGTATGATCACACTATTGGGGGTATTCTATAGGCCTCCAAATAGTGAGAGGGAGGTAGAGGAGCAAATCTGCAGGGAAACCGCAGAGATATGCAAGAGCTATAGAGTGGTGATATTGGGGGACTTTAATTGCCCAAATATCGATTGGGATAATGCTAGGGTAAAGGGAAAGGAGGGGGAGGAATTTCTGAAATGTGTTCAGGAGAATTTCCTTGACTAGTATGTTCCTGGCCCAACTAGGCAGGAGGCATTGCTGGATCTGGTGCTGGGGAATGAGGTGGGCCAGGTCAACCAAGTGTCTGTGGGAGAACACTTGGGTACGAGTGATCATCGTATCATAAGACTTAGATTAGCAATGGAGAAGAGCAAGGAATAATCTAGAGTGGAACTTCTAAACTGGAATAGGGCTAACTTCAATGGGATGCGAAAGGATCTAGCCAGGGTAAAATGGAACCAAAGACTGACAGGAAAAGCTGTAATGGAACAATGGATGATCTTTAAGGAGCAGATGTTCTAAGTACAGGCTAGGTACATTCCAACAAGAGGGAAGGGGGAACCAAAGCAAGGGCTCCTTGGATGACGAGGAAGATTGAGAAGATGATGAAACAAAAAAGAGGGTGTATGATGCATGTCAGGTGAATTCTTCAAGGGAGAACCAGACCAAATACAACCAGTTGAGAGGGGATGTGAAGATGAAAATAAGATTGGCAAAGAAAGAATATGAGAGTAGAATGGTGATTGACATAAAAGGGAACCCAAAAATCTTCTACTGGCATGTAAACAGTAAGCGGGTAGTAAGAGGCGGGTGGGGCCTATTAGAGACAAAGAAGGTGTTAATGCTTAGAGGCACTGGACAAGGCTAAAATACTCAATAAGTACTTTGTATCAGTGTTTACTAAGGAGGTGGATGCTGACAAAATATCGGTAGAAATGGAAAAGGTAGAAGCAATGGAAGGGGTGAAAATTGATAGGCAGGATATACTAGAAAGGCTGGGCATGCTTAGAGTGGACAAGTCGCCTGATACCAATTGACTGCAACAGGACATAGAAAGGCTAGAAGAATGGGCAGACAAGTGGCAGATGGAATTTAATACAGAGAAGTGTAAGGTGATGCATTTTGGCAGAAGGAACAATATACACTTAATGGCACAGTTTTAAAGAGTGTGCAGGGACAGAGGGACCTGGGAGTTAATGTGCATTGGTCCCTGAAGGTGGCAAGGACATATTGAGAGAGTGGTTAGCAAAGTATATGGGATTTTGGGCTTCATAAAAAGAGGTATTGAGTACAAAAGTAGAGAAGTTATGCTGAAGCTTTAAGAGATGGTTAGGCCACAACTGGAGTATTGCATCCAGTTCTGGTCAACACACTTTAGGAAGGATGTGAAGGCTCTTGAGAGGGTGCAGAGGAGATTTACCAAAATGGTTCCGGGGATGGAGATCTTAGCTACAGGACAGGTTGGAGAAGCTGGATTTGTTTTCATTAGAGCAAAGGAGGTTGATGGTTGATTCGATAGAGGTGTACAAGATTAACGGGTTTGGATAGGCTAGACGGGGAAAGACTGTTCCCACTAGTTGATGGTACAAGGACTAGGGGCACAGATTTAAGGTTTTGGACAAGAGATACAGAGGGGATGTGAGGAAAAACTTTTTTACACAGCGAGTGCTGGTGACCTGGAATTTGTTGCCGAAGGAAGTGGTGGAAGCAGACACACTCAGTGTTTTCAAGGGGAGACTGGATAGGCACTTGAGGGAATTAAACTTGCAGGGCTACAGGGGTAGAGCAGGGGAATAGGACTGACTGGATTGCTTTACAGAGAGCCAGCATGGACTCAATGGGCTGAATGGCCTCCTTCTGTGGTGTTATGACTCTATGACCCTATGACATTCAATGGGGCTCACCATCAGACTCTATGACATTCGATGGGGCTCACCATCAGACTCTATGACATTCGATGGGGCTCACCATCAGACTCTATGGCATTCGATGGGGCTCACCATCAGACTGTCACCTAAATGTTAGATTTTTTTTAATATAAATCAAGTCAAGTTAAAGATCACTGAGCCAAAAATCGGCAAGGTGGCAAAATTTTAGCAAGATAGGGGCATAAAGCAGGTGCATCTCATATTTAGGGGTCATTGATTTTAGGATGGGGGCCGGCTTTACACCCTGTTTTGATCCCAATGAAATTCTCAGCCCAGAGGAGCCGTAAACTTTACTGGAGTGGACATGTGAGTGAGAGGGATGGTGCAAGCCTCAGAATTCCCAACATTTCCAACCCCATATGACATCATTATCATTGGCGTAACTTACAAGCAGAGAAAAGAAGCATAGCCTTCCCAGGAGTAGGTCTCCCCCTCAGAAGTGAACCATTTGAAGAAGCTCATTGCCTGGACGACTTTTGCCCATATTTCAGGTTTGCACACATATTTTGGGGATTTTTGTTTGCTTTGGGGAGGTACTGAGCTGCACTTCCAACCGCCAGATGGAAAGACTCTCAGGTCATGAGCAGCATGGGTTTCTCTATGGGGATTCCACTATTTGAAATCTTGATGGAGAAAGAGGAGGAGAACAGAAGGGAGTAAAAGAGAGTGAGAGAGCAGCAAGGAAGAAGGCGGCAATTGGATAGCCTCAAAAGTGAATGAGGCCATTCAGCTATTGCCAACACAATGAGTGTACAGGCTCCAGAGGGACTGAGTGAGGAGCTGCACCTTGACCAACTTGGATTGACTAAGAAAGAACTGGACAAGAAAATGCCACCTTCAGCATGATGACCTGCAGCCCCGATCATAACAGAACAACTCTGCCAATGGCTGTCACTACAGCTCTCAACTTCAGTGCAACCAGTGACTTATGCAACATAAGCCAGACCAGTCCTGCACTGCACTCAATGGGTCACCAATACCACCTTCAAGAGAGCAGGGGAATTCATCCATTTTGGGAGTCATCCTAAAATGGATGAATTCCACAGCTCTCCTAGCAGGACATGGTTATTAAGTTATCTGTTGTGACTAGGTTCCCTGCTATCCACTTCACCATTTCACTATTCAAAAAGGGCTGCAAATGGATTTCCAGGACGAGGTGGGCCCTGATATTGGGGAGGCGGAAGAACCTGGAAATCAGCTTCAAGAGGATCGGTACTCGAATGGCTGTTCCATGTTTACTGTTAGGGGACTTCATAGGGACATCATCAGTAATATATTCTCCTCAGATTAGTGCTCTCCCCTGTGAAAACTTCTAGTACTACATCTCCCCTGCCTTCTTGCCAACTCCAATCATTCCATATCTAAACATTTGTCTTTCTGGTCGCCATTAATAAATATGTCACATCCTTCAACCAGACTTCATGATATCGTGTGTCCCCGTGCTTATCGAACAACAAAGCCAAGTCAAAGTGCAACATCATATTCATTTTACATTAAGGAGTGCTCATTCTTTCTCATCACTGTGTTTCCTTTTGGTGCCCATGTATGTTTTTCTATTCCTATCCTGGCACCTTGTCTGGAGAGGTCCTTAGCTGCTTAGTTGTTGAACCAAAGTGGGTCCTGGGGCTGCACTGTGTGCTGCATCTCTTGTGCAACCACCAGGCAACCTGGCCCTGCCTCCTACATTTTCTTTCAGAAGGCTAGGTCAGAGGCTTGGAATGTGCTGCTATCCTAAGGGACAGCAACACCATGTTGGTTGACTCCAGCCATGCCAGTGCTACTGGACCAAGATTCAGGGTGGCCACTGATCCCGAAAGCCCCGAGAGAGTGTCTCCTGCAAGCTGGCCCCAAGTATCTGCAGCGTCCGCTCAAGCTTGTTGCCAGGGGCCTTCAGGGCTGCAGTCTCTTCTTCAACTGACAATGAGGAACCAATGTGTCCTGAGATGCTGCTCCAGGAGGGAGGGACTTGGTCACAGATTCTAATGAAGCTGCCACATGCTCTATTGGTGCGTGCAATGAGGAAAAAGATTCCACATATGAGGGCAGTTGACTTCACCCCTGTCATCTGCACATATGTGTAATGTTCATCAAACATACTTCTTTTCATAGCAGGATGCATGAGACCTAAGCCTGCAGCCTCCTGCACCTGTGCTGAACAGTTAGTTCCCATCCACTCCCCACTCCTCTGGCTCTTGTGCTTCCCTGGAACAATATCCTCATTCCTAATATTTTGATACTCCCCGCCACCACCCTCACCCCACCACACACAGGTGACAGTCTCTGAGCTGGTGCATGGGACAGAGAAGGTGGGTGAAAATAGGGGTGAAATTGAGAGGAGGCACAGGATATTCATCAGCATTATCATAATCTCCTTTAAAAGATTGCTATCATCATAGTCATCATTCTCTTCCTCCTCTTCTGCCCACTCCATGCTGTGCTGGACCTGTGGGAGATGAAGAAATGAGGTAAGAATGGATGTGCAGCATCCAGAAAGGATGACAAAATCAAGGCAGCTCTGGAGTTCAGAGGCAGCCTGGTACTTTGAACTGCTGCTTTGAGCCCACACACCTGATACAGGCACTGGCACACTGGCCTTACCATCGCAAACAGTCGCAGCGGTTTGTCTGTCGGCACTGCTATGCTTTCCTGGGGCTGAGAGAAGTGGTACTCAGCGCCACTACCACTTCCCTCAGCATGGCTCTGGTAAGTGCCTTCAGTGGCCTTCTTCCCTGTGAACCTGACGCAGGTGTCCTCAACTCCATCGCATAGCATGCTACCCGCCACCACCTCAGCACAACTCCATCGCACAGCATGCTACCCGCCATCACATCAGCACAACTCCATCCCGCAGCATGCCACCCGCCATCACATCAGCACAACTCCATCCCGCAGCATGCTACCCGCCATCACATCAGCACAACCCCATCCCGCAGCATGCTACCCGCCATCACCTCAGCACAACTCCATCCCGCAGCATGCTACCCACCACCACCTCAGCACAACACCATCCCACAGCATGCTACCCGCCACCACCTCAGCACAACTCCATCCCGCAGCGTGCTACCCGCCACCACCTCAGCACAACTCCATCTCGCAGCGTGCTACCCGCCACCACCTCAGCACAACTCCATCCCGCAGCATGCTACCCGCCACCACCTCAGCACAACTCCATCCCGCAGCGTGCTACCCGCCACCACCTCAGCACAACTCCATCCCGCAGCATGCTACCCGCCACCACCTCAGCACAACTCCATCCCACAGAATGCTACCCGCCACCACCTCAGCACAACTCCATCCCACAGAATGCTACCCGCCACCGCCTCAGCACAACCCCATCCCGCAGCATGCTACCCGCCACCACCTCAGCACAACTCCATCCCGCAGCGTGCTACCCGCCATCACCTCAGCACAACTCCATCCCGCAGAATGCTACCCGCCACCGCCTCAGCAAAACTCCATCGCACAGAATGCTACCCGCCATCACCTCAGCACAACTCCATCCCGCAGCATGCTACCCGCCACCGCCTCAGCACAACTCCATCCCGCAGCATGCTACCCACCATCACCTCAGCACAACTCCATCCCGCAGAATGCTACCCGCCAGCACCTCAGCACAACACCATCCCGCAGCATGCTACCCACCATCACCTCAGCACAACTCCATCGCACAGAATGCTACCCACCATCACCTCAGCACAACTCCATCGCACAGCATGCTACCCGCCAGCACCTCAGCACAACTCCATCCCACAGAATGCTACCCACCATCACCTCAGCACAACTCCATCGCACAGCATGCTACCCGCCAGCACCTCAGCACAACTCCATCCCACAGCATGCTACCCGCCACCGCCTCAGCACAACTCCATCGCACAGCATGCTACCCGCCACCGCCTCAGCACAACTCCATCCCGCAGCATGCTACCCACCATCACCTCAGCACAACTCCATCCCACAGCATGCTACCCGCCACCACCTCAGCACAACTCCATCCCGCAGCATGCTACCCACCACCACCTCAGCACAACTCCATCCCGCAGCATGCTACCCGCCAACACATCAGCACAACTCCATCGCACAGCATGCTACCCGCCACCGCCTCAGCACAACTCCATCCCGCAGCATGCTACCCGCCACCACCTCAGCACAACTCCATCCCACAGCATGCTACCCGCCACCACCTCAGCACAACTCCATCCCGCAGCATGCTACCCGCCACCACCTCAGCACAACTCCATCCCGCAGCGTGCTACCCGCCACCACCTCAGCACAACTCCATCCCGCAGCATGCTACCCGCCAGCACCTCAGCACAACTCCATCCCGCAGCATGCTACCCGCCACCACCTCAGCGCAACTCCATCCCGCAGAATGCTACCCGCCACCACCTCAGCACAACTCCATCCCGCAGCATGCTACCCGCCAACACATCAGCACAACTCCATCGCACAGCATGCTACCCGCCATCACCTCAGCAGAACTCCATCCCACAGCATGCTACCCGCCAGCACCTCAGCACAACTCCATCCCACAGCATGCTACCCGCCACCACCTCAGCACAACTCCATCCCGCAGCATGCTACCCGCCAGCACCTCAGCACAACTCCATCCCACAGCATGCTACCCGCCACCGCCTCAGCACAACTCCATCCCGCAGAATGCTACCCGCCATCACCTCAGCACAACTCCATCCCGCAGCATGCTACCCGCCAGCACCTCAGCACAACTCCATCCCACAGCATGCTACCCGCCACCGCCTCAGCACAACTCCATCCCACAGCATGCTACCCGCCACCGCCTCAGCACAACTCCATCCCGCAGAATGCTACCCGCCATCACCTCAGCACAACTCCATCCCGCAGCATGCTACCCGCCAGCACCTCAGCACAACTCCATCCCACAGCATGCTACCCGCCACCGCCTCAGCACAACTCCATCCCGCAGAATGCTACCCGCCAACACATCAGCACAACTCCATCCCGCAGCATGCTACCCGCCAGCACCTCAGCACAACTCCATCCCACAGCATGCTACCCGCCACCGCCTCAGCACAACTCCATCCCGCAGCATGCTACCCGCCATCACCTCAGCACAACTCCATCCCGCAGCGTGCTACCCGCCAACACATCAGCACAACTCCATCGCACAGCATGCTACCCGCCACCACCTCAGCACAGCTCCATCCCGCAGCATGCTACCCGCCAACACATCAGCACAACTCCATCCCGCAGCATGCTACCCGCCATCACCTCAGCACAACTCCATCCCACAGCATGCTACCCGCCACCACCTCAGCACAACTCCATCCCGCAGCATGCTACCCGCCATCACCTCAGCACAACTCCATCCCGCAGCATGCTACCCGCCACCACCTCAGCACAACTCCATCCCACAGCATGCTACCCGCCACCACCTCAGCACAACTCCATCCCGCAGCATGCTACCCGCCATCACCTCAGCACAACTCCATCCCACAGCATGCTACCCGCCACCGCCTCAGCACAACTCCATCCCGCAGCATGCTACCCGCCATCACCTCAGCACAACTCCATCCCACAGCATGCTACCCGCCATCACCTCAGCACAACTCCATCCCGCAGCATGCTACCCGCCATCACCTCAGCACAACTCCATCCCGCAGCATGCTACCCGCCATCACCTCAGCACAACTCCATCCCGCAGCGTGCTACCCGCCACCACCTCAGCACAACTCCATCCCGCAGCATGCTACCCACCATCACCTCAGCACAACTCCATCCCGCAGCGTGCTACCCGCCACCACCTCAGCACAACTCCATCCCGCAGCATGCTACCCGCCAACACATCAGCACAACTCCATCGCACAGCATGCTACCCGCCACCACCTCAGCACAACTCCATCCCGCAGAATGCTACCCGCCAACACATCAGCACAACTCCATCCCGCAGCATGCTACCCGCCATCACCTCAGCAGAACTCCATCCCGCAGCATGCTACCCGCCATCACCTCAGCACAACTCCATCCCGCAGCATGCTACCCGCCATCACCTCAGCACAACTCCATCCCGCACAATGCTACCCGCCAGCACCTCAGCACAACTCCATCCCGCAGCATGCTACCCGCCAGCACCTCAGCACAACTCCATCCCACAGCATGCTACCCGCCACCACCTCAGCACAACTCCATCCCGCAGCATGCTACCCGCCAACACATCAGCACAACTCCATCCCGCAGCATGCTACCCGCCATCACCTCAGCACAACTCCATCCCACAGCATGCTACCCGCCACCGCCTCAGCACAACTCCATCCCGCAGCATGCTACCCGCCACCACTTCAGCACAACTCCATCCCGCAACATGCTACCCGCCATCACCTCAGCACAACTCCATCCCACAGCATGCTACCCGCCATCACCTCAGCACAACTCCATCCCGCAGCATGCTACCCGCCACCACCTCAGCACAACTCCATCCCGCAGCATGCTACCCGCCATCACCTCAGCACAACTCCATCCCGCAGCATGCTACCCGCCACCACCTCAGCACAACTCCATCCCGCAGCATGCTACCCGCCACCACCTCAGCACAACTCCATCCCACAGCATGCTACCCGCCACCGCCTCAGCACAACTCCATCCCGCAGCATGCTACCCGCCATCACCTCAGCACAACCCCAGCACGGCATGAGGTTGAAAAGGGCATCCAACAACTGAAGAACAACAAGGCCTCAGGAGCAGATGGAATCCCCGCCGAGGTGCTAAAACATGGCGGAGAAGCACTATTGGTGCGAATACGTGAACTCATTTCTTTTATTTGGAAGGAGGAGAGCATGCAAGGGGAACTCAGAGACGCCGTAATTGTGACCATCTTCAAGCAAGGTGACAAGTCCAATTGCGGTAAATACAGAGGAGTCTCCCTGCTGTCTGCCACAGTGCAAGTCATTGCAAGAATCCTCCTCAATCGCCTTCAACCACCGTCTGCCCCACCTGTGACAGAGACTGTTGGTCTCGCATTGGACTCATCAGTCACCTGAGAACTCATTTTTAGTGTGGAAGCAAGTCATCCTCAGTTCCGAGAGACTGCCTGAAAAGAACAACCCTGCAGGCTGTCTCTCCTCTGGCAAGTTATCACAAGGATTACAAGGGTTGAAGGAAATGGCCCACCAGCACCTTCTCATGCCAAGAAAGAAAGAAATAACTTGCATTTATATAGCTCCTTTACCACCTCAGGATGCCCCAAAGTGCTTTACAGCCAAAGAAGTACTTTTGAAGTGTAGTCACTGTTGTAATGTAAGAAACGTGGCAGCCAATTTGTGCACAGCAAGCTCCCACAAACACTGATGTGTCAGCCTGGATTACGTGCTCAAATCTCTGGATTGGGACTTGAATCCACAACCTTATTAGCAACATTGGGATGGGCAATGAATGCAGTCCTGAAAACGCCGCCTACATCCCGAAAACAACTAACAAAAGAAGGACCTGTATGTCTGCGCCACAAAAATTCTAAGTTAGCCTCCTCCTTCTGCCACCATTTCTTTGTGATCCTCCAATGCCTAATTTGGATGCCGTGCAGTCTTGAGAAAGCACAAGGGCTTAGAATTTGGTCTGCGCAGAGATCGTTCTTCAGGCAAGACTCAGACTTCTAAGGTCCCAGTATAGAGACTGGAAGTGCACCGCCCGCCATATTGGGTAAGGACATAAAGGCCTCCCTCCGAGATTGGTTTGCCATTAGGCAGCCAGCAGCGGTGCTGGCTTCACTCGGGCAAACCAGGCCTAGGGATTGCCTGCTAGGCCCAACCAAGAAGATAAGTAACGTACCTGAATATGCAGCCGGGAGGCGCAGGAGTGCTTCTCCCGAATCCACATTCAAGGAAACGATCACTACTGCTCCTCCACTCCATCTCCGCCCCTCGGGGCACTGCCCCCGATCTCCCTCACCCAATCCATGGCCCTGTGATCCCAGGACATGACCCCCCAATCCCCTACCACCCCAATTACCCAACCCCTGCAATCCGCGGACCCAACCCCTGACCACACGATTCCCAGACCCGACCCTCCGACCCCCGACCCCACTATTCCTGGACCCAACCCCGATCCCAGACCGACCCCCGGACCCACTTACCTGGGGGCAACGCTAATCGCACAACTATTCGCCGGCGGTCATCCATCGGCTTCATTGCAATGAGACCTGAGGGCCAGTTTCGGGGGAGCCTCTGGCCTCACCATTCAGGTGCAGGGAATATAACCTATGGCCCCCGTGAAAATTTCTGGGCCAAGGAATCTTTCTTTTCAAAGGCTATGGGAGAAAACCCAGCACCTAGCTGCTGTGTCTCAAATTACCTTAAGTTGTTGTGATTCACTATCTCATGATATTACTGTTTACTTCCCTTTGTGTTACATTACTCATGGATACAAAGTAAAAGGCTTAGTGCTCAGGGCTGAAGGAACATCTCTTGCACTTGCCTGAACAAGATCACAGAAGCAACAAAGAGGGAGTCAATTTCTTTAATAGATTTCCCCTGATTATTGAGCCCATTTGAAATTCTGTAACAATTTCATTCCAATACTATTTGTTACAGTTATTAACATTTTATGGGATTCACTAATTCTGCTAATGATCTTATGCATTTTAGTTGACGGTCGGCAGTCTTATTAGGCATATATTTAATGTGATTGTATGATGTTATTTTGCCCGTTATTTTAATAGAAGTGTTATGAATTGGTCTGCTAATTTTGCCAACAGTTATTTCTGGCCTCATATTGTCTTCCCACCACAGAGAACACAGTTGGTTTTGAATTTGTGAAACTGACTTGAAATTGACAAATAAAGGAAAGGAAGGAAATTGCTTGGTGTTGATTTGCTGAATAAAAATAATTAAAAGAGCATAGAAACAAGTTCGTTAATATTTAATTTGATTTTGTAAAACAATAATGCAAGTTTATTTTCCTTCATGTATGTTCTCTCCTCCTTTCCTCTAGGGCTGACCAATGTCGGGATGTGGTTGCATGGGCTGTGACAGCCTACTGGTATTTCACCCGAATGACCATTCTCCCTGCAGCAGTGAGTGCCAGTAAATTATTGGCCGGTGCGGGGGTCATCCCAACTAAGCCCATGGGGGGGGGGGGGGGGAATTATCCTGACTAAGCCCATGGGGGGGGGATTATCCCAACTAAACCCATGGGGGGGGGGGGGATTATCCCAACTAAACCCATGGGGGGGATTATCCCAAATAAACCCATGGGGGGGGGGATTATCCCAACTAAACCCATGGGGGGGGGGATTATCCCAACTAAACCCATGGTGGGGGGGGATTATCCCAACTAAACCCATGGGGGGGGAGATTATCCCAACTAAACCCATGGGGGGGGGGATTATCCCAACTAAACCCATGGGGGGGATTATCCCAAATAAACCCATGGGGGGGGATTATCCCAACTAAACCCATGGGGGGGGGATTATCCCAACTAAACCCATGGGGGGGATTATCCCAACTAAACCCATGGTGGGGGGGATTATCCCAACTAAACCCATGGGGGGGAGATTATCCCAACTAAACCCATGGGGGGGAGATTATCCCAACTAAGCCCATGGGGGGGGGGATTATCCTGACTAAACCCATGGGGGGGGGGATTATCCCAACTAAACCCATGGAGGGATTATACCAAATAAACCCATGGGGGGGATTATACCAAATAAGCCCATGGGGGGGATTATCCCACCTAAACCCATGGGGGGGGGTGGCGGGATTATCCTAACAATGTCCATGGTGGGGGGATTATCCCAACAAAGTCCATTGGGGGGGGATTATCCCAACAAAGTCCATGGGTGGGGGGATTTTCACAACAAAGTCCATGGGGGTGATTATCCCAACAAAGCCTATGGGGCGGTCATCCTAACTAAGCCCAGGAGGAGGGGAGAGGGTTATCCCAACTAACCCTGGAAGGGTGTTATTAGCCCAGATAAGCCCAGGGGGGAATCATCACAACTAACCCCATGTGGCGGGGTGGTGGGGGGTGGTGGGGTGTGGGCGGTGGTCACCCCAACTAAACCCAATCCGTCTTCACCCAACATTCACAGATGTGCATTTTTGAGCAAAATCCGTTGATTTTCCACTCCCAATCTACTGGCACAGATGCTAATTGTAGCAACCCGGATACCAGCCTTCCAGGACTCAGTAACACACAGAGCTTTGTATTTACCCACTGGGCAACTTTATAATCATAAAGTTCAAACAGTTTAATTGGCATTGGTATTTATAGCAAAGGCAAATAATAAAACTGAAGAAGAAAATAAAAAAATAATTTCTCCAAGGAACCTCAAAAGCCTTGAGTTTGGGAATTTGTATTTAACTGATGCGATTTCCTTTATTATTATTATCGATATATTGTACTCATTAAAACATTCTGAAATGTTGTACAGGTGAAAGAATGCGAATAAATGATGTTTACCTCTGGATCACTGTCACCTCTGAATTTTTAATTTATTTCTGGCTATTCCTATGGCAACCTAGCAATTATAATACATTTTGTTAAGCTTGTTCTCAGTGAGCAGACTGAGCACTTTATGTACTTGAGAGAAGTGATGCGTGAGGGCAATACCAATGACACAATGTTCACAGGATTATGTTCAGAACGGCACATAACATTTAAATGAAAAATATTCAGTAGCAATTTATCTAGTCAATCTTAGGCATTTATGTGTTATCTCCTTTAATTTATTGCCTGGCAACAAAATAATTCAGGGAACAAGGGATGAATTTATTGGTACAAAGAAAGTGTGCGCCTTGCTTTGGTGCTAACTGTGAGTGGCAGAATGACTGCAAAACCCGCAATGATCTCAGGTTACTCGGAATGTACCCTTGAGTTGAATCCACATATCTCAATACAAAGGAATCATCCTAACTAACTAACTAAGCCCAGGGGAGGGGAGAGGGTTATCCCAACTAACCCTGGGAGGGCGTTATTAGCCCAGATAAGCCCAGGGGGGAATCATCACAACTAACCCCATGTGGCGGGGTGGGGGGGGCGGTGGGGTGTGGGCGGTGGTCACCCCAACTAAACCCAATCCTGTCTTCACCCAACATCCACGGATGTTGCCTGGCCTGCTGAGTTTTTCCAACATTTTCTGTTGTTATTTTGGATTTCCAGCACCTGCAGTATTTTGCTATTGTAAGGCGCAAGAATGCCTATGGTGTGAACCTGGAGTATTGAAGTGCCAGTCTGCATAATGTAAGCATCATTTTCTTGTGCTTTCTTTAGTTCATGTTTTGTCCCCACCAGGACTTCACATTCTCGTGTTGTCACAACAAAATGCCCATATTTCATTGGAATTAACACATGGCTAAGAAAATCATGAGAAGGCTCAGCTTTGGAAGGTGCACTCCCTGAGAGGCCAATCCCTTAGTGATAATGAAAAACTAGCAGCCAATCGTGATGTGCCTGCAAAAACGATCCTTTAATCTTACTCCAGCAGTTAAAAAGCCACTTCATAGAATCATAGAATGATACAGCACAGAAGGAGGCCATTCGTGCCTGTGCCAGCTCTTTAGTAGAGCGATCCAATTAGGCCCACTCCCCTGCTCTTTCCCCATAGCCCTGTAACATTGTTTCCTTCAAGTGTTTATCCAATTCTCTTTTGAATGTTACTATTAAATCTGCTTCCACCACCCTTTCAGACAATGCGTTCCAAATCACAACTTGCTGTGTAAAAAAATGTTTCCTCATGTCGCCTCTGGTTCTTTTACCAAATACCTTAAATCTGTGTCCTTTGGCTACCGACCCTTCAGCCACTGGAAACAGTTTCTCCTTATTTACTCTATCAAAACCCTTCATGATTTTGAACACCTCTATCAAATCTCCTCTTTACCTTCTCTGCTCTAAAGAGAACAACCACAGCTTCTCCAGCCTCTCCACATAACTGAAGTCCCGCATCCCTGTTACCATTCTAGTAAATCTCTTCTGCACCCTCTCTAAGGCTTTGATGTCCTTCCTAAAGCGTGGCACCCAGTATTGGACATGATACTCCTGCTGAGGCCGAATCTGTGTTTTATAAAAGTTTAGCTTAACTTCCTTGTTTTTGTACTCAATTAATAAAGCCAAGGATCCCATGTGTTTTTTTAACAGCTTTCTCAACTTGTCCTGCCACCTTCAAAGATTTTAGTACATACACCCCCAGGTCTCTCTGTTCCTGCACCTCCTTTAAAATTGTACCATTTAGTTCATACTGGCCCAAAATTTGCAATCGGAGGCTTCCCACAAGCGGATGCCTCCGATCTGTAAAAAATCTACAAATTTACCTGGTGGCCCAGGAAGTACAGAGACTCGTGGTCCTGGGCCTTTCCGGGTACGCACAGGCAGAGGCCCACGTATCTCAGGGGCGCATGCAGTTCGCAAGCGCCCCATGGATCACGTGGGCCGGCCCAACCAATAAAAGAAGGGGATCCCCATTCATACTTACGGGAAGTCCGTACGTACGGAAACCCCATAAGTATGAATGGGGATCACTTAAAAAATACACGAACACATTAATTAAATTTTTAAAAAATTACATATGTACAATTAATTAAAATGCCAAACTTTGAAATTATGCCCTGTATACCCAAGTCCAGGTCATTAATATATATCAAAAAGTGCAGTGGTCGTAATACCGACCCCTGGAGAACATTGCTGTATACTTCCCTCAGTCTGAAACACAACCATTCACGACTACTCTGCTTTCTGTCCCTGAGCCAATCTTGTATCCATGCTGCCACTGTCCCTTTAACTTGATGGGCTTTAATTTTGCTAACAAGCCCATTATGTGGTACTTTGTCAAATGCCTTTTGTAAATATATGGATGTGAGAAAAAGTAGTATAGTTGATAAAGATATTTATATACTACTAAAAATCATACATATGGTATTCAGTTCCTGCCCACAAATATTATCTACTGGTACACTTTGCATGTCAACACTTAAAATGGAAACTTTCTATGTACACATTTAGATTCAGAATTCCGAGGAAACATTTGTAATGAAAAAATCCTATGGAAATATTTTATTGTCACACCTTGTTTATGAAGCAATCAAATAAATAAAAAGGTCATTTTTTCAGTTACAGAAATTTTTAATGTCTAAAATAAGGTTTTGATGCGCTATCAATTACTCATAAAAGACGGAGAGTTAGGAGAGTAACTGAAAGGCTTTTATTAACAAAGAACAGAGCATGCCTCTTGCGGTTGACTGGTTTCCAAGAAGGCAGGGGGCTGCAGAGCAGTCACCTTTATACCTGGGCCTGTGGGTGGAGCCAGGGGCAGAGCCAGCAGAGGCATGCTGAGGCATGCATAGATACAACAGTGTGCAACAACAACAACAACGGTGAACAACAATAACAGTGGTTTACCACAGGTTTTAAGCAAAATGAAATAAATAGTTTAAAAATTAATAATTTCACAATAACGCAATAAAATTTAGCTAATGCATTGTTCTTTGCATCTTTTAATACCTTCATTAAAGTTTTTACTTGAAGGCCTCAGCCCCTTTTAAAAAGATTATGCTTGCCTTAATGTTTTGACCCAGTACAATAACATTGTTAGCTGAACACAGGAACATAGGAGCAGGAGTAGGCCATTCAGCTCCTCGAGCCTGTTCCGCCATTCAATGAGATCATGGCTGATCTGTGACCTAACTCGATATACCCGCCTTTGGCCCATATCCCTTAATACCTTTGGTTAACAAAAATCTATTGATCTCAGATTTAAAATTAACAATTAATCTAGCATCAACTGCTGTTTGCGGAAGAGAGTTCTAAACTTCTACCACCCTTTGAGTGTAGAAGTGTTTCCTAATTTCACTCCTGAAAGGTCTGGCTCTAATTTTTAGACTATGCCCCCTAGTCCTAGAATCCCCAACCAGCGGAAATAGTTTCTCTCTATCTACCCTATCTGTTCCCCATAATATCTTGAAAACTTTGATCAGATCACTCCTTAACTTTATAAATTCGAGGGAATACAACCCTTATTTGTGTAATCTCTCCTCGTAACTTAACCCTTGGAGTCCGGGTATCATTCTGGTAAACCTACACTGCACTCCCTCCAAGGTCAATGGCCCAGTAATTCCTCTCCCAATGCGTGTGCCCGGAGGAATTGCCGGTTTTCAGCATGCACAGCGCATGCGGGGAAAACCGGCATTTCCTCTCCTCTGACCCAAGGGGTTAAGAGGCTGAACGCGTGCGTGCAGGAGTCTGCGCGTGCGACTTGGATTACCTTTATTTTTAGAGAGTTGCGCATGTGTAAAGGCCTCCGGTTTTTACACATTGAAAAACCACACGTAAGTACTCAGTTTTACAGGTAAGTGGTCTATTAATACAATTTATTAAAAAAATTTCCACAGGTTTATTATTTTTAAAGAATTTACAGTAAGGTAAGTTTAGTTTTAGCCCCGATTTTTTATATAATCATTTTTTTCAAATTTTAAAATTATTGTTTAAAATAGTTTTTTACAGTTATTTATGGTTCATTTAAGTAGTGCAATGTTTTTTTAAATTTTCTTTCAAGTTTAAGCACTGTTTTGGGGCCAGGAGTTTTCATGAGTTTGACAGCTCTCACTATCAAACTCATGAATGAACTTTTGCAACCTCCCATTGGTTGCCCTGTGCTCACGTGATCCCAGCTGGCTCATCGCACTAAGTATGCTGCTGGGTCATGCACGCACAGCGCGGCAGGAGCTCAAGCGGGCCAGTGAGAGGAAATGCAATGCGGGCCAGGATTGAAATGTCAGCGCGCCGGGTAAGTGCACATCGGGGGCTTGCACGCGCGGCAAGCTCCCGATCCTAATTTCAGGGCCATAATGTCGTCCCTAAGGTGTGGTGCCCAGAACTGCTCACAGTGCTCCAGGTGTGGTCTAACCAGGGTTTTGTATAGCCGCAGCATAACTTCTACCCCCTTGTGTAACGTCCGTGTGTAATTGAGACACGGACTGCAGGAGTTGGTTATAACAGGTGTTTACTGAATGGAGACAAAACTGGAACTACTATGCAAGGTTACTACACAGGCTTATATACAGAGGTGGTCACTACTGGTACTGCAGTACACAGGGGCTGCAGAATATAGTTCCTTCTTCAGGTTACATACACTACAATTCCTCCCCTTTTAGCTAAACAGTACATAACATTCGATTAATAATTAAATAACATATTTACAATTACAGTTGCTATATACATTAGCTGAAGTTAATCAATTATAAATTCAGTCTTTGAGGAGGCTTCCTGATTCTGTCCGGATAACGCCTCTTTGGGGTATCAGGTTCTTCTGGCAAAGTTGATTCGGGATCAACGTCGTTGTTTGGTTCGTCTGCTTCCAATATCACCGATTCTGAGGTAGATGCAATTGGTACTTCGATTTCATCACCAGGTGAATAGGATCGCGGTGTAGATTTGACGTTTTCCAGTGACTCTAGAATCTGGTCAGCATGGCATCTTACAATGCTCTCTCCAACGTCCACGGTATACATTAGAGGTCCTTGCCGTGTGCAGATCGTTCCTGGCTGCCATTTCTCTGTGCGGTAGTCCCAGGCCAAAACTGGTTGACCTATCTTGAAACTCCTGGTTGGCCTTTCATTCATATTCTGAAAATGCCTGTTCTCCACATCTCTTCTGATGTTTGGCTAAACCAAGTCCAAGCGGCATCTTAGTCTTCGATTGAAGAACATCATGGCTGGAGTTTGGTTGGTAACCGCATGTGTCGCATTCCGGTAGGCAAACAAGAAGTTATCCGTAGGGGTATGTCTTCATTACACATTGCCTTGATAGCCTTCTTGAATGTTTGAACGAACCTCTCAGCCAATCCATTGGTGGCTGGATGATATGGGGCGGATGTGTAATGCTTAACACCATTGTTCTTTAAGAACCTCCGGAACTCTTCAGACACAAACTGTGGCCCATTGTCGGAGCAAATCTGTTCAGGCAGCCTATTTCTGGCGAATATGGTTCGTAAGACTGTGATAGCTTTTTCTGTGGTGGTTGAGGACATTTAATTGCCTCTGGCCACTTTGAATGTGCATCCACTGCAATTAAAAACATCGAGTCCATAAATGGACCAGCAAAATCAATGTGCACCCTTTGCCATGGAGATGAGGGCCACTCCCATGGATGAAGAGGGGCTTGTGGTGGGGCGTTTTGGACCTTCTGGCATCCTGTACAGCTCTTGGCCATCTCTTCGATTTCTCTATCGATTCCCGGCCACCACACAAACGCTCTGGCTAAGTTCTTCATTTTTACCTCTCCCAGATGACCCTCATGAAGCTCATTGAGCACTCTATCCTTCAATTTGGGTGGAATTACTACTCTGGATCCACACATCAAGGTTCCTCGGCACACTGACAGCAATTCTCTTCTCGGCGAGAATGCTGGCAACAGTGGTTCGCCATGTGCTGGCCATCCCTTCACCGTTAAATCATAGACCCTGGAGAGTGTCGGGTCATTTTGTGTTTCCTTTTCTATGTTTGCATTCATCACAGGTAGACATTCGACTATGGTTGAGTGGAATATCTCCACAGGATCCACTGCAGGTGCTTCTTCCACCGTCGGCAACAGTAGGTGCGACAATCCATTAGCATTCCCATGCTGTTTAGTTCCTTTGTACTCGATGTCATATTGGTGTGCCCCTAGGAAAAGGGACCACCTCTGTAACCGTTGTGCTGTCATTATCGGGACGCCCTTCTGAGGGTTGAAAATGGAGACAAGAGGTTGATGATCAGTTAGTAGAGTAAATTTCTGTCTGTGCAGGTAGTGATTGAACTTCTTCACCCCCCACACCAGGCTGAGGGCCTCTCTGTCAATCTGGGCGTAGTTACGCTCGGCTGAAGTTAACGAGCGTGACGCAAAAGCTATCGGCCTCTCTGAACCATCAAGAAATTTATGTGACAGTACCGCTCCAATGCCGTAGGGTGATGCATCACATGCCAGTCTTATCGGTAGTGATGGGTTGTAGTGAGCCAATACTTCTCTTGAAGTGATCAGGTCTTTACACTTCTGAAAGGCCCGCTTACATTCATCGCTCCATTTCCATGCTACTCCAGTTTGTAGTAGGGCGTTCAGTGGGTGCAGAATTGTGGACAAATTCGGCAAAAACTTATGGTAGTAATTCACCAATCCGAGGAATGACCTCAGTTGCGACACATTTTCAGGCGCTGGAGCCTTAACTACCGCTTCAATTTTGTCAGGGGACTTATGTAACCCCTCTTCATCAATCACGTGGCCACAATACGATATCTGTTTCTTAAAAAACTCGCACTTGGGGCGATTGGCTCGTAGCCCATGTTCTCTTAGTCTAGTGAGCACCTGCTCTAGGTTGGCAAGGTGTTCACTGTCATTTTCACCTGTCACTAGGATGTCGTCCAAGTAACACTGAGTCCCCGGAATCCCTTGCATGACTTGTTCCATCGCTCTTTGCCATATCGCCGGAGCTGATGCTACTCCGAATACCAGTCGATTATACTGGTAAAGGCCTTTGTGAGTGTTTATCGTGAGATATTTCCTAGAGGATTCTTCAACCCCCATCTGCAAATATGCTTGTGCTAGGTCAATTTTTGTAAAACGCTTCCCTCCAGATAGTGAGGCGAAAATATCTTCTATCCTCGGGAGATGATACTGTACTGTGTGAAGGACTGGGTTCACAGTCACCTTGAAGTCCCCACAGATGCGAACCTTCCTTGGCTCCTCAGACTTATTGTTTAACGTTTTCTTCATGACAGGAACGATGGGTGTCGCCCACTCGCTCCAGTCTACCTTAGATAACATGCCTGCATTCTCCAGATTCTCCAGCTCTGCCTCGACGGCTGGGCGAATTGCATATGGTACCGGTCTTGCTTTGAAAAACTTGGGAATTGCATTCTCTTCTATTATTATCGAGGCGGTTACGCCTTTAAGAGTTCCCAGTTCTTGTTGAAATACCTCTTTAGCGTTAGCTAAGATTTTTGACAATCGTCCAGGTGTGACGTCGTCATCCTTTTACCAGCCACAGTCAGTGCCTGAATGGAGTGCCAGTTTAAACTTATCTTTCTGATCCATTCACGCCCCAATAACGGTGATCCACCATCTTGCAGTATGTACAGATACAATTTCTGTATTTCCTTGCCGTTGTATTCGACAGGCACCCTTATTTTTCCTCTGGGGTATACTTTCTGCCCCGCATACGTCTTCAAGACAATGGATGTGTCTTTCAAGGGTATGTGTGAGAATAGCCGCTCGTAGTCTCGTCGATTCATGACGGTTATCGCTGATCCTGTATCCAATTCCATTTTGACTTGGGACCCTGCTATCGTGAGGGTGACCCAAATGGTTCGGTGATCCTCTTTTGCGATTAGTTGTGTAGTTTGAGACAGCTTAGTCTCTTGTTCCCGGATTCACTATCGCTCTTCTGGTCTTCGGAACTACTGTCCGTCATCTTTTGTACTTTCCTGTACTGTTCCTTAGTAGCCTTTTTGTTGTCGTTAGTCTTCTTCCCGGACCTGAAAACTCGTGCAATGCGTCCCATCTTTCTGCATTGCCTGCATGTTTTGTCCTTGGACCAGCAGTCCTTCTGGTCATGGGTTGGTCTGCCGCAGCAATAACATTTTACAAATCCCCGTGTCATTTCATGGGTGCCGTATTCCTGTGGCTTTTGCTGTATTTCCGCAGCTCCCCTTGCTGCTGCTTTGTACGATACTGCCACGCTGAAAGCCTTATCTAGCGTCAGCTCTTTCTCTGAGAGTAACCTCTTCTGGGTTCATTCACTCAGGAGTCCACAGACAAATTTTTCCTGTAGGGTATCTGCCAGTCCTGCTCCGAACTGGCAGTGCTTTGATAGCTTGCGTAGTTCCATAAGGTAATCAGCATTGCCCTCATCTTTATGCTGATTTCTCTTGTGGAATTTAAATCTTTCTGCTGTCAGCAGCGGTGTAGGATTTAGGTGTTCCTGTAGGATATCAACAATTTCGTTAAAACTCTTCACCATCGGTTTGACTGGAGTGATCAGGTTCCGCAATAGGCCGTAAGTTCTTGCGCCCATTAAGTTTAGTAGTACTGATGCCTTTTTCTCATCGGCTACTTCATTTGCCTTGCAATATACTTCGACTCTTTCCACATACGTGGTCCAGTCTTCTATTGCATTATCGAAGGCAGTGATATTGCCAGTCTTCGGCATCTTGGAGATCTAAGATGGTGCCTCCCGTGCTTTGCCTTCTTCCCTGATTGAACAAAATGGCGCCTCCCACGCTTTGCCTTCTTCCCCGCTGGATTAAGATGACGCTTCCCGCGCTTTCTGTCTTTTCCGCTGCTGCTAGCGCTGTTGCTGGCGTTTTTATGCCTTGATGTTGACGCCCTATGGTCTTCGCGCATTTCCCCCCCCGCGCTGCTGCCAACGCCGCTCTCCGCGGTCCCCGTGGCAAACTGCAGCTCCTCGCGGCTTTCTGCGCTTCTAATTTCTTTTATTTTAAATTACTGTTCCCGTCGTCAGAGCAGACCCTATGGGACACTTTCCTCCCTCTTCTCGGGTCTGTACGCTGCCCGGCTTCGTAGCACCGGCCGCGCCCTGTGTGCTCCACCCTCTCTCTCTCTCTCCTCTTCCCGACAACGCTGCTCGGCCCCGTTGAAAAGCCACCCAATCGAGCTCTAGCCCGCCGCAGCCCAGGAAGGATCAGTGTACTACCTGCCACCAGCCCGATTAGCTGGAACACCATAGACTGGATAACCAAGCCCAGCTCTCGACAGCCTCTCCTGCAAATCTTCGAATTCGATGAATCAGAGGGCGGTTGCCCACGGTCGACGCCCGTTTCTTCTGTTTGTTCTTTTTTTGGATTTCTTCCTTCTGGCCTCGACCTCTAACAACTTCGCTTCAGGGATGGATCCCCGTGAGGTGGTGTAGAACTGTAGGTAAGTTCAGATCTGTTCGTCGCCAGTGTAACGTCCGTGTGTAATTGAGACACGGACTGCAGGAGTTGGTTATAACAGGTGTTTACTGAATGGAGACAAAACTGGAACTACTATGCAAGGTTACTGCACAGGCTTATATACAGGGTGGTCACTACTGGTACTGCAGTATACAGGGGCTGCAGAATATAGTTCCTTCTTCAGGTTACATACACTACACCTTGTACTCTAGTCCTCTAGATATAAAGGCCAGCATTCCATTAGCCTTTTTGATTATTTTCTGTACCTATTCATGACATTTTAATGATCTATGTACCTGGACCCCCAAGTCTCTTTGGACCTCCACTGTTTTTAGCTTTTCACCATTTAGAAAGTACAGGTAGACTATCCTTTATAGGTCCAAAGTGGATGACCTCACATTTGCCTGCATTGAAATCCATTTGCCACAGTTTTGCCCATTCACTTAATCTATCGATATCCCTTTGTAATTTTAGGCTTTCATCTACATTGTCTATAATGCCACCTATCTCTGTGTCATCGGCAAATTTGGATATGTGGCTTTCTATGCCATCATCTAAGTCATTAATAAATACTGTGAATAGTTGCAGCCCCAACACAGATCCCTGCGGGACACCACTAGTCACATCCTGCCCATTTGAGTACCTACCCATTATCCCTACTCTCTGTCTCCTGCCACTCAGCCAATTTCCTAACCAGGTCAATAATTTGCCTTCAATTCAATCTTATTTAACAGTCTCTTATGTGGTACTTTATCAAATGCCTTCTGAAAGTCCTTATAAATGACATCCATAGACATTCCCGTGTCCACTACTTTAGTCACCTCTTCAAAAAATTCAATCAGGTTTGTCAGGCATGACCTACCCTTTACAAATCCATGCTGGCTCTCTCTGATCAGCTGAAAATTTTCAAGGTGTTCAGTCACCCTATCCTTAATTATAGACTCTAGTAATTTCCCGACAACAGATGTATATCAGATAATAATTCCCTGGTTTCCCTCTCTCGCTATTCATATATACTGGAGTGACATGCACAATTTTCCAATCTAAAGGGACAGTTCCTGAATCAAGAGAACTTTGGAAGATTATAGTTAGGGCATCTGCAATGTGCTCACCTACTTCCTTCAAAACCCGGAGATAGAAACCATCTGGTCGTGGGGGTTTGTCACTCTTTAGTGCCATAATTTTCTTCATTACTGCTATTTTACTTACGTTAATGTTATTGAGTTCCTGTCCCTGATTCAATATTAGTTTCCTTGGGTTTTCCGGCATGCTATCCTCTTCCTCTACTGTAAATACTGACGCGAAGCAATTATTCAACATGCCCGCCATTTCCTTATGATCATTGACAAAATCACCAATATCAGTTTTCAAGGGGCCCACATTGCTCCTGACTACACTCTTTTTCCCAGTAATTGTAAAAATTGTTGGTGTTGATTTTGATACCCCTTGCAAGTTTCTTTTCATAATTCCTTTTTGTAGATCTCACTATTTATTTTGTCACCCTTTGCTGTTCTTTTTATTTTTCCCATTCACTAGGATCTGTGCTATTTTTTGCATTTTTGTATTCTTTTTCTTTTAGTTTTATGCTGTCTCTTACATCTTTAGTCATCCATGGCTGTTGTTTTTTAGCAAGAAGAGCTCTTGCCCCTCAGGGGTAGAAACTGGTTCTGTATCACATTAAATTATTTTTGAACACCTCCCACTGATCTTCTGTCGTTTTACCCAGTAACAGATTTGACCAGTTTACTGTGGACAGTCTCTGTCTCATCCCGTTGAAATCGACCTTACCTAAATCTAGAATCTTAGGCTGTTATTTTCCCTACCTGGGTGAGTCCGGTGCGGACGGCTGCCATGGCAGATCGCGAGCCCGTTGGTGGTTCCATCCCGCTCCACAAAACGACTTTACGTTAATGGGGCCTATTAAGCCCGGCCTGCGCGTTACCCAGCCCAATTAAATGGTGTGGTTCTAGTGATGTTTTCAGCCGGGATATTTAAAGGAGCCATGGCCATATTGCATTTGAAGGTTCATCTAGGATAGTGCAGTCAGTGCAATGCACAATTCCACTGCTGCCCAGATCAGCAAAGATGACTGCACAGAGGCAGAGGGCTGCACCCAGGGTCTCTGAAGACTACCTCCATATGCTTGTGGAGGGAGTCAGAGCACACAACAAGGTCCTCTTCCCTGCTGATGGCTGGAAGAGACCTCCCCAGCAGACCAAGACACCTTGGCTCCAAGTTGCAGAGGAGGTCAATAACAGGGATGTGGTCAGGTGGACCTGGGTGCAGTGCTGCAAACGTTTCAATGATCTTGTTAGATCTGGAAAGGTGAGTCCAAAGCCACACTCACCTTCATCCTGCTGTGCCTCTCATCACATCCCAATCACGCTGCCTTCCCAACCCTACTCCCGCAAATCCTTACTCACACCAACATACCTTGCACATCCACCCATCCCTCTCTCTCTATCTACATTATCACATCCCCATTTTACTACCCACCCCTCACACACACCCTCATCCTAATGCAATCATACCAACTAACAACACACAAGGAGGCCACTTGGAATTGCCACCCCACTTCATCATAGTCTCCCTCTACAGATGTAACCCATCCATTCCTTACACTCATTCCATCACTCTCACTCAACCTTGACATCATTCCCTCCTTGCAGGAAAAAGAGAGCCCACAATAAGAGGGAGAGGGCAAGAACAGGTGATGGAACCCCATCAATGGTCACCCTGACCACAGCAGAGGAGGCTGCGTTGGAAGTCTCGGGAGTGGCCGAGCAGCTGGAGGTGGGAGACGTCGAGAGGGGGACATCTCAGCAATCTGGTGTCAGAATTACATATCATACAGCTACATGGCACACATCAGTCACTCATATGGAGACTGATGTCAGCAGCCATTGAATGGTCATCATGTGCATAATGGCATCTGCACCCAATCTTCATATGACATATCTAACTCATCCCTTTACTCTCCCACAGGTCCATCAAGAGCCCCCTCCACTGTCCAAGAGCAAAAGGAAAACAACTCCTCTGAGGAGCCTCCAGACTCTGAGGGCGCAGTGTCACCAACTAACAACACACAAGGATGCCACTTGGAATTGCCACCCCACTTCATCATAGTCTCCCTCTACAGATGTAACCCTTCCAGCTGATACTCCTCCTTCTCCACCTGCTCCTCCTCCTCTGAAGAGGCTGTGTTCTCAGTGCCTTGCTCCTCATGCAGCGCTAATCCTTGCTGCTGCGCTATGTTGTGTAGGGCTCAGCAGGCGACGATGATTCTGGAGACCCTGGCTGGTGCGTACTGAAGGGTTCCTCCAGATCTGTCAAGGCATCTGAAGTGCATTTTCAGCAGGCCTATTGTCTGCTCTATGACACATCTGGTGGAAATGTGGCTTTCATTATATCTCTCCTTGGCCTCAGTACTTGGCCTCTGTGGTGTATGTAACCTGTTCCACCTTAAGAGAACTTAAGCCTGTTCTACCTTAAGAGATGTACTACTTTCTCTGGCTGCTGCATACGTAATACCGGTGGTGACCACCGGTATATAAGTACCGTGTAGTGATATTGTATTTAGTATAGTCCTGACCTCCAACTAGTAAAGACCTGTTGAACTTTATTCTTGTAGTCTGTGTCAGTAATTAATCTTAATACAACTGGAACACACAGACTTAACAGTGGCGACGAGTCCGATTCTTACCCTGTGGCAGTTTATATCCACGGCGGCTTCGTCCACAGAACGGGCGTCGAAGAGAGGCATCCGCCCTCATCACCCTGCTGGAAGACACGTCGCGCTGCAGGCATCGAGAACCCAGAGTGCAGAAGACATCCTGAACTCGAAGCCTCCATCAGTGGCAGTCAGCTATCTTCTTTCTACCTCAGTGGTGGGTAAGCCGGTCAGCGACGCGAGCAGAAAGTCGGCCGCGTTGGCTGTACAGACGGGGGGAGGAAGACGGAGGAATAAGGGCGGTGAGATCAATCGCGACCGGAGATAAGGGCCGGGCCGCATTCGGGCCGAAAGGCGCAGCGCGGGGACATCGATCGCGGCTGGTGATAAGGGCTGGGCCGCTTTCGGGCCAAAAAGGCGCAGCGTCTGGGGCGACTGAAGGCGCGAGAGCCATGGTGAAGGCAAACGCAGCCGGTGCTAATAACCGGGCTGCAAGAAGGGCTGCGAGGCGCGACATCGGGGAAGCGCGAATGCCCGAGGGAGCCGCGGTGAAGCGGAGACAGCGTTGGGGGAGTTACTAACCACTGGGAAAGGGGAGCAGCAGCGGCACGCCAAACGCCATTGCAGCCAGTGGGTGAAGACCGCCAAGCGCGGGAAAACCGCCATTTTGTAGGCGGAGGACGAAGACAAGAGCGGGAAGCCGCCATCTTGGGATAAAATAAATTGCAACGATGCCTAAACATGGGAACATTGATACCTTTGATAGCGACATCGAGGATTGGGCCATGTATGTAGAACGCATACAAAATTATTGTAAAGCAAATAAAATCCCAGATGCAGAGAAAGCACTAACTTTATTGAACTTAATGGGTGCAAAGACATATGGGCAATTGAAACACCTTTTGTCACCAGATGAACCGGCGGATAAGACGTTCGAGGAGATTGTTACTGTCCTGAAAAATCATCTAAACCCCACGCCGCTGATGCTAGCGGAACGATTTAAATTTTACAGCAGAAGGCAGCTGAAGGATGAAAGCAATGCTGAATATTTAATGGAATTGCGTAAGCTAGCAAAATACTGTCAGTTTGGAACGGGACTGACAGAAGAGCTAAGAGATAAATTTGTGTGTGGATTATTAAAAGAAGATACACGAAAGCGACTGCTCGAGGAGAATGAGCTGACGCTTGAGAAAGCGGTCACTATGGCAGCAGCACACGAAGCAGCAGCGAGAGGCACGGCAGTAATGCAGCTACGGTCACCGGAACTCAGTACAAATAAATTGGGTTTGAGTACTGTAAAATGTTATCGTTGTGGAAAGACAACACACGGTCAGAACCAGTGTTGGTTTAAAAACCAAGAATGCAGAACGTGTGGCAGGCTTGGCCACATAGCTAAAGTATGCCGGTCAGGAAAGAAGGCCAGCAACAAAAAGTCACCGCAAGGAAAATACATAAAGGTGCACAAGGTGACAAAGACCAGTTCGAATGAACAGAAGTCAGATTCAGACGCTAGCAGTAATGAACTGGGTAGCTTAAGAGTACACAACGTTGGTAAGGATGCAGATCTCCAGACAATTTGGGTCACTCTTCAGATAGCAGGAGTCCAAGTAAAGATGGAATTGGACACTGGATCGGCATTGACGGTCATGAATAAGAAAGATTACAAAAGGTTATTCCAACATATTCCCCTACGGGATACGGAGATTATATTGAAAACATACACGGGGCAAAGAGTGTATCCCACCGGAAAGATAGAGGTAAAAGTGGTCCACAAGGGCAAAGAAAGCCAAGTAATGGACTTATATGTGCTACCTGAAGGAGGTCCACCACTACTGGGATGGGAGTGGATTAGGAAAATGAATATGGACTGGCACTCCTTAAAAGCACTAACGGTAGATTCCGGGGAAACAGATATCAAGCCTAAACGATTGTCCAAAATATTGGATGATGCTAAAGAGGTGTTCCAGCAAGGACTGGGAACACTGAAAGGAATTACGGCAAACATCAAGATTGATGAAGATGCACAGCCAAAATTTTTTAAAGCCAGACCGGTACCCTATGCAATACGACCTACTGTAGAAGCGGAACTGGAAGCGCTAGAACGTTCAGGTGTACTGTCTAAGGTAGATTGGAGTGAGTGGGCTATGCCCACTGTTCCCGTTATGAAACGTCCTTCGAGCAACAAGCCAGGACAACCAGGGAAGGTTCGCATCTGTGGAGATTTCAAGATCACCGTTAATCCGGTGCTTCACACGGTGCAGTATCCGCTTCCGCGGAGTGAGGATATTTTTGCTTCGTTGTCTGGTGGGAAACACTTCACCAAGATAGACCTGGCGCAGGCGTACTTGCAGATGGAGGTTGAAGAAGAGTCACGCCAGTACCTCACGATCAACACGCATAGAGGTTTGTACCGGTATAATAGGCTGGTTTTTGGAGTGGCATCGGCTTCGGCAATTTGGCAGAGGGCCATGGAGCAGGTATTACAGGGAATTCCAGGCACACAATGTTACCTGGACGATATTCTGATTACAGGTGATGGTGATGAAGAACACCTCGCAAACTTGGAACTGGTGCTCAACAGACTGAAAGAGTATGGACTTAGAGTTAATCGGCAGAAATGTGAGTTCTTTCAGAAGCGGATCTTGTACTGTGGTCATGTCATTGACCGGGAGGGGCTTCATAAGTCTCCTGACAAGATAGAGGCAGTTGTAAAGGCTCCCGCTCCGGATAATGTCTCTCAGTTGAGGTCGTTTCTGGGATTGATTAACTGTTACCATAAGTTTCTACCGAATCTATCCATGGTACTGCCCCCGCTGAACGCTCTTTTACAGAAGGGGGTACCATGGGAATGGAGCGAAAACTGTAAGAAGGCATTTCGCAAAAGCAAAGAATTGATCACCTCAGAGGAAGTGTTGGCTCACTTCAACCCGACACTGCCTATTCGGTTGGCTTGTGATGCTTCTCCATATGGTATTGGGGCAGTACTCTCACACAAGTTGCCAAATGGCATGGAAAGGCCAGTCGCGTTTGCATGCAGATCATTGACCTCCGCTGAGCGCAACTATGCGCAGATCGATAGGGAGGCTCTCAGCCTTGTATGGGGAGTGAAGAAGTTTAATCATTACCTGCAGGGCCAAAAATTCACACTTCTGACAGACCATCAGCCGTTGGTATCCATTTTTAACCCTAAGAAGGGTGTTTCGGTGATGACAGCACAGCGACTCCAGAGATGGTCCCTTTTCCTAGGGGCACATCAATATCAAATAGAATTCAAAGGTACAAAGCAGCATGGCAATGCTGATGGGCTGTCGCGCCTGCCACTACCTGAAGCAGAAGAGACAACGAAAGTTGACCCTGTTGAGTTATTTCATTCGACCATCATCGAGTGTTTACCAGTCACCAATGCAAGTATTGAAAGAGAAACCAGGAACGACCCGACACTGTCCCGAGTTTACGAGGTGACAGTGAAAGGATGGCCAACACATGGTGATCCTCTGTTACCGGCATTCTCGGCAAGGCGAGACCAGCTGTCCGTCTGCCATGGTACTTTGATGTACGGGACAAGAGTGATTATTCCTCCCAAGTTACGGGAAAGAGTTCTAAAGGAACTGCATGAAGGTCATCTGGGGGGAGTTAAGATGAAAAGTCTTGCTAGGGCTTATGTATGGTGGCCGGGCATTGACCAACAGATAGAGGAGTTGACAAAAAGCTGCTCTGGGTGCCAAAAAGTGCAAAATGCACCTCCGATCGCACCGCTACACCCATGGGAATGGCCTTCAGCCCCATGGCAACGCGTACATATTGACTTTGCTGGTCCATTCATGGACTCCATGTTTCTAATTGTGGTGGATGCACATTCCAAATGGCCAGAAGTGATCAAGATGAATACCACTACTTCAGAAAAGACAATTGCGGTGTTAAGAACAATATTCGCAAGGAACGGATTGCCAGAACAGATATGTTCGGACAACGGACCACAGTTCGTGTCGGAAGAATTCCAAAAATTCTTAAAGAAGAATGGGGTGAAACATTATACCTCTGCCCCATATCATCCGGCGACAAACGGGTTGGCCGAGAGATTTGTCCAAACATTCAAAAAGGCAATAACGGCCATGAACGATGATCAGATTCCATTACAACACAAGGTGGACAATTTCCTAATGGCATATCGAAACGCCGCTCATGCAGTGACTAACCAAAGTCCTGCCATGATGTTTTATAACAGGAGGTTGCGGTCCAGGTTGGACTTGTTAAAACCAAATGTGCGGAGGGAAGTGGAAAACAAACAGTTCCGGCATATTAATAACAAGTCCACTCGAAGTTTCGACGTAGGACAACCAGTGTTGGCAAGGGGCTATGGAAACGAAAAATGGCAGTCCGGAACAATTCGGGCCAGACAAGGACCTCTGATGTACACAGTAGATATTGGTAACAATGTGATAAGGCGTCATGCGGATCAACTGGTAGAATCAAGAGCAAGGGTCGAACCCATGGTTGCGACAGAGACAACTGTGGAAGACATTAATGAACCTGAAGCATCTACCTCGGCAGGGACTGTACCTGATGATGACGTCCAATACATAGGAAACCAACAAGAAGAGTCACCTCAGCAACAAGAATCAGAGACCACTGAAAGGCGTTATCCAAACCGAATCAGAAGGCCTCCTGAGAGACTGAACCTTTGAACTGTTTATACCTGAAGTTATATATGTATATATGTTATTATGTTATGTTAAATGGGGATATGACTGTTAAGCTAAAAAGGGAGGATTGTGGTGTATGTAACCTGTTCCACCTTAAGAGAACTTAAGCCTGTTCCACCTTAAGAGATGTACTACTTTCTCTGGCTGCTGCATACGTAATACCGGTGGTGACCACCGGTATATAAGTACTGTGTAGTGATATTGTATTTAGTATAGTCCTGACCTCCAACTAGTAAAGACCTGTTGAACTTTATTCTTGTAGTCTGTGTCAGTAATTAATCTTAATACAACTGGAACACACAGACTTAACAGCCTCCTCAAGGATGTTCTGAGCCAAGTCTTCAATGGATAGCCAAGCAGCCAGCCGGAAAGTCTGTTTGGAAGTGCGAAGAGCTGAGGGAGGCTGGACTGGCGCAGGATGAACGAGTCATGGCAGCAGCCAGGGAATTTGGAGCACACATGTAGGATCACCTTCCTATGGTTGCAGACCAGCTGCACATTGAGGGTGTGGAAGCCCATGTGGTTGACAAAGACTCCTGGGTGATGATGGGGTGCCCTGATGGTCACATGTGTGCAGTCGATGATGCCCTGCACCCGTGGGAAGCCAGCCAGAGTGGCAAAACTGAGCGCCAGCTCAGTTACTCTGGATTCATCAGTGGCAAAGTTGATATAATTGTCTGACTTGTCAAACAGGGCATCGGTGACCTGTGTGATGCATCTGTGGCCGGCTGACTGTGAGATGCCACAAATGTCTGCTGCAGATCCCTGGAAGGAGCCTGAGGCGAAGAAGTTGAGGGTGCTGGCGACTTTGACAGCCACTGGTAAAGCATGTCCACCCGCTCCTCTGGGCAACAGGACTTACTGCAGCAATGTGCAAATGTCTGTGATGATGTGGCGCGATAGCCTGAGCCTCCTTTGGCACTGCTCCTCTGTCATGTTGAGGAAGTTCATCCTCTGCCTGTATACCCTGTGTTGGGGGTATCGCCTCCGGTGCGGTGCATTCCCTGCACTGATGCCCTCTGTCCTGTGGAGCATCGGGGCATTGAGGGAGGGTTGGTGGTGTTGTTGTTGGTGCTGCTGGTGTTGTTGATGCTGCTGGTGTTGGGGCTGATCGTGGTCAGATTCTCAGGACCAAGGTGAGACAGTGTAAACGGCACCCATGCTGATGCAATAGATGGCAGGTCAAGTAGACTTAACAAAAGCAATCTGTCAAGAGAAGCTCTTCCAATGAGGTGACACCAGATGGAGACTTTGATGGAAAGACTTGCAGCCTGCAGAAAGCTCAATCTGTGCTGGGAATGCAGTCAGCAACAGCTTCTGCCTGAGGAAAGTGATCAGCTGTCAGGTGGGAGCTTTTGTAGGACATTTGATGCTGTCAACTAATCAGCTGGTGCAATGGCCACTTAACTCCCGCCTCAGGTTGACAGATGTGAATCCCGTGGCCATGCATGGAAATTTGAAATGTAAGGGGAAAATGGCTCTTAACTGTCTGAAAACAAGCTTATAATGATTTCAATTAGGTTGCCCGCCACTGCGGGTCGGGTCACTGCTGCACCGGTAAATGCGTCCAAGGGAAAGGTGTGGGGGGGTGGGGGAGGGTGGTGGGGGGCGGGGGATGACGGTGGGTTTTGACCCACTCTGACTAATTTCAAGTTTTCCACCCAACCTGCCTCCAATCGCACCTGCACGGACCCCAGAAAATTCTGGCCTTAGTGACTGTTTCGCATTTCTCCCTTTCAAACATTACACTGAACTCAATCATGTTATGATCACTATTAGATAAATGTTCATGCAACGTTAGGCTGTTAACTAAATCTGGCTCATTACTCTTTAATAAATCTAATATGGCATGCCCCCTTGTTGGTTCTAGCACATATTGTTGTTGAAAACCATCCTGGATACACTCAAGAAATTCAGTACCTCTCTGACAGGTGCTAGTCTGCTTATCCCAATCGATATGAAAGTTAAAATCCTCCATTAAAACCACTTTGCCTTTGCTACACGCATGTCTAATCTCTGTATTTATACAATCCAGCACTTCACAGCTGCTACCAGGGGGCCTATACACAACTCCCACTATATTCCTAAATCCTTTCCTATTTCTTAATTCTACCCATAAAGTCTCCACTGCCTGCTTACCTCTCATTATATCCTCTCTTATCATTGAAGTGATTCCAACCTTAATCACTAAGGCTACTCCTCCCCCTCTACCATTTCCCCTACCTTTTCTGGAAAAGGCAGATCCTGCAGTCTGTGCACGTGAAGTGTGCAGAATTTCCTAATATATATCAATAGCATTTAAGACAACCAAATTATAAAATGCTACTTAGCCTCTAATAAAATTCATTTGGATGTTTTACAGAATTATTTGCAGAAAAGCTAGAAGACAAATTACAGAAGCTTTATTCAGGTAAAATTTATACTAAGTGCTTTTTAAAACAAAGGCTGTGTGTTGGTATGGGTGGGAAAGAAGTAGAAAGAAAAAAAAATAACAGATCATATTGATTAAACACATGTTGCAGCTTTTATGGCTTCAAATTATAATTACTGTATGAACGTCTAAAAGCACATTAAGCCGAGAGGGTGTCTTTCCTCATCCCAATTTGTGTTCTTTGCATGAGCTGAATTTTGAAAACAAACTAAGCTCTAATTCTCACTTGATTATAGCTAGAAAATGTAAACATTCTTATTACTGGCACCTATGAGACGGAGAGGGCAACAGAAACACAGGCCGAGATTTTCCAGAGGGTCAGCGGGCACAATCGATGGCGGGTCGGGTGGGAAAGTGTTTTTTCTCCCCAGCAGGTCAGGACCCCACTGTGAACCTACCGCCAAGCGCCTTTACCAAATGTCGGGTCTATGAGCGCTGAGCAGACCTGACACGCAGTGGCGGGAGAGCCAATTTAAATGAATAGTGGCTTATTAACAGCCACTTACCAATGATTTTAAACTGAACTTTTGAATTTGACAGCTCGCCCATGGGTTTCACATTGTTGCTAGACCTCGTCTGTGAAGCTGAGGCAGGAGGTCAGTGGCCATTGCATCAGCTGATGAGTTGAGAGCTTCAAATGTCAAGTAAAAGCTACCACCTTACAGGGATATCTTCCCTCAGCCACAAGTTGTTCCTCACTGCATTTCCACAACAGATTCACCATGCTGTAAGTATTTACACAAGTCTCCATCCAGTCTGACCTCATTACCTCTCTCACCATTGACAGATCGCTTCCGTCATCTCTACTTCACCTGCTATCTATTCCATCAGCATGGGAGCCCTTTATACTCTCTCACCTTGGTCCTCAGAATCTGACCACGATCAACCCCAACACCAAAAAAAAACCCCACTACTGACCGAGCTAGCCGAGCCCTGAGTTCATAGCTGCCAGACTGGGCCTGCAGCAGGTGGTGAGAGAACCAACACAAGGGGAAAACCTACTTGAACTCATCCTCACCAATACACCTGTCACAGATGCATATGTCCACAACAGTATTGGTAGCAGTGACCACCGCACAGTCCTTGTGGAGACAAAGTCCAATGTTCACACTGAGGACACCCTCCATCGTGTATGTGTCAGCTGTGGCTTCTGAGTCAGAAGGTTGTGGATTCAAGTCCCAATCCAAGGACTTGAGCACAAAAATCTAGGCTGACACGCCAGTGCAGTGCTGAAGGAGTGCTACACTGTCGGAGGTGAAGGTCTTTCGGATGAGATGTTAAACCGAGGCCCCGTCTGCTCTCTCAGGTGGATGTAAAAGATCCCATGGCAAATACATCTGTCCATGACAGTATTGGTAGCAGTGACCACCGCACAGTCATTGTGGAGACAAAGTCACGTCTTCACGCTGAGGACACCCTCCATCATGTTGTGTGGCACTACCACCGTGGGATAGATTCAAAACAGATCTAGCAGCTCAAAACTGGGCATCCATGAGGCACCATGGGCCATCAGCAGCAGCAGAATTGTATTCCACCACAATTTGTAACCTCATGGCCTGGCATATCCCTCACTCTACCATTACCATCAAGCCAGGGGACCAACCCTGGTTCAATAAGGAGTGTAGAAGAGCATGCCAGCAGCAGAACCAGGTGTATCTAAAAATGAGGTGCCAATCTGGGGAAGCTGCAACACAGGACTACATGCACGCTAAAAAGCGGAAGCATCGTGCTATAGACAGGGCTAAGCAATCCCACAATCAACGGATCAGATTAAAGCTCTGCAACTCTGCCACATCCAGTCGTGAATGGTGGTGGACCATTAAACAATTAACGGGAGGAGGAGGCTCCATGAATATCCCCATCCTCAATGATGGTGGAGCCCAACACGTGAGTGCAAAAGACAAGGCTGAAGAATTTGCAACCATCTTCAACCAGAAGTGGCAAGTGGATGATCCATATCGGCCTACACCTGAGGTCCCCATCATCACAGAAGCCAGTCTTCAGCCAATTCGATTCACTCCACATGATATCAAGAAACGGCTGAGCGCACTGGATACAGCAAAGGCTATGGGTCCCGACAACATCCCACTATCGCGCTGAAGACTTGTGCTCCAGAAGTAGCCGGGCCTCTAGCCAAGCTGTTCCAGTACAGCTACAACACTGGCATCTATCCAACAATGTAGAAAACTGCCCAGGTATAAAAGCAGGACAAATTCAATCTGACCAATTACCACCCCATAAATCTACTCTCAATCATCAGCAAAGTGATGGAAGGTGTCATCGACAGTGCTATCAAGCGGCACTTACTCACCAATAACCTGCTCACTGATGCCCAGTTTGGGTTCCGCCAAGATCACTTGGCTCCCTTGCTCCAAACATGGACAAAGGAGCTGAATTCCAGAGGTGAGGTGAGAGTGACTGCCCTTGACATCAAGGCAGCATTTGGCCGAGTGTGGCATCAAGGAGCCCTAGTAAAACTGAAGTCAATGGAAATCAGGGGGGAAACTCTCCACTGGCTGGAGTCATACCTAGCACAAAGGAAGATGGCTGTGGTGATTGAAGATCAATCATCACAGCCCCAGGACTTTGCTGCAGGAGTTCCTCAGAGCCGTGTCCTAGGCCCAACCATTTTCAGCTGCTTCATCAATGACCTTCCCTCCAACATAAGGTCAGAAATGGGGATGTTCGCTGATGACTGCACAGTGTTCAGTGCCATTTAAAACTCCTCAATTAATGAAGCAGTCCAATGCCCGCATGCAACAAGACCTGAACGACGTTTCAGCTTGAGCTGATAAGTGGCAGGTAACATCTGCGCCACAGAAGTGCCAAGCAATGACTATCTCCAACAAACGAGAGTCTAACCACCGCCCCTTGACATTCAACGGCATTACCATCGCCGAATCCCCCACCATCAACATCCTGGGGAATCACCATTGACTACAAATATAATTGGACCAGCCACATAAATGCTGTGGCAACAAGAGCAGGTCAGAGGCTAAGTATTCTGCGGTGGTTGTCTCACATCCTGACTTCCTAAAAACTTTCTACCATCTACAAGGCACAAGTGAAGAGAATGATGGAATACTCTCCACTTGCCTGGATGAATGCTGTTCCAACAACACTCAAGAAGCTCAACACCATCCAGGACAAAGCAGCCCACTTGATTGGCACCCATCCACCACCTTAAACATTCACTCCCTCCACTACCGGTGTACTGTGGCTGCAGTGTGTACCATCTACAAGATGCACTGCAGCAACTCGCCAAGGCCTTTTCGGCAGCACCTCCCAAACCCGCGACCTTTTCCACCTAGAAGGACAAGGGCAGCAGGTGCATGGGAACACCACCACCTCCAAGTTCCCCTCCAAGTCACACACCATCCTGACTTGGAAGTATATTGCCGATCCTTCATCGTCGCTGGGTCAAAATCATGGAGCTCCCTCCCTAACAGCACTGTGGGAGTAACTTCACCACACGGATTGCAGCAGTTCAAGAAGGCGGCTCACCACCTTCTCAAGGGCAATTAGGGATGGGCAATAAATGCTAGCTTTGCCAGCATAAATTAATAAAAAAATATATAGATAGAGAGAGAGGAATGTGTGGAGGTCCAAGGTAAATTGGTGTGAGTAAGGATGTGTAGAAGTAGGGTAGGGAAATCAAAATGATGGGGATGTGATGAGAGGCACAGCAGGATGAGGTTGAGTGTGGCTTTGTACGAACGTTTCGTGATCTACTGATATCAGTTAAACATTTGTGGCACTGCACCCAGGTCCTCCTGACCACATACCTGCTTGTGCCCTCCTCTGCAATGTGCAAGCTGGCTGTGTTGATCTCCTGGGGAGGCCTCTTCCACCCATGGGAAGGGAAGAGGACCTCCCTGCATGCTGGGACTCCCTCCATAAGCTTAGGGAGGGAGTCATGGGAGAGCCTGGTAAAGCCCTGTGCCTTTGTGCAGTCATTGACAGTGTTTGCCGCAACTCAATGCTATAGACTACTGACAGTACAAATGTCAAAATGAATTTGGACAAGGTCCCTTTAAGGAAACCGGCTGATGATGCATCATGAAATGACATCACCAGCCCCGCTTCCTGTAATTGGCCAGGAAACGCGCTGGGCGGGCTTAACAAGCCCTATCAAGGGAAATTCATTTTGGACAGCGGGATGGAGCCAGCAGCGGGGTCAGGAGCCACCACCAGCGTTGCCCGCCACGGACACACCGATGTCAGCAAAATTGCAGCCATAAAGTGCGATGGGGAAAACAGAAAGAGAATCACTCACAAAACATTAAATTTAATGTTTGCAGTGATTTATCTTGCTGCCAGATCTGAAATGGCCCAACCCTCACCCAATGCTGCCAGGCCCATGTCTTTGCCTGCCAGCAATACATCCACACATTAGGAATCCACCATGGAACTAAAATCCACAATTGCCTCCTCCCAGTACTGCCAAACCTTAGTCCTAGATTTTCTGGGGGGGTCAGTGGGCGTGACCGGTGGTGGGTCAGTTGGCAATTTGCTTTTTCCCCCAGCGGGTCGGGACCCCGTTGTGAACCCACCACCACGCGCCTTTCCCCATGTCGGGTCAGTCAGTGCTGAGCAGACCCGACGCGCAGTGGTTGGGGAGCCAATTCAGGTAACTCTGACCTTGTTTAGAGATCATGGAGAATACATTTGAGCTCAAATTTTGATTTTACGTGTTCGCCCACGGGGTCCTCGCTGCTCGGGAATCATGCCTGTCAAGCTGAGGCAGGAGTTCAGTGGCCATTGAATCAGCTGTTGAGTTGACAGCTTCAAATGTAAAGTAAAAGCTCCCACCTTACAGAGATAAGAACATAAGAACATAAGAAATAGGAGCAGGAGTAGGCCATTCAGCCCCTCGAGCCTGCACTGCCATTCAATAAGACCACGGCTGATCTGATCTTGGCCTCAACTCCACTTTCCTGCCTGCTCCCCATAACCCTTGACTCAAAAGTCTGTCTATCACTGCTTTGAATATATTCAATGATCCAGCCTCCACAGCTCTCTGGGGTAGAGAATTCCAAAGATTCATGACCCTCTGAGAGTAGAAATTACTCCTCATCTCCGTTTTAAATGGGCGACCCCTTATTCTGAAACTATGCCCCCTAATTCTAGATTCCCCCATGAGGGGAAACATCCTCCCTGCATCTACCCTGTCAAGCCCCCTCAGAATCTTATATGTTTCAATAAGATCACCTCTCATTCTTCTGAACTTCAATAAGTATAGGCCCAACCTGCTCAACCTTTCCTCATAAGTCAACCCGTTCAACTCAGGAATCAACCTAGTGAACCTTCTCTGAACTGCCTCCAATGCAAGTATATCCTTCCTTAAATAAGGAGACCAAAACTGTACAAAGTACTCCAGGTGTGGTCTCACCAATGCCCTGTACAGTTGTAGCAAGACTTCACTACTTATATACTCCAACCTCCTTGAAATAAAGGCCAATAGATTAAAGTGTAAGACGATACATGATCAGTGGTGTACATTTAAGGAGTTATTTTACAACTTCCAAAAAATATATATTCCACTGAGAAGAAAAGGGTGTAAAAGAAAAGACAGCCATCCGTGGCTAAGTAAAGAAATTAAGGATAGTATTTGACTAAAAACAAGGGCATATAAGGTAGCCAAATCTAGTGGGAGGATAGAGGATTGGGAAAACTTTAAAAGACAGCAAAAAATAACAAAAAGATTGATTAAGAAAGGGAAGATAGATTATGAAAGTAAATTAGCAAAAAATATAAAAACAGATAGTAAGAGTTTTTATAGTTATATAAAAAGAAAAAGGGTGGCTAAAGTAAATGTTGGTCCCTTAGAGGATGAGACCGGGAAATTAACGGTGGGAAATATGGAGATGGCAAAAACACTGAATGAATATTTTATATCAATCTTTATGGTAGAGGACACTAAGAATATCCCAACACTGGACAAACAGGGGGCTAAAGGGGGGGAGGAGCTAAACACGATCAAAATCACTAAGGAAGTGGTACTCGGTAAAATAATGGGACTCAAGGCGGATAAATCACCTGGACCTGATGGCTTACATCCTAGGGTCTTGAGGGAAGTGGCGGTAGGGATTGTGGATGCATTGGTAATAATTTTCCAAAACTCCCTGGACTTGGCAAAGGTCCCGGCAGACTGGAAAACTGCTAATGGAGCACCCTTATTTAAAAAGGGCAGTAGACAGAAGGCTGGAAACTATAGACCGGTTAGCCTAACATCTGTGGTAGGTAAAATTTTGGAGTCCATTATTAAGGAGACAGTAACAGGACATTTGGATAATCATAATTTAATAGGACAAAGTCAGCATGGTTTTATGAAGGGGAAGTCATGTTTGACAAATTTGCTGGAGTTCTTTGAGGAAGTAACATATAGGGTGGATAAAGGGGAACCAGTGGATGTAGTGTATTTAGACTTCCAAAAGGCATTTGACAAGGTGCCACACAAAAGATTATTGCTTAAGATAAAAAATCATGGGATTGGGGGTAATATTCTGTCATGGATAGAGGATTGGCTCTAGAGAAGGCAGAGAGTTGGGATAAATGGTTCATTCTCAGACTGGCAATCAGTAACTAGTGGTGTTCCACAGGGGTCAGTGCTGGGTCCCCAACTCTTTACAATCTACATTAATGATTTGGAGGAGGGGATCGAGTGCAACATATCAAAGTTTGCAGATTATACTAAGATGGGAGGGAAAGTAGTGAGTGAGGAGGACATAAAAAACCTGCAAGGGGACATAGACAGGCTAAGTAAGTGGGCAGAGATTTGGCAGATGGAATACAATACTGGAAAGTGTGAGGTTATGCACTTTGGCAGGAAAAATCGTAGAGCAAGTTATTATCTTAATGGCAAGAAACTGGAAAGTACTGAAGTACAAAGGGATCTGGGGGTCCTGGTGCACGAAACTCAAAAGGTTAGTATTCAGGTGCAGCAAGTGATTAAGAAGGCCAATGGAATGTTGGCTTTCATTGCTAGGGGGATAGAATATAAAAATAGGGAGGTATTGCTTCAGTTGTACAAGGTATTGGTGAGACCGCTCCTGGAATACTGTGTACAGTTTTGGTGTCCATACTTAAGAAAGGACATACTTGCTCTCGAGTCAGCACAAAGAAGGTTCACTCGATTAATCCCGGGGATGAGGGGATGGACATAAGAGGATAGGTTGAGTAGATTGGGGCTCTACTCATTGGAGTTCAGAAGAATGAGAGGCGATCTGATTGAAACATATAAGATTGTGAATGGGTTTGATCGGGTGGATGCGGGGAGGATGTTCCCGATGATGGGTGAAACTAGAACTAGGGGGCATAGTCTTAGAATAAGGGGCTGCTCTTTCAAAACTGAGATGAGGAGGAATTACTTCACTCAGAGGGTGGTAGGTCCATGGAATATGCTGCCCCAAAAAGCTGTAGAAGCTACATCATTACATAAATTTAAAACAGAAATAGACAGTTTCCTAGAAGTAAAGGTAATTAAGGGTTACGGGGAGCGGGCAGGAATTTGGACATGAGTCTAGGTTCGGATCGGTCATGGCCCTGTGGGTAGCAGAGCGGGCCCAAGGGCCATGTAGCCTGATCCTGCTCCTATTTCGTGTGTCTAATTCTGTTAGATTCAGGAGATGGTTCTGTGATGGTGGATTGGCGGTTAGGATCAGATCAGCCATGATCTTATTGAATGGCGGAGCAGGCTCGAGGGGCCGATTGGCCTACTCCTGCTCTTATTTCTTATGTTCGTATGTTCTTATGTTCAATACTCCAATTGCCTTCCTAATTACTTGCTGTACCTGCATGCTAACTTTTTGTGTTTCATGTATGAGGACACCCAGATCCCTCTGTACGGCAGCATTCTGTAGTCTCTCTCCATTTAAATAATATTTTGCTTTTTTATTATTCCTACCAATGTGGATAACCTCACATTTTCCCTCATTGTACTCCATCTGCCAAATTTTTGCCCACTCACTTAACCTATCTATCTTCTCCTCTTCTTAGGCTGTCCCTCGGAACCCTTGCTTCTACACTAAAAATGAGTTCTCAGGTGACTGATGAGTCCAATGTGGGACCTACAGTCTCTGTCACAGGTCGGGTAGATGGTGGTTGAAGGGGTAGGTGGGTGGGGTGCTTGGGTTGACAGGCGCTCCTTTCCACTGTTTGCGCTTGGCTTCCATTTGCGCCTGGCGAAGAGACTCGAGGTGTCCAGAGCCTTCCCGGATGCTTCTCCTCCACTGTGTGCAGTCTTGGGCTAGGGATTCCCAGGTGTCGGTGGGGATGTTGCACTTTTTCAAGGAGGCTTTGAGGGTGCCCTTGAAATGTTTCCTCTGCCCACCTGGGGCTCTCTTGCTGTGTCGGAGTTCCGAGTAGAGCGTTTGCTTTGGGAGTCTCGTATCGGGCATGCAGATGATGTGGCCCATCCATCGGAGTTGATAAGTGTGGTTAAAGCTTCGATGCTGGGGATGTTGGCCTGAGCGAGAACACTGACATTGGTGCACCTATCCTGCCAATGGATTTGCAGGATCTTGCGGAGGCAGCGTTGGTGGTACCTCTCCAGTGCTTTGAGGTGCCTGCTGTACATGGTCAATGTCTCTGAAGCATACAGGAGGATGGGTATCACTACTGATCTGTAGACCTTGAGCTTGGTGCTGGGTTTGAGGTCCTAGTCTTCAAACACTCTCTTCCTCAGGCGACCAAAGGCTGCACTGGCACACTGAAGTCGGTGTTGGACTTCGTCATTGACGTCTGCCCTTGACGACAGTAGGCTCCCAAGGTATGGAAAGTGGTCCACATTGTCCAAGGCCTCATCATGCATTTCGATAGTCAGGGGACAGTACTGTGTGGCGGGGGCAGGTTGGTAGAGGACCTTTTGTAGCAGTCGACGTAGACTTCATGGATTTTTGGATTTTTAACCCCTATTAAAAACTGGACAGGCTGTTTGGGGGGGGAGCAGTGTAAATCCCATTCAAGATGAACTCGTTAAGTTAATTGGCAGGAAGATCGAAAAGGGATCAAAAACCATTTCAAACCATTCAAGAGATCGAAAACCCATTCCCCCAGGCCATGTGTCCATTAAAACCACAGACAATGGTTTGTATATTGGAGGGGTATAAAAAGAGCAGTTTGGATAGCTCACTCTCTCTCTCTCCTGCCCTCCACACAACGTAACATCAAGAAGAGCTGAGCCTTGCTCTTCCAACCGGAACGAACATCGACTAAGGCTGGGACTCGAATGCCACAAGGCCGGTACGGAACCAGGTAGCCAAGACGTATGGGAGGAAGCTGCAAGCAAGATAAAAGGGGCAATCTAGGTGAGCATTGTCAAGCCTACACACCCACAAGACCACTTAGCTGTGTGAGGGGTGTAATGATCAGTAATATATCATTCTAGAATGGTACACTAGGTGGAGCTGTATGTTTAGTAGTGGGCTACCCACAAGGCAGTAGTCAAGATGGATGCCTGTAAACTAGTCCACATGGCTGAATAGATGACTAGCTCAAGCTAGCTGTTCATAATGAAAATGTCTATTTATTTATGAACATAACATGGTACCAGGATTGGTAATATCTGCTGAATATTGTGAAAAGTGACATGGAGAACTTGAAGCCACCAGAGGGTTTGAAACTCACAGGGAATGTCGACTGCAATTGGCGGACTTTCAAACAACAATTCGAACTCTATATTGCTGCCATCAGGTTTGGTACGATGCCAAACGCAAGGAAAATAGCGTTACTGCTCACGGTTGCAGGCCCACAGGCGATGGAGGTATTTAATGCATTTGTATTTGATCAAGAGGAGGACAGAGAAAAAATGGACGATGTGCTAAAGAAGTTTGATACACATTGTTCTCCCAAAAAGTACGAGACCTATGAGAGGTACGTGTTCCGTTCACAGACACAGCAGCAAAATGAGACTTTTGATAGCTTTGTGACTGATCTGAAACTGAAAGCACAGACATGTAATTTCTCTGAACTGAAATCATCCATGATTTGTGGCCAGATTGTGTTTGGTATTCATGATAAAAAGGTCAGGGAACGTTTGTTGAGAGAAACTGAACTAACATTGGAGAATGCTGTGAAAATATGCCATGCCAGTGAGCTAGCTCAACAGCACACAAAGACTTTCAGTGAAATTCATAATAATGCGACTGTAGTGAATGACTGTGCTGCTGTCGGTGCTGTGTCCTACGAGGGGAAGAAACATGGGCAGAACAGAAATGCAAAGCAATCGGAGGATAGAACTTTTAATTGTAAACGCTGTGGTTACCAGCAACAGTCAAGACAATGCCCTGCATTTGGGAAAATGTGCACAAAATGTAATGGAAAGAATCACTTTGCCAAACAATGCTTTTCAAAAGTAAAAACAAAGAAAGGGCAACAAGTCAATGTGATTGAGGACACTGATTTGAGTGAGACATTTTTTGTAGGAATGGTGTCATGTGACAATATCGAAAAGGATACAGAAAATGTGCAGCCCTCAGGAATGGACAATGTTGAACATACAGTTAATGCAGTAAAAGAGGACAAATGGATAATGCCACTGCAGGTAAATGGAGCATTAGTTACATTGAAACTAGACACTGGGGCAAAAGCAAACTTAATCCGTATGAGTGACATTAAAAATATGAAAGAAAAGCCCAAAATAAAGAAAAAGTCAGTACTACTGAAGCACTATAATGGACAGAAAATAGATAGCTTAGGTGTATGCACACTTAAAGTGACAGTCAAAGACAAAGTGCATCATCTCATGTTTTCTGTTGTGGCTGAAGGACTTGATTCACTACTAGGTGACAAAGCTTGTGAGGACTTAGAACTGGTCAAGAGAGTCTACCGTATAAACTGTGCCATAAGCAGACCAGGTGACTCGGTGGATTCTGTAGTGAGTAATTTCCAGGATGTGTTCAAAGGATTTGGAGTTCTACCATTCACTTACAAGATCCAGCTAAAGGAGGATGCTCAGCCAGTGGTACATGCTCCACGGAGAGTTCCAGCACCCCTGCGTGACCGGCTCAAGAAAGAACTGGACAGAATGACCACACTAGGAGTCATCAGGAAAGTCGAAGAGCCAACAGACTGGGTTAACTCCATGGTATGTGTAAAGAAAAAGAACAATGATCTAAGAGTATGCATGGATCCAAAGGACTTAAATGCAAACATAAAACGTGAACACTAGCAGATTCCCAAGCGAGAAGAAATCACCAGTGAAATGTCAGGTGCCAGATACTTTACAAAGCTCGATGCCTCACAAGGATTTTGGCAACTAACACTGGATGAAGAGAGCACCAAATACTGTACCTTCAACACACCATTTGACAGGTATTGTTTCCTCAGAATGCCTTTCGGGATAATATCTGCATCTGAAATCTTTCATAGAGTGATGGAACACATAATTTAAGGTCTGGAAGGAGTTCGGGTCTATGTTGATGACATCATCATCTGGGGCTCCACACTGAAAGAACACAATGAGAGACTGACTAAAGTGCTACAGAGCATATGCCAGAATGGACTGAAGCTCAACAAAGCCAAGTGTCAGTTTGGCATCCAGGGAGTCACTTTACCAGGAGATAATCTATCTGGTAAAGGAATAGAGCCAGATATGGAAAAAGTAAACGCCATACTCAAAATGCCCCGAACCACTGACAAAAAAGGAGTGCTACATATCATGGGGATGATAAACTTCATTGGAAAGTTCATTCCTAACATGTCAGCCAAGACAGCCTGTCTGCGAGACCTGCTACATAAAACAAATGAGTTCGCATGGACAGAAAGACATGAACAAGAGTGGATGAACCTCAAAACAGTGCTGACAACCACACCTGTACTCACCTTCTTTGACCCAGCAAAGAGAATCAAAGTGTCAACGGATGCATGAAAAGATGTCCTAGGCACGGTCTTGCTACAAGCAGAGGGTGAAGATTGGAAGCCTGTTGCCTATGCCTCCAGGTCTATGACTGACTCTGAGTGTCGATACGCCCAGATTGAAAAGGAATTTCTCGGTTTGGTAGTTGGACTAGAAAAGTTCCATGGCTACATATATGGACTTCCCACCTTCACAGTTGAGACAGACCACTGCCCACTGGTTGCCATCATAAAAAAAATCTGAAAGAGATGTCTCCAAGGATTCAACGACTCATGATGAAGCTGCAAAGATATGACTTTGAACTGATCTACACACCAGGCAAACACATAATGTTAGCAGATGCACTATCCCGAGCACCCACAATGAGTCATGTGAGCTCTACTGAGGAAGACATGGATGTTCGTGTGAGTATGGTCACTGCTGCGCTGCCCGTGTCAGACACAAAATCAAAGCAAATAGCAGAAGAAACAGTAAAAGATACAGTGTTACAAACAGTAATAGAGAACATTCATCATGGTTGGCCAAAAGGTTCCTGTCCAAAGTACTTTCACATCAGGTCAGAGTTAAGTGTCGCAAGTGGACTATTACTAAAACAGAACAGAATAGTCATTCCACAGGCTCTACGTCAAGACGTGCTCCAAAGGATTCATGAGGGACAACTCAGAATTGAAAAATGCAAAAGGAGAGCAAGAGACACTGTTTATTGGCCTGGCATAAATAAGGACATTGAGAACATGATAGGCATATGTGAGACATGTCAAAAACACCAAAACAATCAAGAAAAGGAACCAATGATAGTAGCTGACTTACCAACAGCACCATGGCAAAAGGTTGGTATGGACCTTTTTCATTTGAATGGTAAAGACTATCTAATAGTGATTGACTACTATTCTAACTATCCTGAGATGGCGCTGCTCTCAAGCACATCAGCAAGCTGTGTCATAATGCATGTTAAATCCATCTTCGCCAGAAATGGAATTCCCAGGATTGCCGTTAGCGACAATGGTCCGTGCTTCAACTGTAAGGAGTGGCAACAGTTTGCAGCACATTATGACTTTCAACATATCACATCCAGTCCTCTGTATGCTCAGTCGAATGGTAAGGCAGAGAAAGGTTTTCAAGTTCTCAAACAGCTACTGAAGAAAGCAACAGAAAGCTGTAGTGTATGTACCTTTAAGAGCCCCTGTGTACTGTAATACCGGTAGTGACCACTCGGGTATATAAGCCTGTATAGCATCTTGTATCTTTTAGTTCACCTCCAGACTTTGTTCAGTAAACACCTGTTAAACCAACTCCTGCATTCCGTGTCTCCATTAACACACATATACAACAGTGGCGACGAATTGGAAACGGACTTACCTGCAATTCGGCAGCACCTCAAGGAGATCGATTCCTCAGACGAAGGTCGAAGAAAAAAAAAACTGTGGTTTCACCAGCTAGCCGGGCTGGTGGCAGGTACTGCACTAATCCTTCCTGGGCGGCGGGCTGGGGCTCGATCGGGTGGCTCTGCAGCGGGGCCGAGCAGCGAGTCGGAAGGCGGAGGCAAACAGAGACGGAGGGTGGAGCACTCGGGATACGGTCGGCGCTGCAAAGCAGGTCGGTGTTCGGACCAAGCAGAGGGAGGGAAAAGTCCCAGAGAGTCCGGCGGGAACAAGTCTCCAACGATTACAAATATCTGTGTAAATAAAAACCACGGAGAACAGCGTTGTCAGCAGCGGCAGCGGTGGGAAAGCGCGGGAGGCGCCATTTCTTTCTCGGCAGGGAAGAAAGGAAAGCGTGTGGGGCACCATTTTTGATTTTCAGGATGCCTAAGACTGGCAATATTATTGCTTTCGATAGTAATATAGAGGATTGGACCACATATGTGGAAAGAGTGGAGGTATATTGCACAGCGAATGAAGTAGAGGATGATAAAAAGGCATCGGTACTTCTAAATCTGATGGGCACAAGGAGATACGGGCTGTTACAAAACTTAATCACTCCAGCCAAACCGATAGACAAGAATTTTAAGGAGATTGTTGATACCCTACAGGAGCACTTAAACCCAACACCACTGCTGATCGCGGAATGATTCAAATTCTTCAGGAGGAATCAGCACAAGAATGAAAGTAACGCTGATTACCTCACCGAATTAAGAAAGCTGTCAAAGCACTGTCAATTCGGGGCAGGACTGGCAGATTCTCTACGACACAAATTCGTCTGCGATCTCCTAAGTGAAGGAACACAAAAAAGGCTACTTTCTGAGAAAGATTTGACACTGAACAAGGCTTTCAGTGTGGCTGTATCATACGAAGCAGCAGCAAGAGGAGCTGCAGAGATACAGCAAAAGCCACAGGACTTCGGCACCCATGAAATGACACGGGGTTTCGAGAGATGTTATCGCTGCGGCAGATCCACCCATGACCAGAGGGACTGCTGGTTCAAGGACAAAGCATGCAGGCAATGCGGAAAGATGGGACACATTGCATGTGTATGCCGATCTGAAAACAAAAAATCCACTGACAGAAAAAAAATCAATAAGGAAAAGTACAGAAAGGTACAAATGATGACGGACAGTAGCTCCGAAGACCAGAAGAGCGATAGCGACTCCGGAAACAAGAGACTAAGCTGTCTCAAATTACATAATGTAATTGCCAAAGAAGATTACCAGACCATTTGGGTTACCCTCACGATAGCGGGGTCCCCAGTTAAAATGGAGCTAGATACAGGATCAGCTCTGACCGTCATAAGTCGATGGGATTACGAGCGGCTATTTCCGCATATACCTTTGAAAGACACATCCATTACCTTGAAGACATATACGGGGCAGAAAGTATACCCCAGAGGGAAAATAAGGGTGCCTGTTGTATACAATGGCAAGGAAATACAGAAGTTGTATTTATACGTTCTGCAAGATGGTGGTCCACCGCTGTTGGGACATGAATGGATCAGGAAGATACGTTTAGACTGGCACTCCATTCAGGCACTGACGGTGACCAGTACGAAAAAAAATGACGATGACGTCATACCTGAACGATTAAAAGACATCTTGGCCAACGCCAAAGAAGTGTTTCAACAGGAACTAGGAACCTTGAAAGGCGTCACCGCCTCAATAAAAGTGGAAGATGCGGCTATTCCCAAGTTTTTTAAGGCAAGGCCGGTGCCATACGCAATTCGTCCAGCAGTCGAGGCAGAGCTGGAGAATTTGGAAAAGGCAGGCGTGTTATCCAAGGTAGATTGGAGCGAGTGGGCAACACCCATCGTCCCGGTCATGAATAAAACGTTGAATAATGATAAATCTGAAGAACAGAGAAAAATTCGCATCTGTGGGGACTTCAAGGTGACTGTAAACCCGGTCCTTCACACGGTACAGTAACCTCTTCCGAGGATAGAAGATATTTTCCCCTCACTATCCGGAGGGAAACGTTTCACCAAAATTGACTTGGCACAGGCATATCTACAGATGGAGGTTGAGGAGGCCTCTAAAAAGTATCTCACGATAAACACACACAAAGGCCTGTACCAGTACAATCGACTGGTTTTTGGAGTAGCATCAGCTCCAGCTATCTGGCAAAGAGCTATGGAGCAAGTCCTGCAAGGGATTCCGGGGACTCAATGCTACCTAGACGACATCCTTGTAACAGGAGAAAACGACAACGAGCACCTTGCCAATTTGGAGCAGGTGCTCACTAGGCTGAGAGAACGGGGCCTATGAGCAAATCGCCCAAGTGCGAATTTTTCCAGAAACAAATATCATATTGTGGCCATATAATTAACAAAGAAGGGTTGCATAAGTCACCTGAAAAAATTGAAGCGGTCATAAAAGCCCCAGCACCTGAAAATGTCTCACAATTAAGGTCGTTCCTGGGATTGATAAATTACTATCATAAATTTTTACCGAACTTGTCAACTGTTCTGCACCCTTTTAACGCACTGCTACAAACGGGAGTAATTTGGAAATGGAGCGAAGACTGTAAACGTGCCTTCCATAAATGCAAAGGCTTGATCACGTCCAAGGAAGTGTTGGCTCATTACAACCCATCACTGCCAATGAGACTGGCGTGCGATGCATCCGCTTACGGCGTAGGAGCGGTATTATCGCATAGATTCCCTGATGGCTCGGAGCGGCCGATAGCTTTTGCGTCACGCTCATTGAACTCAGCTGAGCGTAACTATGCCCAGATCGACAGGGAAGCACTCAGCCTGGTGTGGGGAGTGAAGAAATTCAACCATTACCTACACGGACAAAAATTTACCTTGTTGACTGACCATCAACCCCTCGTCTCCATATACAACGCTAGAAAGGGCGTTCCCATTATGACAGCACAAAGGCTACAGAGGTGGTCCCTTTTCCTAGGGGCACACCAATATGACATAGAATACAAAGGATCAAAACAGCATGGGAATGCTGACGGTTTATCGCGCCTACCGTTGCAAATGGTAGAAGAGGCACCTACAGTGGACCCAGTGGAGATGTTCCACTCAACCATAGTGGAATGTCTACCAGTAACAAATTCTACCATTGAAAAGGAAACGAGAAATGACCCGACTCTCTCACGAGTCTACGATCTAACGGTGAAGGGATGGCCAGCACATGGCGAACCACTGTTGCCAGCATTCTCGCAAAGAAGAGAACAGCTGTCACTGTGCCGAGGAACCTTGATGTGTGGATCCAGTGTGGTGATTCCACCCAAACTCCAGGATAAAGTGCTAAAGGAGCTTCACGAGGGGCATCTGGGTGGAGTGAAAATGAAGAACCTAGCCAGAGCGTTTGTGTGGTGGCCAGGTATCGATGGAGACATCGAAGAAATGACCAAGAGCTGTCTAGGATGCCAGAAGGTCCAAAACGCCCCACCACAAGCCCCTCTACATCCATGGGAGTGGCCCTCATCTCCATGGCAAAGGGTACATATCGACTTTGCTGGTCCATTTATGGACTCAATGTTCTTAATCGCGGTTGATGCACACTCCAAGTGGCCGGAGGTAATGAAGATGTCCTCCACCACCATGGAAAAAACCATCACAGTATTAAGGACCATATTTGCCAGGAATGGGCTGCCTGAACAGATCTGTTCTGATAATGGACCGCAATTTGTGTCCGAAGAATTCAGGAAGTTCTTAAAAAACTATGGGGTTAAGCACTACACGTCCGCCCCATTCCATCCCGCCACCAATGGATTAGCTGAAATGTTTGTCTAGACCTTCAAGAAGGCCATAAAGGCCATGGGCAATGAAGACATAAATCTACAACATAAGGTAGATAACTTCTTGTTTGCGTACAGGAATGCAACACATGTGGTTACAAACCAAACTCCCGCCATGATGTTTTTCAATAGAAGACTAAGATGCCGGCTGGATTTGATCAAGCCAAACATCAGAAGGGACGTAGAGAACCGGCAATTTCAAGGCATGAATGAAAGGCCAACTGGAACCTTCCAGATAGGTCAACAAGTGTTGGCCCGAGACTACCGTACCGAGAAATGGCAGCCTGGAACTATTTGCACACGACTAGGACCGCTGATGTAATCCGTAGACATTGGAGAAAGCATAATAAGGCGCCATGCTGACCAGATCATAGAGTCATCTGAAAAGGGACAACCTACACCACAACTCTATACGCCTAATGATGAAGTAGAGATACCCATAGTATCTACCTCCGATCCGGTGATATTGGAACCAGATGAACCCGACACTGGCATTCAAGCCAAATTGACCTTGCCAAAAGAACCTACTACACCACCGAAAACTACTACACCACCGAGGCATTATCCGGACCGAGTCAGGAAGCCTCCAGAGAGACTGACTTATAATTGATTAACTGCAGCAAATGTGTAGATTATTGTTCTTGTAAACATGTTAATTAATGATTACTTAAAATGTTGTGTACTAATTATCTAAAAGGGGAGGAATTGTAGTGTATGTACCTTTAAGAGCCCCTGTGTACTGTAATACCGGTAGTGACCACTCGGGTATACAAGCCTGTATAGCATCTTGTATCTTTTAGTTCACCTCCAGACTTTGTTCAGTAAACACCTGTTAAACCAACTCCTGCATTCCGTGTCTCCATTAACACACGGATACAACAAAAGCAAGTCTGATCCTTAACTCGCCCTGCTGAGCTACCAAGCCTCCCTTTTAGACTGTGGTTCTTCACCTGCTGAACTCCTAATGGGTCGCAAGTTGCGCACCATGCTACCCTTCTGTGCAAAAGAAAAGCAGAGTAAGGGACTGAGACAGAGACTTCAACTGTTAAAGCTGAAACAGAAATCACACATGACAAGTCATCCAAAACTCTGAAACCATTGACAAGGGATGATGTTGTCAGGACTGAGGATCCAAATGCATGGAACAGGAAAGCTGCAGTTCTTGAGGAAGTAGGACCAAGGTCATACACCGTTAGAACTGAGGACGGACAGATTCTCAGGAGGAACCGCCGTTCCCTCCTGAAAACACAAGAAACTATCCAAGAGCAAATCGATGACAATGCCGCAACTGAATCTTGTCACTCACCACCAGAACAATCTAGCACAAACACACATACAGGCTCTCATGAAAACACATCAGACTTACCTGTGCTGAGAAGATCCACACGTGAAGTAAAAAAGCCTGATAGACTTAATCTTTGAGTACAAAGAAAACTATAATAAAAGAATGAAAAGCTTAGAGTTCATAAAGTAAAGCTTTGAAAATGTGTTGACTGTTGTGAAGATGTTTGTGTCATTATGATTGATTGATATTGATTTTGTTTAACCTCTAAGGAAGGGGGATGTAATGATCAGTAACATGTCATTCTAGAATGGTACACTAGGTGGAGCTGTATGTTTAGTAGTGGGCTACCCACAAGACAGTCGTCAAGATGGATGCCTGTACACTAGTCCACATGGCTGAATAAATGACAAGCTCAAACTAGCTGTTCATAATGAAAATGTCTATTTATTTATTAACATAACATGAGGTGCCTGTATGTTCCTACCAAACCAGAGGGGGGTTTAGCATTGGAAGGGTCCTGTGATAGTTTAGTTCACGGGAGGGTGTTTTTTGGCTGTGGTAAGTCAGCACGGCAGGGGTTTGTTGGACAAGTCAGGGTTGTACTGTTTTAAACTGTACTGTTGTGTTCACACCGCTTGTACTGTATGCGAGTGGAGTGGTTATTGTTAACCTTAATAAACACTGTATGGGTGAGCCCGAAAACGCTGTCCGTGTTCAAATCTGTCCTCAGTAATCCCTATCATCCAGAACTTGTAGTAAGGGTGTTTGTGTGCTCGCTATGGGCGGGGCGAAACCACTTACAATAATTAGCGATTGCGGCAGGGGCCATAGGAAATTGGCCACGGCAAAAACTGGTCACAGAATTGGCGATCGCGGGCAGGACGATAGGTTGTTGATTAGATATGGACAGTTTGGAGGGCAAGAGATCCGGAATGGAGGACAGAATTTCCTCCTACATGTTTAAAAAGGTTAACGTATCCCAGCAATGGGTGCTGGAGATGTTGCGCTCTGAGAGTACCCAGGATAGGGCCGCAGAGTGGATAGGGAACAAGGAGCGCAGGGAGTCCAAAGAGAACACAATCTGGCTCCTGTGCTTCCAAAAGCAAGTTCAACTGCTCCGGGAGCAGGTTGAAAAGCTCAAAAACGAGCTGAAGGAGTCTGAGGACAAGTCAGACGCAAGGGGGATAGTTAGGAGTAGACTAGTGGAGGAGTTGTATGAGGAAAGACAGGAAAGACATGCACAGGAAGAGACCTCCCACAATATGGGGGAATACCTGCGGTGCCAGGTTACGGAGGCCAGGTTAAATGAGCAGGCCTTACGGGAGGAGAACGCAAGATTAACAACGAGAGCTGACGGTTTGGAGGGTCAGCTAAGGGACATTAAAATAGCTCATAAGGTAGCTAGAAGTAGGGGTTATGAAGACTCTGATCATGGTCCCTGCGAAGAAAGGATTAAAAAATTGACCCAAGCCTTGTCTGGGGCCAGAGGCATGGTCTGTTTAATGGCACCAGGGTAAACCCGGGTGGAGTGGGACAAGGAGGGTCAGGAAGCAGAGGATAAGGTTCAGGACAGGGAAGTCCCACCAGTGCCGGAAGCACCACCAAGACCAATGTATCCTCTGCGGCAGCAAAAGTACGGTCCACCCACACCAAACAGTGACCAGGGCCCGCTGCAGAGCGATTACGTGGTCCCATTCACCACCCCGCAGTTGCAAGCCATGGTAGCAGAGTTGCCCAAACTAAAACAGGACGGGGACCCCTCAGTTCACTTTATGGAGGTTGAGCAGGTAAAGGGGATAAACGGGTGTAGCGAGGGCAAGATCCACAGGCTGATGCTGCTCTCCCTTGACGGGAAACTGTACCAGAGCCTGTCCGCAGCCACAAAAACGGGGCGAGGCACCACAGAGGGGTTGAAAGAGGAGATCCTGAGAGCCATGGGGCACACCCAGGGTAATCCGTTCTCACAAGTGGCGCGGACTCTACAGTTGGCCGGCGAGGCACCGGCTGCAGTTGCGGACAGGCTATGGCCGGTTTACGCAAAGGCAACTGGAGGTGTGCCAGACCGCGCGCAACTGATAGGGGTCACCATAAATCACTGGCTCAGGACCCTGGTAGCAAACAGCCTGCCACGGATTAAAGCCAAGGCAGAAGCATGGTTTGACTCCGAGGACCTCACGAACATGGAGGCAGGCGTGCTCTGGAAATTGTGCTTAGCTTTTAGTGCCGGTTCCGGGGAGGAGGTCAAACACAAGGGGAGGGTACATGAGATGAACACCCGTAAGGGGGATAGGAAGGAATGGCGTCAGGAAGGGGGTAACACCGACAAGTCTAAGACTTATTTCAAGTGTGGGAAGATGGGACACTGGAGGCGGGATTGCCCGGCCCAAAAGGGGGGGTCCGGCCAAGGGTGTCCACCCGTGTGAAAACCCCAGGTCACCGAGGCGAAGGAGGCGACCAATGAACCGTTTGATGTTCTGGTGGCCGCCCTTCGCATGGTGCTGGGGAAGGACAAAGGAAGGCTAGACGCTGCCGTGAGCAACATAACGCCGACCGCACCCGCATGTCCCCCTCCACTCTGACTAGAATGCGCCCAGCCTGAGTACCTGTGTCCACTCACTTATGATGAGTGGGACAGGCCCTGTGTTGAGATGGGGGTGGAGATGGTGCAGGAGAGATATTTGATGGATACCGGAGCTTCCAGCACGGTGGTCCATTCAGAAGACATGGCCAATTCACCCTGATCTAACAAAGTCCCATTTAGCCTAATGGGATTCACAGGGAATGAAAAGGTGGGGTCGATGTCCAAACCCCTGAGAATAGAGTTAGGGTCCCTCCGCACCAGGTGGAAGTGTGTGCTAATGAAATGGGAGCAACCAGGGTGGGGAGTCCCCGGGGCTGATTTCATGTTAGCCAACCGGGTCATTGTGGACCTGAGGAATCACTACCTGTGGGGGGCAGTGGTCTCGGACAAGACAAAGGAGGTGATAGTGATCCCCAGAGGTAAGGGAGGAACGGGTAGTGTATGCACCATGAAACCAAAAGGGAGTTACAACCTGGAACAGTTGGTTAGTAGCGCCCCAGCCCAGTACCGGGCGAATGTGCGGGACAACCTCGCTGCATTCGCCAACCATAAACACTGTGTGGCAGGGTGGCCGGGGTAGAGGCCCAGGTGCAAGGGGACCCCATGTCACGGCCACAAAGGCAGTATTGTTTCCCCCGGGAAGCAGAAGCCGACTTGGAGATGGCACTGGGATCCCTGGAATAACAGGGGGTGTTGAGACTAATAGCCACCCACCTGAACTCACCACTCTGGCCGGTGAAGAAACCCGACCAGTCGTGGAGAGCCACTGTGGACTATCGGGTCCTCAGTAAGAACATCCCAACTTGCGCGCCCACAGTCGCAGCTGTCGCCGATCTGATCGGGAGCATTCCAGCAACCGCAACCACATTCACGGTGCTGGATATCTCCAATGGGTTTTGGTCGATTCCCCTCAGACGGGAAGACCAATACAAGTTTGCATTCACTTTTAAAGGGCAGCAGTATACATGGACATGCCTTCCCCAGGGGTTCCACAACAGCACCTCCATATTCCACCAGTGCATGGCAGATGCATTAAAATGCTTCAGCCGACCCCACCAGTTAATCCAGTATGTGGGTGACCTGCTTTTGTTCTCCGCAGAGGGGAAGAACCATGGGCCACTGCTGGACGAGCTGCTAAAGCTGTTGCAGGAGGCGGGGTTCAAGGTCAACCCCAAGAAAGCCCAGATCAGCCAGGAGGAAGTCAAATTCCTCAGGCTGACCGTAAGGGCCGGTGAAAGGGCCATAGATGAGGCTTGGAGGAAGGCAGTACAGGAGCTACCAGCCCCCAAGAATGTAACCGGGGTAAGTTCTTTTCTGGGACTCACAGTGTACTGCCGGGACTTCATAGAGGGTTATGCAGCCACGGCAGCCCCTCTGCTTCGTCTCCTCCGCAAGGGCGTCGAGTGGGAGTGGGATCAGAACTGCCAGGAAGCGTTCACTCGCCTCAAAGGGGATTTGCAGACGGCACCTGCATTGGGAGCCATCAACGGTGGGGAAGAATTCTTCTTAGAGGTCGCAGCCAGCGGGGATAGCTTGAGCGCGGTGTTGCTCCAGGAGTGACACGACAAGCTATGGCTTGTGGTTTACTCATCTAGGGTCCTCACCGAGGTAGAACGGGGATATTCCAACTGCGAGAGACATCTCCTGGCCACGCATTGGGCCATAAAGCGCTCACAGCTCTTTACGGGATTATCCCTGATAGTTCTACTCACCCACCATACCCCCACTCAGATGTTGTTGGACGGGAAAATAAAGGATGGGACAGTGAGCAGTGCTCGCATTGCTCGCTGGACTTTATTGCTCTCGCAGATGAACTTGAGAGTGCAGGGGTTGACTGAGCCAAAGCTAGCAGCCAACATGATTTACCGAGGGACGGCCCACACGTGTACGGTAGAAGGGGTGTGGGATGTAGATGAAGGATTCCGGGCCGGGACACACCCGACGGGCCGGGACATCTATATCGACGGGTCCAGTTCAGTCGTAAAGGGGGAGCGTCTCACCGGGTGCGGAAACTATGACCCTACGGCTAAAATAGCGAAGGCCATTAAACTCCCCAACACCCTGAGCGCTCAGCACGCTGAACTGGCAGCGGTGGCGTACGTGGTCACCCACCCCGACGAGTTCCCCACCCCCTACACCATTTGCTCGGACTCTATGTTCACGTGCAACTCATGCACGGAATACTTGGCAATCTGGGCCAGGCGCGGAGTCAAGTCCGCAGATGGGAAGCCCCTAGCAACAGCACCGCTGCTAGGTAAAATTTTGGAGGCCACAGGCACCTGGGCAGATCACTATATTCACAAAGTTAAAGCCCATTCAAAGACAGAGCCCAAGTGGGAGGGCAACCAAAAGGCAAACAAGCTGGCCAAACAGGGGGCCAGGGAAGGAGTATTCTGGGATCCGTACAAAGCAGGTCCAGTAGCCGCAATCCGGGACAAGGGAGGCACACAGGGGGTAGCTTTGGCCCCGAATTTAAAACAGGTCCAAGCTCAGGATCCCCTCCTTAAGGCCGTCCTGGTAAAGAGAGAGAATGGGGAGTCCATAGAAGGTCCGTTCGGGGCAGCGGACATTAGTATCAAAGAGGGGATGCTTTTCAAAGGGGATCGGTGAGTAATCCCAGTGCAGCACCGAGAGGAGTTCCTCCAGTTGGCCCATGGGGGCCCGGGAGCGGGACACCCAGGGCCGGAAACTACCTGGCAAAGGGTAGAGGAGGCAGGGTGGTGGCCCCAGCTCAGGGAGGATGTCCGAGTTTTCTGTGCGCACTGTTTGGTGTGCGCAGCCAATAACCCCAATCCGCAGCGCAGGAAAGCCGCCATAGGACACACCAGGAGGGTAGAGGGGCCGTGGCAGTCCCTGCGGGTCGATTTCATCGGACCACTGCCCACCACTAAACTAGCAACAAGTACTGTTTAGTCCTGGTGGACGTATTCTCCTTGTGGGTGGAAGCCTTCCCCTGCCGAGTAGCCACAGCACTAGCAAAAGCTAGAATCCTGGTGAGGGAAGTGTTCTCCCGGTGGGGGTTGCCACAGGTCGTGGAGTCCGACCAAGGGAGACATTTCACGGGGCTGGTGATTGTAAGATTCACAAAATTTCCACATTTCCCCCAAGGTTATTATTGATAAAAGGGACCCTGCATGGACATTTTAAAAAGGGTACCCAAAGATGGCGTCCGCACCTCGTGGCCAAAAGCCTGCAAGATTTTAAAAGCTTGGACTCTGTGGCACAAGCAGCTTTTGGGGAAATCGAAACCTAAAATGCAGTTTCTGTGAAGAAGGACTTTTGTATTTTGAAAAGCAGACAGCAGGACTCTGAATTATGCATTAAGCCAAATCGCAAACAGACCAAAACCAGTTAGGCCTATACTTGAGGCCATCAAGTTGATTGCATAAATTATCGGAAACAGCTTAAGGGAGCCATCGAGGCTGGGCAGGCCGATTAAAATGCATTAATAACAATACAGCTCAGACGGCAGGCCAGTAGGTGCGATCACCGGCCATCTAAAAACAGTTAGTTTAGATTGCTACAATTATTTAAACTAGCCCGCCAAGATTGGGACAATGAACCAACCTGATCTGGTGCGCAGATAAGGGTTTTCGTAAGGAGTATAACTGAAGGCCCCTGGTAGCAATCTCTCTCTTGACTCTGCTCTCTGCTCTCTGCTCTCTGCTTTTGTGGCTCCGGCCTCTTGGGCTGCCGCTCGTACTCGTGCCCTGGCCTCGTGGCGGGTTCTCTCCCCGTAGCAGATTTTCAGTAGCCAGTTACACCATACCAACTGCAGGGGAGGGGACCGAGACCCAAGTCCATAGCCATCCAGGATGCCCAGGCCGCAGAAAGGGGCGAGACGAACTTGAGCAGGTAGCCCAGGACTTGTATAGTAGTCCGACGAGATGAGACGAGTAGAGACGAAGAAGACGATAACAACTCGATAAGGGCAGAGCAGGGCAGTGAAAAATGTATCGATAAGAAAACCAAGCGCCTAGTTATAAGCTGGCGCTTGGGAAGACGAACATTCCTCGTTGAACACTGCGAAAATGCAGGTGGCCACGCCACGACGAATAGACTGGCGTTCTTAAGCTTGGGTAGGAAAATCTAGGCAGTTAAAACTGCCGACTGCCCTGTAGGCACAACGGTGCCGCCGACGACCGCCCGAGTGAGAAGAAGAGGAGAACCCATCGCGACGAGACGATGACGGCAGCAGAGGGGAGAAGGTGTGTCGCAGTAGCAGACCCAGCACCGCGCCCCTGAAGACCACGTGGCGACAGGGTACCTAGAAGGACCAGAGACCAGACTTCAAAACTCACACTCGTTAACAGTTGGTTTTATTTTGAATTGGTTAGCATAAATTCTGGCCCCTCATAGCTTAATCTAGTTAGGTATAAGGGGTAGGATAAGGATAAGGGGATTGTTAATATAGTTTGTTTTCCCTCGATGTGCTGTGTGTTCCCTGTGGTGTATGTAACCTGTTCCACCTTAAGAGAACTTAAGCCTGTTCCACCTTAAGAGATGTACTACTTTCTCTGGCTGCTGTATACGTAACACCGGTGGTGACCACCGGTATATAAGCACTGTGTAGTAATATTGTATTTAGTAGTAGTCCTGACCTCCAACCAGTAAAGACCTGTTGAACTTTAATCTTGTAGTCTGTGTTAGTAATTACAACTAGAACACACAGACTTAACAGTGGCGACGAGTCCGATTCTTACCCTGCGGCAGTTTATATCCACGGCGGCTTCATCCACAGAACGGACGTCGAAGAGAGGCTTCCACCCTCATCACCCTGCTGGAAGACACGTCGCGCGGCAGACATCGAGAAACCAGAGTGCAGAAGACATCCTGAACTCGAAGCCTCCATCAGCGGCTGTCAGCTATCTTCTTTCTACCTCAGTGGTGGGTAAGCCGGGCAGCGACGCGACCAGAAAGTCGGCCGCGTTGGCTGTACAGACGGGGAGGGAAGACGGAGGAATAAGGGCGGTGAGATCGATCGCAACCGGAGATAAGGGCCGGGCCGCATTCGGGCCGAAAGGCGCAGCGCGGGGACATCGATCGCGGCTGGTGATAAGGGCCGGGCCGCATTCGGGCTAAAAAGACGCAGCGTCTGGGGCAACTGAAGGCGCGAGAGCCGCGGTGAAGCAGAGACAGCGTCGGGGGACGGGTGAAGACTGCCAAGCGCGGGAAAACTGCCATTTTGTAGGCGGAGGACAAAGACAAGAGCGGGAAGCTGCCATCTTGGATAAAAATAAAAATACATTAAATTGCAATGATGCCTAAACATGGGAACATTAATACCTTTGATAGCGACATCGAAGATTGGGCCATGTATGTAGAATGCATACAAAATTATTGTAAAGCAAATAAAATCCCAGATGAAGAGAAAGCACTAACATTATTAAACTTAATGGGTGCGAAGACATACGGGCAATTGAAACACCTTTTATCACCAGATGAACCGGCGGATAAGACGTTCGAGGAGATTGTTACTGTCCTGAAAAATCATCTAAACCCCACGCCGCTGATGCTAGCGGAACGATTTAAATTTTACAGCAGAAGGCAGCTGAAGGATGAAAGCAATGCTGAATATTTAATGGAATTGCGTAAGCTAGCAAAGTACTGTCAGTTTGGAACAAGACTGACAGAGGCGCTACGAGATAAATTTGTGTGTGGTTTATTAAAAGAAGATACACAAAAGCGACTGCTCGAGGAGAATGAGCTGACACTTGAGAAAGCGGTCACTATGGCAGCAGCACACGAAGCCGCAGCGAGAGGCACGGCAGTAATGCAGCTACGGTCACCGGAACTCAGTACAAATAAATAGGGTTTGAGTACTGTAAAATGTTATTGTTGTGGAAAGACAGCGCACGATCAGAACCAGTGTTGGTTTAAAAACCAAGAATGCAGAACGTGTGGCAGGCTTGGCCACATAGCTAAAGTATGCCGGTCAGGAAAGAAGACCAGCAACAAAAAGTCACCGCAAGGAAAATACATAAAGGTACGCAAGGTGACAAAGAACAGTTCGACCGAACAGAAGTCAGATTCAGACGCTAGCAGTAATGAACTGGGTAGCTTAAGAGTACACAACGTTGGTAAGGATGCAGATCTCCAGACAATTTGGGTCACCCTTCAGATAGCAGGAGTCCAAGTAAAGATGGAATTGGACACTGGATCAGCATTGACGGTCATGAATAAGAAAGATTACAAAAGGTTATTCCAACATATTCCCCTACGGGATACGGAGATTATATTGAAAACATACACGGGGCAAAGAGTGTACCCCATCGGAAAGATAGAGGTAAAAGTGGTCCACAAGGGCGAAGAAAGCCAAGTAATGGACTTATATGTGCTACCTGAAGGAGGTCCACCACTACTGGGATGGGAGTGGATTAGGAAAATGAATATGGACTGGCACTCCTTGAAGGCACTAACGGTAGATTCCGGGGAAACAGATGTCAAACCTAAACGATTGTCCAAAATATTGGATGATGCTAAAGAGGTGTTCCAGCAGGGACTGGGAACACTGAGAGGAATTACGGCAAACATCAAGATTGATGAACATGCACACCCAAAATTTTTTAAAGCCAGACCGGTACCCTATGCAATACGACCTACTGTAGAAGCGGAACTGGAAGCGCTAGAACATTCAGGTGTACTGTCTAAGGTAGATTGGAGTGAGTGGGCTACGCCCATTGTTCCCGTTATGAAACGTCCTTCGAGCAACAAGCCAGGAGAACCAGGGAAGGTTCGCATCTGTGGAGATTTCAAAATCACCGTTAATCCGGTGCTTCACACGGTACAGTATCCGCTTCCGCGGATTGAGGATATTTTTGCTTCGTTGTCTGGCGGGAAACACTTCACCAAGATAGACCTGGCGCAGGCGTACTTGCAGATGGAGGTTGAAGAAGAGTCACGCCAATACCTCACGATCAACACGCATTGAGGTTTGTACCAGTACAATAGGCTGGTTTTTGGAGTGGCATCGGCTCCAGCAATTTGGCAGAGGGCCATGGAGCAGGTATTACAGGGAATTCCAGGCACACAATGTTACCTGGACGATATTCTGATTACAGGTGATGGTGATGAAGAACACCTCGCAAACTTGGAACTGGTGCTCAACAGACTGAAAGAGTATGGACTTAGAGTTAATCGGCAGAAATGTGAGTTCTTCCAGGAGCGGATCTCGTACTGTGGTCATGTCATTGACCGGGAGGGGCTTCATAAGTCTCCTGACAAGATAGAGGCAGTTGTAAAGGCTCCCGCTCCGGATAATGTCTCTCAGTTGAGGTCGTTTCTAGGATTGATTAACTATTACCATAAATTTCTACCAATTCTATCCACGGTACTGCACCCGCTAAACACTCTTTTACAGAAGGGGGTACCATGGGAATGGAGCGAAAACTGTAAGAAGGCATTTCGCAAAAGTAAAGAATTGATCACCTCAGAGGAAGTGTTGGCTCATTTCAACCCGACACTGCCTATTCGGTTGGCTTGTGATGCTTCTCCATATGGTATTGGGGCAGTACTCTCACACAAGTTGCCAAATGGCACGGAAAGGCCAGTCGCGTTTGCATGCAGATCATTGACCTCCGCTGAGCGCAACTATGCGCAGATCGATAGGGAGGCTCTCAGCCTTGTATGGGGAGTGAAGAAGTTTAATCATTACCTGCAGGGCCAAAAATTCACACTTCTGACAGACCATCAGCCGTTGGTATCCATTTTTAACCCTAAGAAGGGTGTTTCAGTGATGACAGCACAGCGTCTCCAGAGATGGTCCCTTTTCCTAGGGGCACATCAATATCAAATAGAATTCAAAGGTACGAAGCAGCATGACAATGCTGATGGGCTGTCGCGCCTGCCACTACCTGAAGAAGAAGAAACGACGAAAGTTGACCCTGTTGAGTTATTTCATTCGACCATCATCGAGTGTTTACCAGTCACCAATGCAAGTATTGAAAGAGAAACCAGGAACGACCCGACACTGTCCAGAGTCTACGAGGTGACAGTGAAAGGATGGCCAACACGTGGTGATCCTCTGTTACCGGCATTCTCGGCAAGGCGAGACCAGCTGTCCGTCTGCCATGGTACTTTGATGTACGGGACAAGAGTGATTATTCCTCCCAAGTTAAGGGAAAGAGTTCTAAAAGAACTGCATGAAGGTCATCTGGGGGGAGTTAAGATGAAAAGTCTTGCTAGGGCTTATGTATGGTGGCCGGGTATTGACCAACAGATAGAGGAGTTGACGAAAAGCTGCGCTGGGTGCCAAAAAGTGCAAAATGCACCTCCGATCGCACCACTACACCCATGGGAATGGCCTTCAGCCCCATGGCAATGCGTACATATTGACTTTGCTGGTCCATTCATGGGCTCCATGTTCCTAATTGCGGTGGACACACATTCCAAATGGCCAGAAGTGATCAAGATGAATACCACTACTTCAGAAAAGACAATTGCGGTGTTAAGAACAATATTCGCAAGGAACGGATTGCCAGAACAGATCTGTTCGGACAACGGACCACAGTTCGTGTCGGAAGAATTCCAAAAATTCTTAAAGAAGAATGGGGTGAAACATTATACCTCTGCCCCATATCATCCGGCGACAAACGGGTTGGCCGAGAGATTTGTCCAAACATTCAAAAAGGCAATAAAAGCCATGAACGATGATCAGATTCCGCTACAGCACAAGGTGGACAATTTCCTAATGGCATATCAAAACGCCGCTCATGCAGTACTAACCAAAGTCCTTCCATGATGTTTTATAACAGGAGGTTGCGGTCCAGGTTGGACTTGTTAAAACCAAATGTGCGGAGGGAAGTGGAAAACAAACAGTTCCGGCATATTAATAACAAGACCACTCGAAGTTTCGACCTAGAACAACCAGTGTTGGCAAGGGGCTATGGAAACGAAAAATGGCAGTCCGGAACAATTCGGGCCAGACAAGGACCTCTGATGTACACAGTAGATATTGGTAACAATGTGATAAGGCGTCATGCGGATCAACTGGTAGAATCGAGAGCAAGGGTCGAACCCATGGTTGCGACAGAGACAACTGTGGAAGACGTTAATGAACCTGAAGCATCTACCTCGGCAGGGAATGTACCTGATGATGATAACACCCAATGCATGGGAGACCAACTAGAGGAGTCACCTCAGCAACAGGAATCAGAGACCACTGAAAGGCGTTATCCAAACCGAATCAGAAGGCCTCCTGAGAGACTGAACCTTTGAACTGTTTATACCTGAAGTTATATATGTTATTATGTTATGTTAAATGGGGATATGACTGTTCAGCTAAAAAGGGAGGATTGTGGTGTATGTAACCTGTTCCACCTTAAGAGAACTTAGCCTGTTCCACCTTAAGAGATGTACTACTTTCTCTGGCTGCTGTATACGTAATACCGGTGGTGACCACCGGTATATAAGCACTGTGTAGTAATATTGTATTTAGTAGTAGTCCTGACCTCCAACCAGTAAAGACCTGTTGAACTTTAATCTTGTAGTCTGTGTTAGTAATTACAACTAGAACAACTAGAACACACAGACTTAACATTCCCCATTCCCTGTATAAGTATAATTATTTGTATTTGCCTGTAATTTTATACGAGTAACTTCTCGTAAGACTGTGTTAATTTCTGTTTTAATAAAATCTTGGTTTTCTTACATCCAAACCACCTGTCTACTCGAGTCTTTTCTGTATCGCCGCTGTACCTAAGTCCGATGTCTAGAACCCAGGGGCGTGGGAGCGATTCGAACCGCTCACAAACAGTCAGGCGCATAACTGACTGGGCGCACGTGTCAACCCCACCACCCCCTACATGATGCAGGCCACCTTAAAACCCTTGGGACTACAAGGGAAGTGGCATGTGGCTCATAACCCCCATTCATCGGGGATTGTGGAGAGCATGAACCGGACACTGAAAGAAAGACTGAGGAAGGAGATAAGCCCGTTCCTGCAGAGATGGGATGAGGTCTTGCCTCTAGTCTTAATGGGTGTCCGGGCCAGCCCCTCCAGAAGCACAGGGTACTCCCCACACGAGCTGATGACCGGGAGGATTATGCGCACCCCAACCCATGTGTTGGTGCCGGTCCTCACCGAAGCGCAGATCAGGGAGGTAAAACGGGATAGGTTTGTCCAGAATCTGTATGAGACTTTAAAACAGATTCACTGGCAAGCAGTCAGTAACCTGAGGAGCCAGCACCAGAAAAATCGGCTGCTGTTAGAACCCCAGAGAACCGACGAGTGGGAGGTGGGAGACCAGGTAATGGTCCGTAATTTCGCCCGAGTAGGGGCATTCGAGCCGCTGTATATAGGGCCATATAATATCGTGGATAAAGTGAGCCCCATGGTATATGCAGTAAAACTCCCGAAAAGCACAAACTGGTTTCATGTAAACCAGTGCAAGTTGTTTAACCCCGAGGAGGGGAAAACAAAGGTCAAGAGGCACCAGGGCACAGTCATGAGCCTGTTGGACGCGGGTCTTCCTCCCATGGTGTGCGACGATGCTGACCCGGAGGACAGGGTGGTAAGGAGGAGCAGTCGGGTCCCACGGCCTAGGGTGCCATGGATGCCTCCCTGCTCGCCAACCATGAGCCGCAAGAGGCCCCAACGGGAGAGGTCTTAAATGGGTGCTCGTTAATGTGGCAGGGAACACTGTAAATATTTTGTAAATAACCAAAACCAGATCCGTGGAGGAAAACCCTCTCACAGAGCGGAACTGTTTTGCTTTTGTTTTGACAGGGAAAAAAAGGAGATCGGAGGAACAAAGGGATATAGATATCGTACTTCTATTCCTAATGATGATCAGAACTGGCAGCATGGAAAGAGGAGACACCGAGGTGTCCTTCTTCTACGGCTGCGCAGGAGGGAACGGGCCTACCGTGATACAGGGGGGTTGGTCAGGGGACACGGACGGAATGGCCACTTACTTCTGTAGGGGGTTTTTGCACAGGCGTGTTCAGGTCAGTCAGCTTTGCCTCTGACTACCTTCCTTGAGCAGTTCGAATCGCTCGCCCCCTGGGTTCTGGACACCGGACTTAGACACAGGCAGCGATACAGAGAAAACTCGAGTAGACAGGTGGTTGGATGCAAACAAAACCAAGATTTTATTGAAGAGGAAAAGCTTGATACAATCTTATGGAACATTATTAGTGTACACTTCTACAAGCAAAAATTACAAGAGAGTCATAATAATACTATACTTATACAGGGAATGGGGAACACACGGCACATCGAGGGAAAACAACTACCTTAACAATCCCCTCATACTTATCCCACCCCCTATACCTAACTAGGTTAATCTATGAGGAGTCAGAATTCATGCTCACCAATAAAAGGGTTCGTTAGACTCAAAACAGCTGTTGGGTTCGGGGTTCGCTCTTGGTGCTCTCTGGAGCCTGCCGTCATCAAGTGGGCTCCGGGTGCTGCAAGGGCGTTGTCCAGGTTCGAGTACCCCAAAGTTACAGTCTCTGCTTGGGCACTTTACCTTGCAGGGATGATTCTTCGCCGACAGCTTGAGTTTGCATGAAGATACTCGCAGGTCGGCTGAGGCTGAAGGCCCGATAATTCGAAGCCTACCTCAGTTGGCCTTTCCCGGGTGGTCTTCCCTCCTCCTCCCCTCGTCGCGTCCCGCTTCGCCTGGCCTGAATTGCCCGTGATCGCCCGACCCGGTGTCGGGGTGAGTCTGGATGGAGTTGGAGAGGGCACGGTCTAATACATAATTCACAGTTAGTCTGGGACCCAAATCACAAAGTTCTTTTCACAGGAAACCTGCAGCCTTAGTTTCGATTTACCTCAAACAGCTTGGGTTGCAGAATCCATTTTGGAGACCCGCAGGCTTTCTGCCATGAGGCACGGACGCCATCTTGGGTACCCTTTTTAATTTCAAAGAAATGTCCACGCAGGGCCCCTTTTTTATTGATAATAACCTTCAGGGAAATGCGCAAATTTTGCGAAACTTACATTCCCCCCTGTGATACTAAAACGTGCTTGAAGTATCATACTTTTCCAAAGTGAGCAAAATTTTTCTGACCCTCCATAGTCAGCCTTCCCCTATAATTATCTATCCAACATACCCACGACACATGCACTTCCTATTCTGCGAAAATGTAGTGTACATCAGCATACAAAGAGTACAATTACAGGCTTTACACACACATCCAAGCATGGAGGGGGTCCTGCACCCCTGCACCACTTGGTACACATATCTTTATTAAACCGCGTCGCAAAAGATAACAACAAAAGAAAAACCTTTAATTAAAAAAAAACACAAAGAAACAACACTTCTTCAATTGAAATACAGGAAAAACTTAAACCGGCGTATCTTCCTCCACCTTTACTTAATGTTCTTTCCAAAAGCTCTGGTTTCGGAATTCTGACCACCGACATTTTCCCTTACACTGGATGCAAACTAAATACAGCACTATTCTTAACTGGCAAACCACGAGAATGTGAGAAGCCAGTCTGACCCACGAAGGGACCTCTATATTATTGAAAAGGTTCCACCAGGGTGGAGTCACAATAGCCAATATCTTAGTCCCTATCGCTACTGTTTTCTGCTCGAGAGTGTAGAAATGTTTCTGTGAAACTATAATGGCTTTGAGAATTTTGGTCAAATGTTCAGGGAGAGGGGGTATTTCGTAGCCAAAGTGCGCTACGTACTTCTGCAAGTTCGTAAAATTCTCCTTCACAGTGAGGTGAACAGTGGAGGGTTCAGTGATGGGGACAATTTGCTCCTGGGCCACTCGAACTTCTGCCTTGGGTTTAAAACAAAAACTGCTGTCACTAACCGGGCACCAGCTGTGCTGTCCGTGCTGGTAGTGGGACGCGCCGGTGCTGACACAATATGTCCCACCCCCTATATATGCTACCTGCGGGGGAACATGGCCTTGTGCCATTGCCTCCATGGTGCAATTTATAGGCTTTGCGTCAGCAGCTCTGAACCCACACTGCGGTCTTAAGAAGGCATTCAAGTGCTGGGGGCACAGGATTATGTGTGCTCACCGGCTCCGGCACCCTGAGAGGTCAGTACCTGTCATAGTGTGCTCCCACTTAATGATGTAAGGCGGGACCACTGTGAACCGAATGTGTGCACCCCCCTGAATGACTCCAATGTTCTCTACCCTGTATACCGGGGCAGGTCGGGCTGTCCTACCCATGACCGGCATCCTAACTACTACTCCCATGATTGTGTGGTTGGACCGCCCACAATCCACGGGGACTGGATAGGCTTTAGAGGCTAGCCGGAGTTGGCACGGGCTCAATGTGTTCTCAAAAGGGTGGAGGGCTGCGAGGTGCTTGTTGCTAATCCAGGAGGGGACCAAACCTTGTTTTAAATCCTCCAGGTTACTGCGGCCCTCACCCAGTAACCACGCCCCGTACAACACGCACACCTCATTCTGTGCAGCCTGGTCAGAAGCATTTCTGTCCTCCCTTATGAGAGCATTTACCATCTTTGTGTGCTTTTCTAACTCGGCTATAATCTCTTTTAAATGGACCATCATGGCCTGGTCCTCATGCAACTCCGAGCCCACTACTTTGTTCTCATCCAGTAATATCCCTTTTAACTGTGTTTTTAAACCGTTTATCTGGGTCTGCAGCTCTATGTCATCCAAGCTGTTGATGACAGAGGACCCAGTGTTAAACGTAATAAAAACATCATTCCATACACCCCTTCTTTGCCTCCCTGGGTTACCCAAAAATTCCTGGCGTGTGGTGTAGAGTGCGGTCTTGTCCACATGGGCAAAATCGAACTCATAAAACTTTCGGAACAAGTCTTTTAATAGGGCCTGGTATAACTGCTCTGTTTCCTTGGGGCACCACTCCGGCAAATGTACCTCGGTGAGATTAAAAATCACGGAGGCTATCGCGTAGTGCACCCCCTGGTACAGCATCTGATCGGTGGGGACTAATACCAATCCATTCCCTGGTCGCTTGGTGGTGGTGGGGCAATCTTCCCTGGATAACCTCACCGCCTGCGCCGTGGGCGGGGGCTTATGGGGGCGGGTTACCAGCTCAGTGGCATTAACTGGGATCTGGGAATATGGGACCGCACACACCTTCCGGCTGGCATCCCAGCTTATCCCCTTCCCGGTGTCATGCCACTGCCGGTGGAACATAATGGATATGCCTGCGGGGCAGACCGTCTCTGACCCCCACATACAGATGTAAAGCCCTTGGTCCGGTTCCCACCACTTGTCCCAACACACGCTTAGTCCTCCATGAGTCCCGGTAATTGTCCGATGGGTATTATTCCCCAGGCGCTCCCATTCGACTTCGGGGTTCCTCATGTCCTTGCTCAACTTTCGGAGCCACCACCATCGGTCCAGTGGAATGTGTCCTTTGCATGTTAAACATATTCGCTTTCCAACGGTGACGCTGACCCTTGTGGAAATGACTCGCACTCTGGGGCACAGGAGGGAGGCTTCCCCGTACGTGAATCCGGCTTGGCTGGAGTACTGAGATGAATTGGACCCTAACCATCCTGGCCACCTTCCCTCGTGGAAGTAGACAGCGGTTTCCTCCGCATCCCGTTCGCCGCTCCCATCGATCGCCAGGGGTGCCTTGCCTCCCGAACACCCATAGATGTGGGAGTCTTGGACGTCTCCCCTCCTCTCCTCGCTCATCCCAATTAGGGCGAATAGGACCACGATCCAGTCCATCCCGAACATCTTTCTGCAAAAAGATGTAAAAACATGCAGCCAGGTCCCAAAGAGATTCTCTGGCTTGGTGAGGCATGGTCGGGTCCCGCGACCTCGACCCAAATATACACACTCTCGGCAGAGTTCTTATTCAAACTACCCATCACCTTATTTAGCCTAAGCTAAACACCCAAACTTAAGTTTAATAATTACACCTACTTAAACTTAAACTTAAACTATACTATATACATCCGCCGCCCGCCTCCGGGCGGCCAGGCTAATCCCTGGTCGGACTGCAGCTCGCCGCTACCCCCGGCGTGACCACACCGTCCTTCACTGTTGGTCCCTCACAGCCCGTGGCTGCTGGCTGAGGGCCTCTGTCCTTGGACCTCTCCCTGGCTCGAGGGGCGGCCCTTGGGAATTGCAGGGCTGGTGACCATGGCTTTCTCGGCTGGGGCATCCGCGGGGACTTTCTGGGGGCTTTGGCGGGTGGGGCTTTCTTGGCCGCTGGGCCTATTACCCGAACCGCTGCTCCCCCAGGCTTGACCCCTCCTGAACCTGGGCTGGGGGTAGGTAACTTTTCGCAGCCTGCTGCTGCGAGCTGACAGTCTCCGCCCCCAGGTCCCATGGCTGTGTCCGGGGTGGGGTTTTCAACCTCAGGTCCCTCCCTCTCTACACCTGGGTTAGGGGCGGGGTTTTCGCCCTCAAGTCCCTCTCTCTCGTCTGGATCCCAGAAGAGTAGGGGCGTGTCCCAATCGATGGGCGGGATGGCCCCTCCCTTCAGGCAAGCCACAGCGCCTGCCTGTGCAGTCTGTGAACTCGCTCCTGCTGCGAGCTAAGGATCTTTATCCTCAGACCTTACCCCAACTGGCTGTTTTCCCCTTTCAGGTGTAAACAGCTTACACTGGTTGATGTAACCAGCTGCCTGTTTTAGAACCTGTGTTGAGGGGTTGCCCGCTGCCCCGAGCGGACCTTCTAAGGGCTCCCCTTTCTCTTTTCTCACCAGGACGGTCTTGCAGACGGTATCTCGGATCCGGACCCGCTTCGGGTCCGGGGCCAAAACTACCCCCTGTGTGCCTCCCTTGTCCCGGACTGCAGCTTCTGGGCCTGCCCGATAGGGGTCCCGGGATTCTCCTTCCGCAGCCCTACCTATGGCCCTTTCTCCAGCGCGTACGGTCAGACCGAGGAATTTCACCTCCTGCTGGCCGATCTGCATCTTCTTGGGATTCACCTTGAAACCCTTCTGTTCTAACAGCCCCAGCAGTTCGGCCAATAGTGGGCCATGCTCCTCTTTCGAATCAGTGAACAGGAGCAGGTCATCCACATATTGTACCAACTGTCCGGGCTGGCTAAAGTCCTTCAAACTATCTGCCATGCACTGATGGAAGATGCTGGGGCTATTATGGAAGCCCTGAGGCAAGCAGTTCCACGTGTACTGTTGCCCTTTAAACGAAAAGGCAAACTTGTACTGGTCCTCCCTCCTTACAGGGATGGACCAAAACCCATTGGAAATATCCAGCACTGTGAAAGTGGTCGCGGATGCTGGAATACTCCCGATCAGGTCGGCAACTGCTGCCACTGTGGGTGCACAGGCTGGGATGTTACTATTGAGCACCCGATAGTCCACTGTGGCCCTCCAGGAATTCCCTGGTTTTCTAACCGGCCACAACGGAGAGTTCACATGGGTGGCTATCGGACTCAGAACTCCCTGCCGCACTAACGAGGACATGGCTGCTTCCATGTCCGGCTCTGCTTCCCTGGGGAAGTTATACTGTTTCTGTGGTTGGGCCATGGGGTCCCCGTCTACTCTGACCTCAAACCCTGTGACCCTCCCGCAGTCGTGTTTGTGAGTGGCAAATGCAGCCAGGTGGGCCTGCACAAATGCCTGGAATTCTGGTGGGGTGTTGCTGACCATGAGCTCGAGGGTATAATCCTCTTTACGCTTCATGGTGCAGAGGGTCCCCTTCCCTTCCTTACCCGGGATGACTACGATCTCACCGTTCTTTACCTTTCCTGCCCCCCAGAGGCAGTGATTCCTTAAATTCACTAGGATCCCATGACCTACGATAAAATCAGCCCCCAGGACCCCCCTTCCACCCTCCACTTCCCAATTCATCAGGACACACATCCACGTGGAGCGGAGCGGTCCTATCTGAATGGCGAGCGGGATGGAAACTGAGCCAGCATGTTCCTTGCCCGTGAACCCCAATAGACTTTTTGTGACCCCGCTAGAGAGAGGTGAGGTGGTGGGGTTAGCTGAGTAGATCATGATGCCCCCGTGTCCAACAGATAGGTCCCCGCCGCCTTTTCCACCTCCATCTCCATCATGGGTCTCCTCCACTCATCATATCGGAGCGAGCACAGATACACAGGCTGCGCCGGCTCTAGTCACTGTTGTGGGTGGGATGGGGCTGATGGGCTGAGAGCACCGGTTGATCAACCATGTTGATTCTGCTTGATTCTGTTATGATTTTCTAAATGTTCTGCTCTTACTACCTTAATAATGGATTCTAGTGTTTTCCCTATGACAGATGTTAGGCTAACTGGCCTATAGTTTCCTGCTTTCTGCCTCCCTCCTTTCCTGAATAGCGGAGTTACATTTGCAGTTTTCCAATCCGCTGGGACCTCTCCAGAATCCAGGGAATTTTGGTAGATTACAACCAACACATCCACTATCTCTGCAGCCACTTCTTTTAAAACCCTAGGATGCAAGTCATCAGGACCAGGGGACATGTCAGCCTTTAGTTCCATTAGTTTACCTAGTACTTTTTCTCTAGTGATAGTGATTGTTTTAAGTTCCTCCCTCCCTATAGCCCCTTGATTATCAATTATTATTGGGATGATTTTAGTGTCTTCTACCGTGAAGACTGATACAAAATATTTGTTCAAAGTTTCTGCCATTTCCCTGTTTCCCATTGTTAATTCCCCAGTCTCATCCTCTAAGAGAACAAGGTTTACTATAGCTACTCTCTTCCTTTTTATATACCTGTAGAAGTTCTTACTGTCTGTTTTTATATATTTTGCTAATTTACTCTCATAATCTATCTTCTCCCTCTCTATTATATTTTTTAGTCATCCTTTGCTGGTTTCTAAAAAATTCCCAATCCTCTGGCCTACCACTAATCTTTGTAGCATTGTATGCCTTTTCCTTCAATTTGATACCATCCTTAACTTCCTTAGTTAGCCACGGATAGTTCATTCTTCTCATAGAGTCTTTCTTTCTCACTGGAATAAACCTTTGCTGAGAGTTCTCAAATATCTCCTTAAATGTCTGCCATTGCTTATCTACTGTCTTACCCTTTAATCTATTTTCCCAGTCCACTTTAGCCAACTCTGTCTTCATACCTTTGTAATTGCCTTTATTTAAGTTTAGGACACTAGTTTCAGACACAATTTTCTCACCCTCAAACTGAATTTGAAATTCTAACATGCTATGATCACTCTTCCCTAGAGGATCCTTTACAATGAGATCATTAATTAATCCTGTCTCATTACACAATGCCAGATCTAAAATAGCCTGCTCCCTGGTTGGTTCCACAATGTATTGTTCTAAGTAACCACCCTGAATACACTCTATGAACTTGTCCTCAAGGCTACCTTGCCAATTTGATTTGTCCAATCTATATGAAGATTAAAATCACCCATGATTATTGCAGTACCTTTCTTACAAGCCCCCATCATTTCTTGATTTATACTCTGTCCTACAGTGTAGCTACTGTTAAGGGGTCTATAGACTACTCCCACCAGTGACTTCTTTCCCATACTATTTCTTATCTCCATCCAAGCTGATTCTACATCTTGACCTTCTGAGTCAAAATCATTTCTCACCATTGCACTGAACTGATCTTTTATTAACAGAGCTACCCCACTTCCTTTCCCTTTCTGCCTAACCTTTCAAAATGTCAAATACCCCTGAATATTCAGTTCCCAGCCTTGGTCACCTTGCAACCACATCTCTGTAATGGCAATCAGATCATGCCCATTTATTTCTATTTGCGCCATCATCTCATCTTCGACCAGATGTCTTCCCTCAGCCACAAGCTCTTCCTCACTGCATTTCCACAACAGATTCACCATGCTGCAAGTCTTTACACAAGTCTCCATCCAGTCTGACCTCATTACCTCTCTCACCATTGACAGATCGCTTCTGCCATCTCTACTTCACCTGCCATCTATTCCATCAGCATGGGAGCCCTTCATACTCTCTCACCTTGGCCCTCAGAATCCCACTATGATCAGCCCCAGCACCAGCAGCACCAGGCACACCAGCAGCACCAACAACAACACCAACCTTCTCCGTAATCAATTGGTGCTGCACAGAAAACAGGCATCAGCACACAACCACATTGCTGCTCGGGAGGCCAGGGATGGCCTCAGCATGACCACATTTACTTCACTGGACATTGTACACCCTGGCTGCCACATGATGCGGCAGGTTGGCACCACACCATAAAGTATCTCTACAAAGCCCAAGCCATTCCTTTCACACTCACCACCATTGTGGGGGTACCGTTATGTTTCATTATTCACTGCAACTCACTAAGCCACTTCCAAAGGTGCACACAATTCTGTCAAAGAATGCAAAGTGTTGAAAATAAAGTTTCAATGTTTGACACCACGTTAACAGAAGCTTTACATGAATGCTGCATAAAACACCCAAGTGCCTACCCGTATGTGTTGTTAGTTGGTATGATTGCACTAGGATGAGGATGAGTGTGAGAGGTGCCCAGTGAGATGGGGATGTGATAATATAAATAGAGCGAGAGGGATGGGTGGAGGTCCAAGGTACGTTGGTGTGAGTAAGGATGTGCAGGAGTAGGGTAGAGAAGGCAGAGTGATGGGGATGTGATGTGAGGCACAGCAGGATGAGGTTGAGTGTGGCTTTGTACTAACGTTTTGTGACCTACTGATATCATTGAAACATTTGTGGCACTACACCCAGGTCCTCCTGACCACATAGCTGCTTGTGCCCTCCTCTGCAATGTGCAAGCTGGCTGTGTTGATCTCCTGTGGAGGATTCCTCCACCCATGGGAAGGGAAGAGGACCTCCCTGTTTGCTGTAACTCCCTCCATAAGCATAAGGAGGGAGTCATGAGAGAGCCTGGTGCAGCCCTGTGCCTTTGTGCAGTCAATGGCAGTGTTTGCAGCACCTCATTACTGTAGAACACTGACAGCACAAATGTCAATATAAATTTGGACACGGTCCCTTTAAGGAAACTGGCTGATGATGCATCATCAAATGACATCACCAGACCCGCTTCCTCTAATTGGCCAGGAAATGCGCTGGGAGGGTTTAACAAGCCCAATCAAGGGAAATTCATTTAAAACAGCGGGATGGAGCCAGCAGCAGGATCGGAGCCCACTACCCATGTCACCCACCACCGACCCGCCGAGGTCAGCAAAATCGTGGCTTCAGATTCTCCCGCCACAGGTTTTCCGATCACCAGAATCACCCTCCACAGTGAATCACACCACCACACCCCCATACTGTCAAACCCCAGCAGTCCCACTCCAGCTTTGCCAAACCCTAGACCACACATGGGATTGTCTCCACTGCTACCAAAGGACCACTCTCAGTGCAGCTCAACCCCACTATCCCTACCCAGTTCTATTCAATACTTGGGTGTTTAATTTCCACATGGATTCCCCTGTGGTCATTCTACCCCATGATATCTAACTCCAACTGGTATATCTAGCGTACCACCTTGCTGTGTGTGCTCATATCTAAAACTTTGTTCTTTGAATCCGAAGACATAATAGTTCATGCAAACCACTCCTTTATTAGAATAGTCCAGGTAAAGTGAGCCATGTTCGAAAATCAGGCCCACAATATTGCAAACCTTTCAAATGAATTCTCAGAGCCTTGTTAAAGAAGGCATTGATATTAACAAACATTTGCTCATAAATTACTAAAAGAGGAAGGAACAAGTTGGATGATCCAACTACTGCTCTTAACTGCTTCTTCTTTGAGGAGCACCCCAACCAGTCTCCATCTATCCCCACCCTCCTCCATTTGGTTGAACTTGTTCTAACTCTCAAGAACTTTCTCTGGAGAAGTTCTACAAAAACAAATAATAATTAATGTGTTGACAATTTCTTGATCGAGTCAACTCCCTCAGATAATATTACTCACACTCCGGCAACTCAAGAACAAAAATTAATCTTTTTTTAACATATATTATAGTTAATTTTTGAACTTCTTTGCTGTACCAGCAAATTTGTTAGGAGCACCAAATAGTTGAAAGACAACTCAATTAGCAAACTGCATATTATTAAATACATTCTCCAACCATTAGCAAACACGATTCAGATGATGATGCTTCCCATAACGGCTTCTCCCAAAGGCACAACTTTTTGGTAAGTCTTTGAGGGAACGTATTTCTTGACTCTGTTGTTGCAGTTTGTTGAAATTAAGCCAATTAATCTTTTCTCATTCAACGGACCAGTGGCATGTTGTTTGAAAGCAGTTACATATCACCATGAGAGACAGTACAATAATTACTAGCAGTTATTGGAAAGGAGACATCTGGGAAGTTAAACAATGCTATTTACTGCAAAGCTAAACGTACAATGCTTGGGAAAAAATGTGTCGCTAGCCTAATAAATGAGAATTCAAAATATTATCTTACACAATATTATTCTGATGATTCAAAGCAAAGAACATAAATACAGCCGCATTAAAGCCCTTTGTCTAACATGGAATAGGAAAACAGCTATTTGAAACCTTAGGCCATTAAGTAAGAATTCAGGGTGAGAATGAAAATATGGAAGGGGGGATTTCCTCTCTGTGAAATTATTCTTTATAAGCATGTTTATGATTTCATATGCATTGCGCACAGAGGAAATCTTCCCCAATAATTGTCCCATTAACAATTCAGAGTTCAAGGGGGAAGATTCTCCTTTTTGGGGTGGAGGTCCAGCCAGATGGAGTGTCTGCCCACCCCTCTGTATCCACCTCAAACCTGACCCATTTTCCTGGGTCGGACCTCATTGTATATGCACAGCGGGCTCCTGGCACGATTCCCACCATCAAAGGGGGCTCTACCTCAAGTTAAGAATAAGCATTTGGTAATAGTTTAAACCTTGGGATTGATTTTCCTCTTTCGATAAGCATTGCCTGGTTGCAGCACAGAGAGGAAGGTCTGGCGGGCAGGATCACGTGCACCTTTACAAAACCACCCCAATTTTCCTTCCATTGAGACGAACCAATCAAAAAAAGAATTCTAAGTCCTTTCATCCCCATTTTTTTCTAAGTGACTGAAATTTTCAATCTCCAAAATAAGGGGGAATATTTTCATCTTCTCTATTGGGCATTAGGCATCGTCTGAGTGAAATGTAGAGCGGAACATTAGGCAGGGAGGATCACATGCTAGTTACAGAACCTGCCTGCTTTGCTTTCCATTAAGTTAATGTTAATTAACATCGGACACCAAGCATTACTTTGAAGTGCCGCAACTGTTGTCATGTTAAATAAACTTCAGCTGATCCAAAGCTCTGCAGCCTGTATCCCAACTCGCACCAAGTCACCACCACCCCTGTGCTCGCTGACCTACATTGACTCCCGGTCCAGTGTAGGAGGGCATCCTTTACCTGGTTTATGGTAATTTACCTGGTCAGGCAGCCTTTTGCCACTGCACTGTGACCAATTCCAATCAGCGGTTTCGAATCACTAAACCACCCCTTCCAGTTCTGACTGGAGGAACTTATAATTAATGATATATTAAAAACGGACAAATGGTCTGGATGCAAGAAAGTCAAACTTTATTAAAACTAAAGAAACTACACCACACAATCGAAGTAATCACGGTAAAATTGCTTAACAGGGGAAGAAAAATGGACACAACGAGGGAAAACGACTAGAATCACAATTCTAACGAAATTCCCACTTTACTCCCACCCTTATGCCTATCCTAAGTTGCCTTGTGGAAGGCCAGGAAAATATATGCTGACCACTGTAATGCCAGCTCCGTGCCCTGCGAACTTAGATCTTCACTGCCCTGAAGTAAAGAAACACCCCAGTGTCTTAAAAGTAAACTGCTGGGCCTAGAAATTCGGTTGGTTGCGCCAGCGATTAGCGCCTAAAGAGGCCAAGAATTGGGGCGTTACCCAATGTTCGGGCAGACGCAATGAAGATAGCGACACCTCCCATATTCCATATCCATTTAGCGGCAGCGCTAACTCTTAGCGCGCACCCGCATGCGCAGGCAATTAATGATGTCATTTCAGTGTGCAATGCCTTTCTGGCACCCCTGACTGGATATTCGGTGGCGCCCGGAACCTTTCCGCCTGGCGCTATTAGTGACAGTTGGATGGAACGTTCCCAGGCCCTTCTCGGAGTCGGGGGGCACTATTTCAAGGGGACAGCTCTAGTACAAAAGCTGCAGGCACTTGGCCTGTTCATTCTGTTCGTTGCTGGAGAGAGTTGGTGAACTACTGTTGCACACTATTTTTCGGATTTAGCCTTCGAAGACTTGGGACCTGCAGGCCTGTCCGGAGCAGTTGGAGCACTAGACATTACTGCGTGTTGCCCGTCTGGCATAGCAATGGGAGCTGCTTTGGAGGGGAACATCCTCATGGCCGGACACTTGGAAGGGACACAGAGATGGCGGGAGAGAGGGCCGGGATTGGCCAGAAGGAAGAGGGGCAATGGAGGTCAGCCAATCCGATGATACGCTGCGAGGGTTTTCAGGCAGCAGGTGTCATACCTTACCATGTCCGAGGAGCAGTGTCTGCGAAGGCTCAGATTCGGTAAGGAGGTTGTGACTGAGCTGTGCCACCTGCTTGCTGAGGATCTGCAGCCGCGTCTATGGTGCAGGACCTCTCTGTCGGTTGCCGTCAAAGTGACTGTTGCCTTGAACTTTTACGTAAGCGGATCCTTTCAGTCAGCCACTGGGGACATCGCGAATATAACACAATTTGCAGTGCATTGTTGCATCCGGCAAGTGACAGCTGCCCTCTATAGAAGGAGGCGTCAATTAATCACCTTCCCTGTGACCCTGGAGAAGCAGGGCTTCGCTGCTATTGCGGACTTCCCCATGGTGCAGGGGGCCATAGATTGTACACACGTGGCTTTGCGGGCGCCATTGCAGAATCCAGAGGAGTTCCGCAACCGAAAGGGAGTTCCGCAACCGAAAGGGAGTTCCGCAACCGAAAGGGAGTTCCACTCCCTCAATGTCCAGCTGGTCTGTGACCACCGCCAGATGATAATGGCAGTCAACGCACAATTCCCTGGGAGCAGCCACGATGCATTCATCCTGCGGCAGACCTCAGTTTCTGACCTTTTTGAGGGCCCGGCTCACCCACGAGGCTGGCTTCTGGGTGACAAGGGCTATCCTCTCTGCCCATGGCTCATGACCCCACTTCGTTTGCCCGCCACCCCGGCAGAAGAGCTTTACAACAGCAGCCATCAGGCGACCAGGAACATTGTCGAGCACACTATTGGTGTGCTCAAACAGCGTTTCCGCTGTCTGGACCATTCGGGGGGAGCCCTGCAGTACTCGCCGGAGCAAGTGGGTCGCATCGTCGTCGTCTGCTGCATGCTCCACAACTTGGCCATTCGACGAACCCAGCCAATGCCAGCCGACCCTCAAGCTCCAGCAGAGCAGGTGGACGAGGAGGAGGAGGAGGAGGAGGAAGAGCAGGCGGACGAGGAGGAGGAGGAGGAGCATGCGGACGAGGAGGAGGAGGAGGAGGAGTAGGAAGATGGGAGGGCTCCTGAAACTGGAAGGGCCGTCCGTCAGAGGCTCATAAGGACTCGGTTCTAGGCCCCTCTGATGGAATGATGGCTGTCATTCGTCCTACGCACTTTGGATTGTTCAAAGCCTAGGAAGTCCACCACGAGTGTAAATAGTTACGAGTATCATTGTAAATAAAAAAAAATCTTTATTGTCAAAAAAGTGCTTCCTTCCAGCATAACAACGTCATGTCAACAGAAACCATAACTAACAAAATAACAGTCAACTCTCTGGCAAAGCCGCAAAACTAAACAAACCATCACAAACAATCACAACAGGTGAGGGCGTCGTGAATTTGGAGGAAGAAACGTCTCAGCAACTCCCTCTACTGCTGGCCCCTTGATGGAGACCGACTTCTCTTTCACGGTCGGCCCCTTCCCTCCCTGCTGCTCCTACGTAATTGAACCCCAGTGGCGAGGTCAAGGCTGGGGGACGCCTGGTGACTGTCTGGAATCGCAGAAGCCCCTGATGGACGGCCTGGACGACCTCTGGGCTTGGAGGGTGCGGAGGCTGGCTGCTTGATATGGCCATGGCTGGAAGCAGTGTGCACTGCAGGTGGTGGCAGCTGGACTGCAGATGTTCCAGCAGTGGCATGAGCAATGGTCACCTGCCGAGAGAGGACACCTGCACCATGGTCAGATGACAAACTGGCTCTCGGAGGGGACCAGCTCGGCTCCACTGCCACAAGCGACTGCTCCACTGATTCCTGGCCTCGTGTGGTACTGGAAGGGCCCGGGGTGATCCTAGCTGATGCAGATAGGGTGGCAGCAGTGAGAGTTCGCGTTGCCTCAATCTGGGTCTGGACGAGGCCAGCAAGTGACTGCGTGGCAGCAGTGAGGACCTGTGTGGCAGGTGCCAGTGCTTCGGAGAAGCCCTGGACAGTTCTCTCCATTGCTTCGGACAAGGCCGGAGCAGTCCGTTCCACTGCCTCGGACAAGCCCTGGACAGACCTTTCTAGATTGTCCGAAGCTCTGAACAGTCCTTTCCATAGCGGCCTCGAAGCCCTGGACAGTCCTCTCCATTGCTGCCCCGAAGCCCTGGACAGTCCTCTCCATTGCAGTGCCAAAGTCCAGCACACTCTTTGCCAGTGTTTCTATTGACTGAGGCATCCTCCCCACTGCAGCCATAAGCTCAGTGTGCCTGAGCCGGGTCTGGGTGCTCATTTCAGCCAGGCTACGCACCTCCTCTGCACTCTGTGCAGCAGTCATCGCTCCCTGCCTCGCCCTCCGGGGAGCCGGTGCCCGAACTTGCCTACACCCCTTGCGTTGATGCAGGCCGCTTGTTCCAGCATCTGGCTCCTCATCAGAGCCCCCCCCTCCCCCCCTCCCCTCCAGGGAACTACTATCCCCAGTCTGCAGATGTGTTGGCTCCTCTGCGGCTGGAATGGATGGTGCGGCTTCCTCCTGATCCTTGCCTCCGGAGCCACTGGCACTGGCAGCTTCAGGGCCCGGACCCCGAGCTGGTGATGCAGCATCTGAAAGCAGGGAGGTGGAAGAGTGGCTTTAGCAAAAGGACAGGTTGGCAGCAAGGCATGCCAGATTGTGGCAAGGCTATGACATAGCTCCACAGTGAGAAAGCATGCTGGCGGGGGGACCAAGTGGAAGGAGACAGCTGAAAAAGGTGAGATCCTTACCATTGCTGTCGACAATGGGGTCGGCAGCTGCAGTGGTAACAGGACCACTCAGACGTCCTCCAAGAATCTGGTGCACTCTCTCCTCGAGATCCGTCAGAGTGACCACTTGTGGAGGTCCTCCACCGGTTCGAAGCTGGTCCTTGCGAATCGTCGCCAGCTTGGACTGCAGGGGAAAGAAGGTGAAGTTCTGTTACATGACGCCCTGAGTGATCATCTCATGCCCCCCATGGTGCAAGAGCCCTTACATGATGCCCTGAATGATCATCTCATGCCCCCCATGGTGCAAGAGCCCTTACATGATGCCCTGAGTGACCATCTCATGCCCCCCATGGTGCAAGAGCACTTACATGATGCCTTGAGTCAAATGTGCAGAAAGGGCCATGGGTGCTTGCTGACACATAGCCATTGGGGCATCGCGCACCCTGTAGCCATGAAGTCAGGTGCAGATGGAGGGAATCAGAAGTTTGCATAAACACCACTCACCCTCACGACCCGAGTGAGGTCGTTGAATTTCTTCCTGCACTGAACAGGGCTCCTGGTCGCTATGCTGCTGGAGTTGACCCTCTGACAAATATCCCTCCAAGCTCGGCGGTAGTCCTTTTGATTCGGCCTCCTGCCATTGTCAGGATAGAGAACATCTTGACGGCGCTCCACTGCGGCCACCAACTGCTCCAGAGCCTCAGTGCTGAAGCGCTTTGCTCTCTGTCTCACCTTCTCCATCTTGACCAAGTTTTTTGCGCCAGAGAAGGGCGTGCGCCGATTCTGAGGCCTACAGGGCGATGAGTGTGGAAGCTGAGGCTGACTGACCCACCCCTTTAAGAGCCGGCCGGTGCCTGGAAGTCTCGTGGTTATCGGTAATTGAGATCACCTGCGCTGCGCCCGTCCGCGCCGATATTAGGTAGCGCCAGAAGTTTTGCGCCTTAGGAGGCCCGTGCAACGTCTGAATTTGCGCCTCAATCACCTTTGGGGGTGATGCAACCCAATATCGCGCCAGGCGGTGATAAGTTTCGTCTGGCTGTAAACTTTGCGCAGCGCCAGTTCTAACGCCTCAAGCGGGGCTATACCCAATTTCTAGGCCCTGGTGTTTTACTTCTTCAGACAGACTCCCACGCTGTAGAGGCACACGGAGGCAAGGCCAGAGAGAGAGAGATGCTTCTGGGAAGCTATCTCTTATACCCCAATTTGGGGCTGAAATGTTCCCACCCAGATCCAGGTTCAGCTGGGCTGAACAAAAGGAATCCAACTGCCCCATTGTCAAAGTAATGGGTTTGAATGTGTTCTCCCATTCATCTAAACGGTTTCTCCTCAGTTTGGATGTGTCCACTTGATATACAAACAAATGCTAATAGCATTCAATTGCTTTGTAAACAAAGCATTGTCCTGTGGTCATCTGGAACCGCAATTGATTGACAGTCTTGAGTGCTTAACAAACAAAGTCCCTTTGTTCATGCTGGCAGTTTCAAGCACTTGATCTTAGAGTCAATATTGTAGAACGTTCTGTAAACAGGTATCGATTGTCCTGCTGCAGGGCGGGGGAAACTCCCCTTTGATTGACAGATTTGACTGCCATTGAACCTTCCTTAACAGACGCAACACACAAGCTGTTTTCCAAGTCCTTTGTCTTCGGCCATGTGGTCTGACGGCCATTTTTATCCCTGGGCAATTTAAACAGTCCAAAACTCAAGAGTACATCTTTTAATAAAATGTACAATCTTAAAGTGTGCGATTTTCACAAAGTTCTTTGATTCCAATGTTCAAGTGCTGCCTAGCTTACGAGCTTTTTAATGCAGCCTTTTGCGGTTCTGGGTATGTTTTAAAACATTGTCCAACCCAGAGACAATTTAAATCACACAAGTCTTCATCCACGATGTGGATTAATATTTCCCGATTTTTGGGGGCTGAGGGGATTTTGCGACCCCTACACTGGCACCGCCACAATTTTAAAATTCTCATTCTTCTTTTCCAATCCCTCCATGGCCTCGCCCCCCTTATCTCTGAAATCTCCTCCAGCCCTAAAACCCTCCGAGGTCACCGCGCACCTCCAATTCTGACCTCTTGTGCATCTCTTATTTTAATCGCACCGCCATTGGCAGCCATGCTTTTAGTTGCCTAGACACTAAGCTCTGGAATTCCCTCCCTAAACCTCACCGCCTCTACCTCTTTCTCCTCCTTTAAGATGCTCCTTAAAACCTACCTCTTTTGGTCATTTGTCCTAATATCTCCTTATGTGGCTCGTTGTTAAATTCTGTTTGATAACGCCTCTGTGAAGCACCTTAAGACATTTTACTAGATTAAAGTCTCAACATAAATGTAAGTTGTTTTTGTCATTACATTGCTACTTTAAAAGAGTTAACGTCTTTGTTAAAATAACATGGACAGGCATTCATATAGATGCATTAACGCATGACATACAAATAGTTGAGAGTTAAGCTTGGATAAATCCTAATGCCAATTGTGTCACAGCCCCCTTCACAACCTCAATTGCTTCTCTGATGGGTTTGCTAGCTGTAGTGGACCTAGCATGCCTGGAGATTAAGCTCATCCCTGCAGGACACAGGGGTAAAGGATGTGGCAACCACAGTAACACGGACACTGGAAATACCCATCATTAGAACTGTTGTCAGGCAAAACCTCCCACTTGGGGGGCGATTTTCTGATGTTGGAGGAGGCGGGTTTGGAGGCAAAAAAGGCAGGAAAATCAGAAACAAGGAGGACGGGTTCGGAACCCGCCTCCAACCCACCTCTGCGGGATTTTGCCGGTGCCGGTTCTGGAGGTCGGGAAACGGTCCTGCCTCCAGCTGGCCATGGCACTACTTAAGTTCATTAAATGCTCATTAAGGGCCTCTCCAAGCCTATTTTGAGAGGCCCTCATGATTTTTCGAGCATTTCAGCGTGTTCCATGACCCTCCTAAACCACACCAGGTAAGCCTGGTGGGTTGACTCGTGGATGGTCTCCTCACAGCTGCAGGTCCAAAAAGACATCATTTATTTCATCAAGTATTACTTGCAGGTGCCAGACCTTTGCTTTAAAAGGTCCCTGAGCACTTTTAGAAGACCTTCTGAAGTCAGAGGTGTTGTAGCTTGAATCTATCAACTGTGGGACCTCCTTGAAAGACCCTCTCCCTGTTTGCAATGAGCGCTTCCCCAAAGGAGGCATCTGCAAGCAGCATGGGAACCATTTGTTTTCCTTCTGCATGGACCTCAGATGAGGATGAGGAGCATCCAGGACAGCAGCAGAATCAGGCAGCTCAGGAGCAACAGCAGCAGGAGCCCCAACTTCCTGCTCAGGCAGCTCAGGAGCAACAGCAGCAGGAGCCCCAGCCTCCTGCTCAGCCACCTGATGCTGCACAGGGCAGAAGGCACCAGTGCATCGAGGCACCTCGCTGCAGGAGATACCTCCGATAGAGGGTTTACAGACAAAGGATGAGCTACCTCAACATGAGTGAGCAGCAGTGCCAAAGGAGGCTGAGACTTTCGCGAGAGGTTGTCCGAGAGATCTGCAGCCTGCTGCAGAATGACCTGGTGCCCAGAGGAGTGGGTGGACACCCCTTACCAGTGGCTGTCAAAGTCACCACCGCACACAACTTCTTTGCCTCAGGCTCCTTCCAGGGATCATCAGCAGACATCAGCGGCATCTCCCAGTTGACTGCCTACAGTTGCATCATGCAGGTTACTGATGCCCTTTTTGCTAAGGCCCACAATTACATCCACTTCTCAAGTGATGAAGCAAGTATAACCGCCCATTCGGTTGGCTTTGCAAATATGGCAGGCTTGCCAATGGTGCAGGGCATCATAGACTGCACACATGTGGCCCTTAGGGCACCCCATCACAACCCAGCTATCTTTGTCAACTGCAAGAGCTTCCATTCCCTCAACGTACAGCTGGTGTGTAACCACAAGAAGGAGTTATTGCATATTTGTGCCAAGTTCTGTGGTAATTGCCATGACTCTTTCATCCTGTGGCACTCTAGTGTTCCTCCATTTTTCAACCCGCCAAACCAACTTAACGGATGGCTCCTTGGTGACAAAGGCTACCCTCTGAAGAAATGGCTAATGACGCCGATCAGGAGGCCAGCTAACGAGACAGAAGAGTGCTACAATGCACAGCATTATGGCTTGCAGCTTCCTGAGGAGCAAGTGGCTCAATTCCAGGCCTCCTCAGATGAGGATGAGGAGGAGGAGGAGGAGGCTGAGGAGAAGGAGGATCTGGAGGAGGAGCAGGAGGAGCAGGAGGAGATCAGAGCGCCGGTGTATCAACCAGTAGCAGCGGCAGCACGCGAGCATATGGCTGCCCGGGATGAACTTATCATGGCCAGATTTGCATTGGTTGCACAAGTTGGCACATGTCCTTGGCTCCATTCTAAGACATCATTGACAATGGACATGACTCTCTGGCCTCGTTTCACTCAGGCCACCAACCTGAATATGCAAGTATGGCGGAGCCCGCAATATGGAGCTGTCTAAGGCGAAAGAACAGATGCCACTTTGCCAACATTTTGGCATCAAATCATTTTAATGCTTTCCAACAGGGATGGCCTTTCATCAATACACAGAAACATTCTCCCAATCTGCACACAGATCTGGAGGCTATATCCCTTGCCAGCTGTACCCACACAGCCTTGGTTTCTTTGGGAGGCCTCTTCCTCCCAGATGAGTGGAAGAGCACCTCCCTGCTAGCTGCCACCCCCTCAAACAACATTTGCAACGCCTCATCCGAGAGCCTCGGGGAGGCCCTTGCCTTGGAATTGGACACAGTGGTTTCTCAGAATGTGTTACAGGTGGTGAAGCATTGGCAGAAATCCTGTGGAATGAGCCAAGGCAGCAAGAAGCCATAAAATCAGACTGGAAAAGTGATGTCCAAAGAGGCGTGTTTCAGTCCCAAAACACTAATTGACCAAGGGCATCCCACACCTCTGAAATCAAGTGTACAATCATGGGAAAATCTCAATTTTTTGAAAACTATCAGTGGAGGCTGATTTTAAACCCACCCAAACCGAAACCCGCTTCCATCTCGCCTCCAGTGGGAAAATCGCCCCCTGGGTGCCTGGCATTATACTCCTGGACAGACTGAGCAAAATAGCCTTGCAAATCAGTCTGCTTACGATGCACTGTTCTTGGCTGTGTTTCTTTTAACATACAATTACACGATTTCATTCTAGTTAATTTCCCTGCTACATGAGTAGGTTGAGTGCTGCAGTTACGTAATATTTCTACTGTTTCCACAAATTGTATTTTTATTTAAATGCAATGCAACATATGTAAAGACAGTTGTCTGTTTTGAAATTGTTTAATGGAGCCTTGTTATTTACGTATGAAAGCCAGGTACAGATTTTGTCCAGATGCATCTGCTTATATTTGGAGTTATTTTGTTTTGCATGATTGAAATGTGAGGAAATTCTGTTTATATAACAGCCGTTTAATTGGTCTTCTTGTTGCTCCTGTTCTTTTTGAGAAGTGGGTTATATTGCAGTTTTCACATGAGACCGAACAACATGCCAACATTCCTCTTCAGTCCTGATACAACATAGGACACTGCTGTACTCTGCCATTCTTGGGATCTGCCTGACAAAGTCAAAGCAATTTTTGCTACAATGCCCCAATTATTGCCATTCTTATAACTATGGCTCGCTCATTGTAGCCATGAGCAATTTATTGAAAAAGATTATTGATAGGTCTGTTAAACTGCCCGTAAGATCTCCAACTACCAGATCCTCTGTAAAGGGCCCCAATGTAGAGGGAAAATCATATGCTTAATCTTGACATATTGCAACAGCATTCACTACTGAATCTTTTGTCATCCAAAGTTGGCTCCCATCACCTCCTTGCCCCCTCCCACCCCATTATCCGTGTACTGTGTAAATAACTGCTTTGATATCTTTTTGATGCACGCAGGAAGGGAGGAGTGATCTCTTTAGGAATGGTTTTAACAGGCAGATTAGTAACGGGGAGACACACCAACGATCATATGCAAGCTTCTTGAACACTTTAAAAAGTATTCCGCTGAAAATGAGGTGTCCGATATATGTGTGAAGAGTTCCATGCCTTCACATGGATCATAAAGTATATAAACACTTCAGGAAGAATGCCTGCCTGGCAATTTGTGACTATGAAAGAACCTAGGTAGCATTTACTGAGCTAAAACCATGACAACGTTTAATCAGAGGGCTGAGACCATTCGTGCAATTACGTAGTCTCTGTTTCGAATGTACCAGCTCAGTGGAATGAATACTTTGCCACATGCATTGTATTTTTTCAAATATATGAATGCATTTTTAATGCAGTTAATATATTGATCATGTTTGCAGACAGTATTGTGGACAGTCAACTTTCTGTACACTTGACATCATTTGAACATGGCAAATTCCGTGCACTTAACATGCAGCTAAGGATCAGGCTGTAACAAGCCAAGTTTATGCAACCCGTCCTCATAATTTATCCCTCTAAGCCCCGGTATCATTCTAAAGGTAAATCTATCCCTCTGGAATTTATTGGCCTAGAAATTAGTGACCGCAACAAAAGCTGCCGGTGCCACCGTGGCCGGGAGTTAATGGCCGCCGAAAATGGTGGTGCTGGCAGGACTGAAAAATTGGCGCTGGAGACTAATTAACATTAGCTCAGCGCTTAACACATCGTGGAACGCTGTCCTGGTGGTGTTGGTCCCGGCAGAAGGTCCCAATGTTGCATAAGACAGCCTCTCTGAAAGTGAGGCTGGCATCTCAGAAAGCATTGTCAATTTCCTAAAGGGGCAATGCCTCTGAAATGAAAAAAATAAAAACGATGTAAAAGTGTGCAGATTTTATCCCTTCCAGCTCAACTGCCTTCTGAAAAAGAATTAACATTAAAAATAATTCCCAAATGGGAGTCTTCAGCTGAATTCCCTTCCACACCTAAAAAAAGTGGGAAAAGTGCTTCAGCATGATCACAAATGGCTCAGCAAGCCAGGGAAGGGGCACCCAGGGTCTCGCATGTAGCATTCCAGCTTTGTGCAGGGGGTCAACACTGCAAGAGAGGTCCTCTATCCACAGGGGCCAGGAGGCCCTCCAGAAAGAACAATGTGGAACCAGATCACCGAGGTCATCACTGCCAGCATTGGCACCCCCATGACCTAGATCCAGTGTCCAAAGAAGCTTCATGACCTCAGACCAGTGGTCAACATCAGTGAATGCATCTTCAAAAGCCATCTCCTACCAACTGCACCACTAGCCTCACACACTGCTCAATGCACAATGCCCATCACCCCCACCATCACTCACCTACCAACAATCTCCAACAAACACGAGGCAGACCTTTCATTCCTAGTTTCACCTCACCCTCTTGGAGAAGATGGTTCTGGCCATTCTTGGCAGGGGCATGGCTGAGCCCTTGGCCAGCGGCAGAGCTGAAAGGATACAAGATGCAGGTATTCTCATACATTATCTTCCTTCTCGCATGAACCTCTTGTTTTCCCGCCCTCCCTTGCACCCGCGGGAAGCCCCCGACCCAAATTTCTTGGCCGTTGTAAATAGCTGGGGTCCTAGCCCCAATCCCTGCGGTACCCCACTAGTCACTGCCTGCCACTCGGAAAAAGACCCAAGACCCGTTTATTCCAACTCTTTGCTTCCTGTCTGCCAACCAGTTCTCTATCCAAGTCAGTACCTTACCCCCAATCCCATGTGCTTTAACTTTGCATGCTAATCTCTTATGTGGGACCTTATCGAAAGTCCAAATACACCACATCCACTGGTTCTTGTTATGTATTGTGTGTTCTATTGTGTGTTCTCCTCCCACCTGTAGTGGCGCTGCCACAGGAGATAAATGGTTGGGTGTTCTCTGTTAAGTTTAGCTCTCTTTGTTCGGAACTTGCCAGAACTTCCTTTCCTTCCAATAAAGCACTTCATGTTTGAATCTCTGAGTTCTGAGTCCTAAATTGTGTCTAGGTAGAAAGGTACTGACACAACAGTTCTCCCTTATCTATTCTACAAGTCACATCCTCAAAAAATTCCAGTAGATTAGTCAAGCATGATTTACCATGGAGCTTTAGGGATCATGGCCTAGAAATTCACGTTCGCCACAAAAGTTGACTGTGTTGACGGCCGCTGAAAATGGCCGCAATGCTAAGGAGAATAAATTTGTCTGGGGGGCTGGATATTGGTGACACCCTCTCCTACCAAATGCACCACTAGCCTCACACACTGCTCAATACACGACCCCCATCCCTAATCACTCATCTACCAATAATTTGTACCAATTACGAGGTGCATCTCCCACTCCTAGCCTCACCCCACCCTCTTGGAGGAGACGGTGTAGGCCATTCTTGGCAGGGGCATGGCTGAGCCCTTGGCCAGTGGCAGGGCTGAAAGGATAAAAATTACTGGTATCCCCATATGTTATCCTCCTTCTGGCATGCACCTCTTGCTTTCCCGCCCTCCCATCACCACAACTCCACCCTTGTGCCTTCCTCATGTCACACATCCAAGAAATGCAGCTTGCCCAGCCAGTGGTTGACCAAGAAGAGAGAGAAAAGAAGAAGAAGAAGAAGAAGAAGAAGAAGAAGAAGAAGAAGAAGAAGAAGAAGATGAAGAAGAAGAAGAAGAAGAAGAAGAAGAACCATCACTCGATTTGTCACTCCCAGCCACCAGCTCCTCGAGGTCGTCCTGCAAGGCCATCTGCAGTGTCCCCCACTGAAAGTCAATAGCCTTCCGCCAGGCATGCTGCAGCCACTGGGGTAGCACTGCGTGACATCGCTAGGATAGGCAAAGGCACACACAAGACAGTCACTAAGGGAATGCATAAGGGTGATGAATTGATTTCTTGATGTCATAGTGGATGTCTATATATATAAAACGGTCCGTCTGTCTTTCCGTCTGTCTTTCTGTCTTTCCGTCTTTCTGTCTTTCTGTCTGTCTGTCCGGCTATACAATCAAAAGTTATAGAGCATACCTACACATATGTTATATCAAAAGAAAGCTTATCATTAGGGGACTCTAATAGGCATATTTACTTTTTGGTCAGAAAAAAATTGTTCAGACAGTATCCAAAAAAGTTTCAAAAATAGGCAACATTCCGCTCATTAGCGTTGAGTGACGTGATGGTTGACCAATCGTACAGGGGATTAACCTGATGGTTGACCAATTGGTGCGTCATGGGGAGTGTTTCATTGCGTGTGTGTGCGGGCCTAATCCTTCTGAGCTGAGGTGAGTGGCCGCCATCTTGATTCCTAATGATTCATTTCTTTTTCCCACTTTCTGCGTGTTTATTTTCAAACCTAGATTTCCAGCAAAAAAAAAAGTTGCTTTTAGAACACAATTAAATTATTTTTAAAAAAAGTTAATTAATTTGTAAATATTTTCTCTAACCTCGTTAATTTTCCTACCTTTCATCCTTTTTTTTCCCTCTTGACTCGCTACCTCGGCCGGGCACCGCAACCTTCCAGGGTTACCACATCTGCAGCCCTCAAAGCCTCGGCCTCTCCTCCCCAGCCATGCCCGAGCTAGGCACCTCCCATCCCGCTCAACAAGCGACCCGCGATCACCGCCATCTTTGTAAAGGCTGGCGGGGCGGGCCTGAGCCAAGCGTAGCCACCGTCACCATCTTTGTAAAGGCTGGCAGGGTGGTACGGAGCTCCACAGAGCCATTGCCGGCGCTGGGCTTGGGTGCTTTGTGGCCTGCGGCCGAACGGCGGCTGCGGAGCTCGGGCTGCCCGGGGCGCTGGGCTCGGCTGGGCCATATCAGTGCGGGTGCCCGAGGCCCCGGGGCCTTGCCTTCTCCAACCGCCGGCAGCGCAACTCTCAACACTGGCAGAGGGGAGAGGGCCTGCTGGCTCCCCCCTCCCTTTGCCCCGCCCTTCCCCCCTCCTTCCCCCCTTCCTCCTCCTTCCCCCACACCCCCTTCCCCCCACACCCCCTTCCCACCCCCTTTCCCCCCCCACCCCCCCTTCCCACCCCCCCTTTCCCCCTCCCACACACCCCCTTCCCCCCAACCCCCCCTTCCCCCCCACACCCCCTTCCAACCCCACTCCCACACCCCCCCTTCCCCCCTCCCCCCTCCCCCTCCTTCCCTTCCCCCCTTCCCTTCCCCCTTCCCCCTCCCCCCTTCCCCCCTTTCCCTTCCCCCCTTTCCCTCCCCCCTTTCCATTCCCCACCTCCCTTCCCCCCTTCTCCCCTTCCTTCCCCCCCTTCCCCCCTTCCCCCCACCCCTTTCCCCCACCCCTTTCCCCCCTCCCCTTTCCCCCCACCACTTTCCCCCCCACCCCTTTCCCCTTTCTCTCCTTCCCTCTCTCTCTCCTTCCCTTTCTGTCTCTCTCTCTCCTTCCCTCTGTCTCTGTCTCTCTCTCCCCCTATCTCTGTCTCACTCTCATTCCCTCTCTCTCTCCTTCGCTCTCTGTCTCTCTCTCCTTCCTTCTCTCTCTCATTCCCTCTCTCTCTCCTTCCCTCTCTCTCTCCTTCCCCCCCTCTCTCTGTCTGGCACAGGGTTCTTGAGTTCCCTCGGCACCGCCGGGCACTCCAGCTAGTGATGTATAAAGTTGGATTGGAAAGCTTCGTTTCTGGCGGCTTTTATTTCCCCATCCTAGCCAAAAGGATGTTGTGATGGTCAGTAACAGAGAAAAGGTAAAGTGTGGGACAAATATTGAAAGTGGAATTGGGGTTGTGGTGACTGGTAGCACAGGCGGATGATTCCATCCCAGATATCCCAGCCAATAAGGGGCAGTCTGGGTTGCATCCCTCTGCTTCCTCTTCTTTTGCGTCTTCCTCTTCTGCTTCTTCCTCTTCCCTCTGCAAGCAGATGCTGTAAATCCAAAATAAATGCATAAAATGCTGGAAATACTCAGTAGGTCAGGCAGCATCACGACCCGAGACATGGGGGTCAATTTTCTGGCCACCATCGGGCGGCTTTTCATGCGGCCGGGGGCCGAAAATCGGCGAAAAAGTGGGTCGGGACCCCCCCCTGATTCCCCACCCCGTCCGGCTTTCGGACCGCCTTTTCCCCGCGACCCGCTTCAGTCCCAGCCGCCGCTGGCGGGACTGGTCGTCGGCACACTAATTACCAATTATCAGCTTGTTGAGGTAGTTATTCTGGGGCCGTTGCAACTTTGGGGCTTTCCCCACATCCAACCCGCCTGCAGGGAACCCCGCTGCTGAGACCTGGCGTGAAGCTTGCCGGCTTGCTTGCTGTCAGCTGCAGGTCAATCGGAGAAGCTGCGATTTAAAGGGACAGCACTTGTATGTTGAAGGACCTTGTTGTTGCAGGTTTGGGGCTACTTCTTCAAGGCTTAGGCACAGCTGTGGAAGGTTGGAGCCTCACACACTTCTCCAATGCAATCTCCTGGGAAGCCCCTCTCGCCACCCTCACTCAGCGCTTCCTCAGTGGAGGCATCTACGAGAAGCATGGGACGTCTTTTTTTCCTTCCCTTCTTGCCATTAGAGGATCTCCAGCAGCAGAGGTGCCGGCCGCAGTACCAGGAACAGCAGGATGAGCAACAGGAGCACCAGGCTGCTGCTCACTCACCTGAAGCTGCACAGGCCAGAAGGGGCCAGCGCTTGGAAGTGGCTTGAGAGCACCTTGCTGCGCTTTAGGAGGCCATGGGGACCCGTTTCTGCACTGGCAGTCCTACTCAGAAGGACTTCCATGAAGATTTGGTTTCTCTGTTCAACAGATGGCCAACGCTCCTCAAGAGATGTCATTCTCTTATGAACACTCACCATATTTTCCATACCCTGGCGAGTTATCTCCTCCATGGAGGTTGCCAACCTTTGCATGGTGATGTGTTCATGCGCCAATGAGTCCACAAAGGCTCTGTTCATGGTCGCTATGGACTCCTCCATTTGCCACACACTCACAGTGACCCTGGAGACAAAACCTGCCAGAGACTCCTGCATCTGTGCATGGAGATCCATCACCTCTTCTCTTGCGGATGGACCCAGAGGCAGAGGGTCGACATGCAGCACAGCTGAGCTGGCAGAGTCCTGCGCCCTCCGACGAGGACTCTCCACTGCTGTCCCTGTCTCCAGAATCTGCTGAGGCTCACTTGTGAGCTGTGAACCACCAGGTGACAACACTATTCTATGTCCTGAAGGTCCCCCAAGGTGTGAGTGTCTGCGCTGGTGCTGGGTGCGCTTATTCTGCTGATGCTGCCCCCTCAGAGGTTGGAGCTTCCTCTGAGGAGTCTGGCTGCACAGCCCCTTCCTCCTCCACAGTGAAGGACGGGGGCTCTGGATGGTACTGTGGGGGAGTAAAGGAAGGAGTTAGAGATGTAATGCCAAGGTTCTTCTGGTGATTCACAGCGAGTTGGCATCTGCTGACACCTGCATCCATGCAGCATTGGTCTCAGTGGGAGGCTTCTTCCTCCCTGACCTAGGGAAGAGGACCTCCCTGTGGGCCCTAACCCCATCCAATAATGCCTGCAGTGAAGCCTCGTCAAATTTGGAGGCAGCTCGGGGTCTGGCACTGGCCACAGCTGCTGCAGGCTCCTCTGCCATCCTGTATGGTTCGTTTGGAAGCCTTCAGAGGATGCAGTGCTTGCTATGGACCTTGAAAGCACCACGAATGATGACATCATACTGTGGGGATTTCTGACTCGAATTGGACAATTAGCAAGGCTTCCCACATGCTGGGAATTAATTGGCCACTTGATGGAAAATTGCGTGGAGCTGGCTGACACTTTTTTATGTGTCAGAAACCCCACATTCGGGGAAACCCAACCATTTCCCACACAAGCCGAAAATCGGGGCCATGAACTCTGTTTCTCTCTCCATGGATGCTGCCTGACCTGCTGAGCATTTCCAGCATTTTCTGTCTTCTTAGAAGCCTTTCTTTACCATCCGAGGCCTTGCAAGTGTCCAACAGCTCTTTCTGCACTCCCTATACACTTAAAAAAACTTTTAACATGTATTGCACAAAGCTACTACTTCAATAAAATAACAAAAATCCAGTCAAAAAGCTTAAATGCAAATTACCAGAAAGATCTGTGTGTCCCTTTAAGAGGTGCTGACAGCGTCTCTGTCAGCCTGTTAAATGCTGAGTTTTCATAGCACTGAAACCCAGCATTGAACTCGGAGCTAATGTCGAGGTTTGCTGAGGTGACGTTAAGTCAGCGTTGCACGCCGACTGATGTCACCCTGTCTTCATTTACATTTCCAGGGCCAGTTCTGCTATCAGCAGCACTCAGACCCTCACCAAAATTGTGGCTGCTGAGTCCCGTGTCAGAGAAGGGTGCTAGAGTGGCGGCTGCCATTTTTCAACCAGATCGCGGCGGTAACTCGTGGCGGTAAGTTCTAGGCCAATATTGCCTTTGTTAGCTGCAACATTGGAGCCTTCTTAAGGACAATAGTGTGACCTTTGCTTGGTCATAGCAGCTATAGGTCCCAGTTGGCTCATTTTGAGAGTGTGAATGCACAACTCCAGTCCAAAAACTGAGGTTCATGAGAAAAGAGAGAAAGCTTCTTTCGGGCACCAAGGATTGCAGAATATCTCAATAAATAACGAAGATATTCAGCCACTTCATCCCTCCCCTCACGTTAGGCTATAAATTGCAACGGAATTCACTATTTGACCACATGGGAACATCTCTCCTCTTTCATACTTCCAGGTAATTAAGCTTCATCTCCATGTTAATCTAATACTTTGAGAAAGATTATGAGAGTTAGTTTGTACGTTATTAAAACACTGCTGTTAAAACAATCCTTAAGTTTTGTGGCCAAAATTATGTTGCTTTCCCCAGTCATAATATTCATCTATCACATGAGAAGAATGAATGAATTATATACAACTAGCTGGAGTGCCCAGCGGTGCCGAGGCTTTTTCGAGGGTATGTTGTTGTTGGAAGAGAGAGAGAGAGCGACTGGGGGGAAGAGAGAGAGCGACTGGGGGAGGGAGGGGGGGATTGGGGGAGGGGGGAGGGGAGGGGGGGAGGGGGGAGGGAGGGGAGGGGGGAGGGGAGGGAGGGGAGGGGAGGGGAGGGAGGGGAGGGGGGGATAGGGGGTGGGGGGAGAGGGGGGGAGGGTGGAGGGAGGGAGGGGGGGAGGGAAGGGAGGGGGGAGGGGAGGGAGGGGAGGGGGGAGGGGGGAGGAGGGGGGGAGGTGGGTGGGGGGAGAGGGGGGCGGGGGGGAGGGGGGAGAGGGGGGAGGGGGGAGGGGGAAGGGAGGGAGGGGGGAGGGGGGAGGGAGGGGGGAGGGAGGGGGAGAGCGGGGGAAGGGGAGAGCAGGGGGGAGAGCGGGGGGGGAGGGGGAGAGGGAGGGGGCGGGGAGGGGGAAGAAGGGGGGAGTGGGGGAGAGAAGGGGCGGCGTGGGAGAGAAGGGGGGCAGGGGGGAGAGAAGGGGGAGAGAAGGGGGAGAGAAGGGGTGAGGGGGGAGAGAAGGGGGGAGAGAAGGGGGGAGAGGAGGGGGGAGAGGAGGGGGAGAGAAGGGGGGAGGGGGGAGAGAAGGGGGGAGGGGGGGTGAGAAGGGGGGAGGGGGGAGAGAAGGGGGGAGGGGGGGAGAGAAGGGGGGAGGGGGAGAGAAGGGGGGAGGGGGAGAGAAGGGGGGGAAGAGAAGGGGGGAGAGAAGGGGGGGAGAGAAGTGGGGGGGGAAGGAGAGAGAGACAGAGGGAAGGAGAGAGAGAGGGCGAGTGGCCCGCGGCCGCAAATGGAGCCAAGCCCCGGGAACAGGCGTGAGCCGCCTTGAGGCTGTGAGAGACGGCCACGCCCGGTTGCCGGGGTAACCATTCCCCCCCTTCCGAGCCCCCGTCCTCCCGAGCACCGGCCGCCCCGCCCCGCACTGCCCCGCACTCCCGAGAGCCCCGCTCTCCCAGGCCCGGCCACCCCACCCCGCACTCCTGAGAGCCCCCCTCTCTGAGCCCCGCCCCGCACTCCCGAGAGCCCCGCTCTCCGAGCCCCGGCAGCCCCGCTCTCCGAGCCCCGTCCGCCCCGCCCAGCCCCGCCCCGCACTCCCGAGAACCCCGCTCTCCGAGCCCGGCCTCCCCGCCCGAGCCGGCTTCAAGATCGCCGAGCGGGGAAGAGAGAGAGACGGGCACAACCGCCCAGGAGACCCCGTGCTCCTGCCTGAGTCAGTGGATGCGGGAGTGACGAGGCGGGGGGGGGAACCGAGGAGAGGGGGTGGGGCGGGGGAGACCAAGGAGGGGGGTGAGAGGTGGGAGGAGCTTGCCACAAAACAATTACCTAGGGTCCAGCATGGCTGGCAACAGACGCCCAGGCTTCGAGGCCTACCTGCAAAAACAGGGAAAGGTAGGAAAATTAATGAGATTAGATAAAAGATTTCGAAAGTAATTAACTTTTTTTTAAAAACAATTTGTGTTTTAAAAGCAACTTTTTTTTTAAAGGCACAGAAAGCGGGAAAAAGAAATGAAATGTTTGGAATCAAGATGGCGGCGACTCACCTCGGTTCAGAACAATAAGTCCCGCCCACACACGCACCGATTGGTCGACCGTCAGGTCACCGAAGCATAGGATTGGTCAATCGTCCCATCACTCGACTCTAGGAGGGCCTGCCCGCACGCGCCAGGAACCCGCCCCCGCCACGCAGCGATTGGTCGACCGTCGGGTCGCTCGACCGTACGATTGGTCGACCTCGACATCACTCAATGCTAATGAGCAGATAATGAGCGGAATTTTGAACTTTTTTGGATACCGCGGGCACAATTTTTGTCTCACCGAAACGTAAATACGTTTACGACCATTCTGGAATCGTAAGCTTTCTTTTGCTGCAACACACGTGTAGGTACGCTCTATAACTTGAGAGTGTATAGCCGGACAGACAGACAGACAGACAGACGGAATGACAGACAGAAGAACCGCTTTTTATATATATAGATAGATTACATGACGATCACAACATTGAAACATTGAAGCAAGGGCACAGAATGGCCCAGAAATTCACGTCCCAATGCGTGAGTACGCACAGGGTACTCACGCGTCGGCCCAACAAAAGTGCCGGTTTCGTGCATGCACTGCGTATGCGCGGGAAACCGGTACTTCCATTCCCCTGAAAGAAGGGGTTAAGAGGTGGAACGCGTGCGCCAGAGAGGCTGCGCGTGCACATTGAACTTACGTTTTTATTACAGGTTTTCCCGGGAGGGTAAGTCTCCAGTAGTTACACTTTTAAAAAGCAGGTGCAAGGTCTGCTTTTAACAAGGTAAGTGGTGAATTAATTAAAATTAAAACATTTTTTCCACAGGTTTATTATTTTTAAATACTTTAAAGAAAGGTAAGTTTATTTTTAGCCCTGTTAGAAAATGTAATTAATTTTTCAAAATTTGAATTATTGTTTAAAATAGTTATTTCATGTAATTTATAGTTATTTTAAAAATGTGATTTAAAAAAAAATTATTTGAAGTTTTAGTGATGTTTTGGGGCTTATAGTATTTATAGGTTTGCTAGCTCTTCCCATCAAACTTATGAATGAAGCATTCCCTGCTACCATTGGCTCTCCATGGCCCACGTGATCCCAGGGGATGCATCTAACAAACTGCGCCCCTGGGATATGCAAGCACTGTGCACCGGCAGTTGGAGGAGGCCCAGGATCGGAATCCCTCGCGTGCCCACAGCTCAACGGCCGGCGCACGAGGGAAGTGCAGGTCGGGGGCTTGCACCCGCGGGAAGCCCCCGACCCGAATTTCTGGGCCAGTTTACTCTGGGTGGGGGACTTCAATGCCCATCACCAAGAGTGGCTCGGTAGCACCACTACTGACCGAGCTGGCTGAGTCCTGAAGAACTGCCAGTCTGGGCCTGCGATAGGTGGTGAGTGAACAAGCAAGAGGGAAAAACCTACTTGGCCTCGTCCTCACCAATTTACCTGTCGCAGATGCATCTGTCCATGACAGCATTGGCAGCAGTAACCACTGCACAGTCATTGTGGAGACAAAGTCCCGTTTTCACACTGCGAACACCCTCCATCGTGTTGTGTGGCACTGCCACCATGCTAAATGGGATAGATTCAGAACAGATCTAGCAGCTCAAAACTGGGCATCCATGAGGTGCTGTGGGCCACCAGCAGCAGCAGAATTGTATTCCGCCACAATCTGTAACCTCATGGCCCGGCATATCCCTCACTCTACCATTACTACCAAGCCAGGGGACCAACCCTGGTTCAACAGCGAGTGTAGAAGAGCATGCCAGGAGCAGCACCATGTATACCTAAAAATGAGGTGCCAACCTGGGGAAGCTGCAACACAGGGCTACATGCATGCTAAAAAGCAGAAGCAGCATGCTATAGACAGGGCTAAGCGATCCCACAATCAACGGATCAGATCAAAGCTCTGCAGTCCTGCCACATCCAGTCGTGAATGGTGGTGGACCATTAAACAACTAACGGGAGGAGGAGGCTCCAAGAATATCCCCATCCTCAATGATGGTGGAGCCCAGCACATAAGTGCCAAAGACAAGACTGAAGCATTTGCAACCAACTTCAGCCAGAAGTGCTGAGTGGATGATCCATATTGGCCTACTCCCGAGGTTCCCACCATCACAGAAGCCATTCTTCAGCCAATTCGAATCACTCCACGTGATATCAAGAAACGGCTGAGCGCACTGGATACAGCAAAGGCTATGTGCCCGGACAACATCCCGGCTATCATGCTGAAGACTTGTGCTCCAGAACTAGCCGTGCTTCTAGCCAAGCTGTTCCAGTACAGCTACAACACTGGCATCTATCCGACAATGTGGAAAACTGCCCAGGTATGTCCTGTCCACAAAAAGCAGGACAAATCCACCCCGGCCAATTACCGCCCCATCAGTCTACTCTCAATCATCAGCAAAGTGATGGAAGGTATCATCGACAGTGCTATCGAGCAGCACCTATTCACCAATAACCTGGTCACTGATGCCCAGTTTGGGTTCCGGCAGGACCACTCAGCTCTTGACCTCATTACAGCCTTGGTCCAAACATGGACAAAGGAGCTGAATTCCAGAGGTGAGGTGAGAGTGACTGCCCTTGACATCAAGGCAGCATTTGACCAAGTGTGGCATCAAGGAGCCCTAGTAAAACTGAAGTCAATGGGAATCAGGGGGAAAACGCTCCATTGGATGGAGTCATAACTAGCACAAAGGAAGATGGTTGTGGTGGTTGAAGGTCAATCATCACAGCCCGAGGACATCGCTGCAGGAGTTCCACAGGGCAGTGTCCTAGGCCCAACCATCTTCAACTGCTTCATCAATGACCTTCCCTCCAACATAAGGTCAGAAATGGGGATGTTCGCTGATGACTGCACAGTGTTCAGCGCCATTCGCAACTCCACAGATAATGAAGCAGTCCATGCGCACATGCAACAAGACCTAGACGACGTTCAGGCTTGGGATGATAAGTGGCAGGTAACATTTGCGCCACAGAAGTGCCAGGCAATGACTATCTCCAACAAGCGAGAGCCTAATGACATTCAATGACATTACCATCGCTGAATCCCCCACTATCAACATCCTGGGGGTTACCATTAACCAGAAACTTAACTGGACCAGCCACATAAATTCTGTGGCAACAAGAGCAGGCCAGAGGCTGGGTATTCTGTGGTGAGTGTCTCACCTCCTGACTCCCCAAAGCCTTTCCACCATCTACAAGGCCCAAGTAAGGAGTGTGATGGAATACTCTCCACTTGCCTGGATGAGTGCAGCTCCAACAACACACAAGAAGCTCGACACCATCCAGGACAAAGCAGCCCGCTTGATTGGCACCCCATCCACCACCTTAAACATTCACTCCCTCCACCACCGGTGTACCGTGACTGCAGTGTGTACCATCTACAAGATGCACTGCAGCAACTCGCCAAGGCTTCTTCAGCAGCACCTCCCAAACCCGCGACCTCTTCCACCTAGAAGGACAAGGGCAGCAGGCACATGGGAACACCACCACCTCCAAGTTCCCCTTCAAGTCACACACCATTCTGACTTAGAAGTATATCGCCAATCCTTCATCGTCGCTGGGTCAAAATCCTGGAACTCCCTACCTAACAGCACTGTGGGTGTACTTTCACCACACGGACTGCAACGGTTGAAGAAGGTGGCTCACCACCACCTTTTCAAGAGCAACTAGGGATGGGCAATAAATTCTGGCATTGCAGGCGACGCCCTGATCCCATAAACAAATTTTTAAAAAACAGCTGGTTAGGCCCAACCAATCCGTGTTGGTGCTTTATCCTCCACATGAACAGTAGTCGTAATCTCATGTGCCTGCACTGTTCCCCTATCACTTTAATCCTCTTTTCTTCAACCAGCTGTCTGATCTATTCTTAAATGTCGACATGGGTTCTGCTTCAATCACTAACTCTGGCCATGCATTCCACAGCCTCACAACCCTCTGTGTAAAATGTTTCTCCTGCAGTCCACCTAAATATCTTATATTTAATCTTATACTGTATCTGTGTTCTCTTATTCTGGATCCCTCAATCACTGGAAACACTCTATATCTATCTACCTGTCCCATCCCTTCATAATTTTAAACATCTCTATCAAACCAGCCCATAATCTCCTTTGTTCTAATGAAAACAGCCCCAATTTTTCAAGCCTTTTTTTCCTCATACCAGGCAGCATTCTAGTGAATCTGTGTTGTCCCCTTTCTATTGCCTCAACATCGTTTCGATAGTGTGGAGCCCAAAAGTGTGCACAGTACCCCAACTGTGATCTTACTAACGTGTTATATAGATTCTTCATTACATCTCGTCTTTTATATTGTATACAACTTGCCATAAAACTGAATTCCACTTGATTTCTTTCTGGCCTTATCCACTTGAGGTGCTGTTTTTAAAGGCTTATGAACCAGAACCCCCAAATCCCTCCAAATTGTTCTTCCACATCATCCAGCTTTGCCCCATTCACAGTATAATTATTACTTTTTTTTACCAAAATGTACTACCTCACACTTACTGACATTGCTTTCTAGCTGCCACGTTTTTGCCCATTGCACCACCTTATCAATATCCCCTTACGGCTTTTTTTGGTTCTCAGAATTCTTTACTATTCCTCCTATTTTAGTATTGTCTGCTAATTTGGGCACCATTTCCTCTAGCCTTATATTTAAATCATTTATGTATACAGTGAACAGAAGCAGTCCCAGAACAGAACCCTGTGGGACATTGCTGTCCACTTCTGTCCAATCTGACAAGCTGCCCTTTATTCCTATTCTCTGTATCCTCCCTGTTAACCAGTTTTTAATCCAGTTTGATACCCTCGTCCTAATTCCATACCCTTTAATCTTCTTCAATAGTCTCCTATATGGATGTGATTCAACCTATTCCTCATTAGGGTGAGCAACATTAATTTGATCGTAACATTGTAAAACATATTCAAGATTTTAATGCTCAGAGTTCTACTAATGAGTTATCTGTCAGGATACATTCAGGCTGCTTATATTGCCAGTAAATTATCATGACATGCAGTAGTGCTTCCTGTTTGGCTTTGAAAAATTGTACCAACAGTTTGTCTCGTCATGTCACATGATGGATTTTGTTAATCTTTAGACTTTTGAGCATTTCTTGACGGTTTTAAACATCTTTATCAAATCACCCCATAATCTCCTTTTAATCTCTAGAACTGATGGTTAGAGATACTTTTAAATGTGAAACCATCTTCAAAATGGACAGTGGAACCCATGAGAAAAGAGAAAAGTACAATAGTTGCTCATTTTCTTTTCTGAGATAAAATAACTTAGAAAACTATTAAAATGCACTTTACTAGTTAGAAATAAAGCAACAGCTTAAAATAGATTTTTTTTAAGTTAAGGCAGAAGTAAAACACTTGGGCCTAGAAATTCAGTGGCGCCCCAAACTGGGCGACAAGCTCGCCCGGGCGCCGGAATTACCGCTGCGAACGGAGCCGTTGCGCCTGCCGGAAATTCAGTTTGAGCGCCCCAAGAAGGATGCGGGACGCTGCTCGAGACGCCCCGCGTCCCTCTTGGGGCACTGAAACTGAATATCGCAGCGCAACATGCCGCAGCGCCACACGCTGTGGCACGGCACGCTGCGGTACTGCAGGCCTTCCTCCCCTTCTTAAGGGGGAGGGGCCTGCACCAGCGCGATGACCGATCGCGAGTGCCGGCAAAAGAGCCCGGCACCGAGGAGAAGTGCCGGGCTCTCGGGACACAGCCGGCACTGCCCGGGGGGGGGGGATCAGGAGGCCGGGGACGAAGGTGCTGGCAGGCGGCCACCGAAAGAAATGGCCGCCCCGCACCTCAACCTTAATTTGCGCCACTACCGCCACAGGTAGGCCCCGTGAACCGGGCATGATTTGCGACCGGCGGTACAGAGGCGGACGCGACCAAATATCGCGATCGGGGCGGTAGCAGGGCACCATTAGCGCCCCGCTAAATATCGCGGGAGGCGTGGCCAGTGGCGCTAAAGCCGCTGAGTGCCCTATTTAGGCGCTAACTGGTGGCGCAGCCCACTGAATTTCTAGGCCTTGTAATTTTGTAGCACTAAAATTGTTTGCCAATGTTTATTTTTGTAGTGCAGGATTAATATTACAGAAGTACACTGAGCAGCTATATTACTGTAATCATAGATCAGCATTTTCAATACAAAAGGAAGCCATTGGGCCAATCGTGCCTGTGCTGAGCTTAGCTCCAGGGTAGTTACCCATTCTAGTCCCATTTTCCTGATGTTCCCCCATATTTCTGAATATTAATACTTGTCTTCTTCAAGTGTTTCATTCCTGTTAACTGTCAAGGTTGGCCTGCTTCAATAGCCACTTATGGTAATGCATTCCATAACCTAATGTCCTTTTACATGAAAATTTCTTCTCATCTCCCATTTTGTGCTTCGAGTACTAATCCTAAATTTACTCCCACTCTGGCCTTTCTGTCCTCAGCCTTTTACACTGTTCCAATGAAGCTCAACGGAAGCTCGAGGAACAGCACCTCATCTTTCGATTAGGCACTTTACAGCCTTCTGGACTCAACATTGAGTTCAACAATTTCGGACCAGAACCTCGGCCCCTCTGTTTTCACATGGCAGCTGTTGATGATTCTGCCATTCTCATTTAAATCTCTTCTAGACTCACCTTTTGTTTCTTTACTTGTCCCATTACCATCTCCTTTTGCCTTGCATCATCATCCCCTTTGTCATTTAATCTCTCCTGCCTTCCACCCTATCACAGACCTTCCCGTTTGTTCTTTCCTCCCCTACCTCATTTTCCCGCCCCTGCACTTGCTTAAAATCTGTTACACCTCTAACTTTTTCCAGTTCTGACGAAAGGTCATCGACCTGAACCGTTAACTCTGTTTCACTCTCCACAGATGCTGCCTGACCTGCTGAGTATTTCCAGCATTTTCTGTTTGTATTTCAGCATCTGCAGGATTATGCTTTTGCCTAAATTTATTTCTCCTTGTTACTGATTCATGACTAGTGGAAAAAATTCTGTCACTATTTAGCCTCTCAAACACTTCCATTATTTTGAACACTTCTATTTTATCTACTCTTAACTATCTTTACTTCAGTGAATATAGCAACAGTTCTTCAAGTGCCTTCATAACTGTACTCCCTTATCCCTGGTAGCATAATAATGAATCTGCCTTTTACTTTTTCCATGCTTTCAATACCTTTTCTATAACGAAGCACCTAAAACTGCACCCAGCACTCCAACCATGGCCTAAGCAATGTCTTTACAGATCCATCACCGTCTCCTTGCTTTGGTATGCCTGTTAGTTGTTCTAGGTTATATTTCTTACTTTCCTAATTTCCTCACGGATTTAAGGAAACTCATACACCACCTGCTCGGATCAGAAAAGATTTCATTTCAGCTTTGTGAACAGACAATTTTTTGACTTCACGTGCTGCATCGAGGGAATCAAACTTGATCTAATCTTGTTTGAAGGAATTCTAAAACAAAACAGTCGATGGACATTTTAAAAATATCCAGTAAGAAACTGGTAAGTGCCCAAAACTCTTGAAAGGACATTTCAGCAGTCATGGATAATTGAAGCAGTTGTGTTCACAAGTCATGGACCACGGAGGGGCCAAGTTCCTACTCTTTTGCCAGCCCTCCAGCATGTTGCCTGTTGTCCAAACGTCACCAGCTGAGAAACAATAATTTGTGTGTGTTTTTGCAGAAGGAGGAAGGAGGTTGTTAGAGAAGGCAGCATCAGCACTTAATGCCAGTAGTGGAAAATATAAAGACAGCATTCAACTTTTCTCTCCACAGACTTTTTCTAGATATCAGCAGGATTTGTCAAGGATCAGCTAGTCTGCAGCTCAATGATTCATTAGTCAGATTGATGGTATTTTTGATGGTATGTTGCTCAGGCATGCTGGGGACTGCATTACATTCAACACCAGAATGCAGCAGCAGGGAGGGCATTAAGCTTTTACAAAAGAGCAGCTGATTTCTTGTGGCATTTCTTACAGGTAATCTGAGGTCGGAAGCATGGTTGTCATGTTTGTCTGCTCATATACGGCCAGCATTTAGATGCTTCCTGTGCGTGCGTGATCGAAATAGGTACATGCTCAGATTCATTAGGGGACAACTGTTAAGGAAAGTTTCTGTAGAATGACGGCTACTTCTAAATCCCTGGCTTCAGGAGACAGTGAGTAGGGATAAAGGGAGCATTCTCTGTCTGGCGGGAGGGGGCAACACGTGTTCCCCAGGGATCTGTACTGGGGCCTCAGCTTTTCAAAATATGTATTCATGATTTGGTTGAAGGAATAGAAAGCTGTATAGCAAGTTTGAAAATGACACTAAGTTAGGAGGCATAGTTAGTTGTGTAGATAGAAGCAGGAAGTTACAAAGGGACATAGACAGATTAAGTAAATGGGTCAAACTATGGCAGATGGAGTGGGGAAGTCTGAAGCCATGAATCTTTTAACCTGAGAAAGACAAATTAGAATATTTTCTTAATGGTGATAAACTAGGAGCTGTGGGGGAGCAAAGTTACACAAATCACCAAAAGCTAATTTACAGGTACAAAAAGTAAATCAAAAATGCTAATAAAATGTTGGCCTTTATCTCAAGAGGGTTAGAATACACGAGTGAGGAAGTGAAGCTTCAGTTGTACAGAGCCTTGGTCAGAGCCCATCTGGAGTATTGTGTTTGGCCTTGGAGGAGATGCAGTGCAGATTCACGAGAATGATATTGGGGCTTAAGGGTTAAATTATGAGGACAGGTTACATTTAAATTTAGAATGCTGAGGGGTGATCTAATCAAGGTGGTTTTATAATGCTAAAGGGGTTCGATAGAGTAGATGCAGAGAAACTATTTCCTGTGGTAGGGGAATCCAGAACAAGGGGACATAATCTTAAAATTAGACAAGACCAGTTAGGAGTGAAACCAGGAAGCTTTTTTCACACAAAGGGTAGTGGAAATCTGGAACTCTCTTCTCCAAAAGGCTGTGGGTTCTGAGTCAATTGGAATTTTCAAGACTGAGCTCAATGGATGTTTTTTAGGTAAGGGTATCAATAATGGATATGGTGCAAAGACAGGTAAATAGAGTTGAGGTACAGATTAGCCATGATCTCATAGGATGGCGGAACAGGCTCGAGGGGCTGAATGACATTCTCCTGTTACTATGGTATGACCAATAAAGAACCGGGGCTGCAATCCATGACAAAGATGCCTATTAGTCCTCATGGGCCACCTAGGTATATACCATAGAAACATAGAAACATAGAAGATATGAGCAGGAGTAGGCCATTCGGCCCCTCGAGCCTGCTCCGCCATTTAATGTGATCATGGCTGATCATTCAAATTCAGTACCCTGTCCCTGCTTTCTCCCCATATCCCTTGATCCCTTTAGCCTTAAGAAATATATCTAACTCCTTCTTGAATATATTTAATGAATTGGCCTCAACTGCCTTCTGTGGTAGAGAATTCCACAGGTTCACCACTCTCTGGGTGAAGAAATTCCTCCTCATCTCAGTCCTAAACGGCTTACCCCTTATCCTTAGCCTGTGACCCCTGGTTCTGGACTCTCCCGCCATCGGGAAAATCCTTCCTGCATCTAGTCTGTCTAGTCCTTAGAATTTTATAAGTTTCAATGAGATCCCCTCTCATTCTTCTAAACTCTAGCGAATATAAGCCTAATCGACCCAATCTCTCTTCATACGTCATTCCTGCCATCCCAGGTATCAGTCCGGTGAATCTTCGCTGCACTCCCTCCATGGCAAGAACATCCTTCCTCAGATAAGGCGACCAAAACTGCACACAATACTCAAGGTGTGGTCTCACCAAGGCCCTGTACAACTGCAGCAAGACATCCTTGCTCCTGTACTCGAATCTTCTCGCTATGAGGGCCAACATACCATTTGCCTTCTTAACCGCCTGCTGCACCCGCATGCTTACCTTCAGCAACTGGTGCACAAGGACACACAGGTCTCGTTGCACTTCCCCTTTTCCCAATCTATTGCCATTCAGAAAATAATCTGCCTTCCAGTTTTTGCCACCAAAGTGGATAACCTCGCAATTATCCATATTATACTGCATCTGCCATGCATCTGCCCAATCACCCAACCTGTCCAAATCATACTGGAGTTTCTCCTCACAGCACCCACACCCACCCAGCTTTGGGTCATCTGCAAACTTGGAGATATTACATCTAGTTCCCTCGTCTAGATCATTAATAGATATTGTGAATAGCTGGGGTCCTAGCCCCAATCCCTGCGGTACCCCACTCGTCACTGCCTGCCACTCGGAAAAAGACTCGTTTATTCCAACTCTTTGCTTCCTGTCTGCCAACCAGTTCTCTATCCAAGTCAGTACCTTACCCCCAATCCCATGTGCACGCTAATCTCTTATGTGGGACCTTATCGAAAGCCTTCTGAAAGTCCAAATACACTACATCCACTGGTTCTCCCTTATCTATTTTACTAGTTACATCTGGCCTAGAAATTCGCGTTCGCCATGAAAGTTGACGGTGTTGATGGCCGCTGAAAATGGCCGCAATGCTAAGGAGTATAAATTCATCTGGGGGGCTGGATATTGGTGGTGCCCTCTCCTACCAAATGCACCACTAGCCTCACACACTGCTTAATACATGACCCCCATCCCCAATCACTCACCTACCAATAATCTGTACTAATTACGAGGCGCATCTCCCACTCCTAGCCTCACCCCACCCTCTTGGAGGAGACGTTGTAGGCCATTCTTGGCAGGGGCATGGCTGAGCCCTTGGCCAATGGCAGGGCTGAAAGGATAAAAGTTACTGGTATCCCCATATGTTATCCTCTTTCTGGCATGCACCTCTTGCTTTCCCGCCCTCCCATCACCACAACTCCACCCTTGTGCCTTCCTCATGTCACACACCCAAGAAATGCAGCTTGCCCAGCCAGTGGTTGACCAAGAAGAGAGAGAGGAGAGAGGAGAAGAAGAAGAAGAAGAAGAAGAAGAAGAAAAAAGTAATAGTAATAATAATACTGGCACTTGATTTGACACTCCCAGCCATCTGCAGTGTCCCCCACGGAATGTCAGCAGCCTTCCACCAGCCATGCTGCAGCCACTGGTATAGCACCGCATGACATCAGTACGATAAGCAAATGCAGAAACAAGACAGTCATTAGGAGAATGCATAGGGATGATCAGTTGATTTCTTGATGTCATATTGGATGGATAGATGTATAAAGTTGGATTGGAAAGTTTGCTTTCTGGTGGCTTTTATTTCAGCATTGCAGCCAAGAGGACACTGTGATGGTCAGTAACAGGTTGAAGGTAAGGCGTGGGAAAAATGTGGAAAGGGGAATTGGAGTTGTGGTCACTGGTACCGCAGACAGATGATTCGATCCCGGATATCCCGGCCAGAAAACGGCTATATGGGTTGCATCCTTCCTTCTGCTCCCTCCACTTCAGCTTCTTCCTCTTCTGTGTCTTCCTCTTCTCTTTGTGAGCAGATGCTGTAAATCTGAAATAACAGCATAAAATGCTGGGAATATTCAGCAGGTCAGGCAGCATCTTGAGCTGAGACGTGAACTCTGTTTCTCTGTCCACGGATGTTGCCTGACCTGCTGTGTATTTGCAGCATTTTCTGTCTTCTCAGAGGCCTTCCTGTACCATCCGAGGCCTTGCAAGTGCCCAGCAGCACTCCCTGCACACTTAAAAAAACTTTTAACATTTCTTGCAGCAAACCACTTCTTCAATAAAATCAAAAAACACCAGTCCAAAAGTTTAAATCCAGACTTGCCTGAAAGATGTGTGTATCCCTTTAAGCGATGTTGACATCACCACTGTCAGTCTGCTTAGAACCCAGCGCTGAATTCAGCGCTAGGGTCGAAGTTTGGAGTGGTGACGTTAAGTCAGCGTTGCACATCGATTGACATCACCACTCCGCCATTTGTTTTTGCTGGGCGCTACTTCAGAACCGCATGGGCTACTGGGACTTCGAAAATGGCGGCCTCCAGCTGGCGAAAGAGCAGCAGCTGCCATTTTTTCACCATTTCATGGCACTACGGAATGGCGGTAGGTAGATGAATTTCTAGGCCCATATATAAAGTGCAAATTGGCATATATACCAATTTGCTAATACAATCAAATCTTGTGTTCTGATTTAGTATGAGGCAGCAGTAATAGTGCAGGTGTGTGCTTAAAGTGATATGTCATTATGCTTTCTTCTTGTACTATATGTAAAAGAATGACTTTCACTTGTATAGCACCTTTCATGACCTCTGTAGGGGGTTTCTCTTGCTCGTTCTGGTCTCCTACCAGGCTTCGTGCAATAATTGCCCTTGAGTCGTTCGACCCACTCTCCCCTACGGTTCTAGACCTTGGACTTAGGTGCAGGGAACTGCAGTGCAGAGAAAAGACTCAATAGACCAGGTTGAATAGCACGAAATGGATGCTTTTATTATTAAACAGTTTGCAGCATTATAAAATACATGTCATAAGCACAAATTAAAGCAACTACAAGCATGCACATACCTATAAACTTAATTCCATGGAAATGGGAAACACACGGCACATCGAAAAAGGGGGAACACATTACGATTACCCTTACTCCCTCCCCTATACCTAGATTAAGTTTCGACCTGAGGAACTCGGAATCATGCTCACCACTTTCAGATTCGCAAAAATAGGGGGTTCGCAGCCTTTTGGCACAGCTTTCCGTCGTCACGTGGATTTGGAAACTTCTGGCGCAGCTTGTTTTTCTCTCTCTCTCTCTCTCTCAGGCGAGGAGGCAGTGGACACAGCCTTGATGAGCGCTCGTCATGACTGAAATCAGTTGAGACCTGCTGAATAACTGGATGCACATGGGAGAGTCCGTTTATTTCTCTTTCCCGCCTGGCTTGGGTTTTTCCAGAGGGTGTCTTCTCCTTCGGCCTGGGTCGTCGATGATCTCCCGACAAAAGTACCCGGGCCACCCTCCTTCGTCTTCCCGTCGTGGTTGAGCCTTGCCTGGCCGAGCTGGCTTCCCAGCCAAAGTCTTCTCGTCGTCACCGAAGTTACGAATCGTACCGAAGAAGTGAATCGTCCTACGAATGAAGCGTAGCCGTTGAGGTGAAGCGTGGTCTCCAGTGTGTGTGTCCCCTACGAGAATCGCAATACGCTCTGATGGACTTTTCAAATCCATAGTTATACCCTTTTGGGACAGTCTTATCTCCCGCCAGATCATAGTCCAGTCTTTGTAATAATTTTGGCGGGCAGAAATCTCTGCAGGGGCGCTTTGTCTTGTAACGGAAGCCAGTGATAGCTTAACTGGCCTTCCTGGCCGATAATGTCTTTTACTTTGTCACCGTAACTCGGTTCGCATATTGATCGGTCTGGAGATTGCCCTTGATGGCTGTTAAACGGTTTTTCCTTTGTACAGTAAATGGGTTTAAGTGTTCATTCAATTGTCCGCCCATATCTTGATGGGCCCCATCCTGTTACCTGAAACTGTCTTGTACTTAGAATCCAATTGAATATGTATGCCCATTTCCCTGAGTTTCGGTTTCCCGATACTGGCTTTCGCGGGCTTACTGTTCTCAATCCACAAGCCTGTCTGGCTTGCAGTAACAGAAATCAAATGGTCCCAGAAACTGATCACGAGGTCCGGTGGCCATTTTGTATGCCCCTTTTTATCAAAGGGCCTTCTGTACAAGCTTCTTTTGGTCAATAAAGCTGTATTATTAATCCTGTTTTCTTGCGTGATTATTTAATGAAAATTTTCGAATCTTACACCTCCAAGATGTCCCAAAGCACTTTACAGCCAATGAAATACTTTTTATGTTGAAATGTAGTCACTGTTGTAATGTAGGAAACACAGCAACCAATTTGCGCACAGCAAGGTCCCACAAACAGCAATGAGATAATCAGATAATCCGTTTTTTAATGATGTTGGTTGAAGGATAAACATTGGCTAGGACACCGGGGATAACTCAGCTGCTCTTGTTCGAAATATTACCACGGGATCATTTACATCCACCTGAGAGGGCAGACGGGGCCTCAGTTTAACGTCTCATCCGAAAGATGGCACCCCCAACAGTGCAGCACCCCCGCAGTACTGCACTGGAGTGTCAGCCTAGATTTCGTGCTCAAATCTCTGGAGTGGAATTGAACCATGATCTTTTGACCCAGAGCCAAGAGTGCTGCCCACTGAGCCACAGCTGACAACTTGGTGCACCTTGGTCTTTCTATTGTACTCGTGGAAGGAATAGAGATGGAGGCTTCCTGAGTGGTCTGTTGGTGATATTTTCTAGGGTTGATCATCATTTGTCACCCCCATAAGCAGAGCTCACGTCACCTACAATCGGAAGTGCACTTTTACTGCCTAATATCTATTTAAATGTTGAAGTGGCCCAGGGATTGTAACAATAAATCCCTTGTTGTGTCTGTTATCAAGTGGGTTTTTTCAGTTTGCCTTCAAAAAGATTGGAGAAGCACATATAAGGCATGTGCAAAAGACACAACATCCAGTTTTTATGACAAGGGGGATGCAGTCTTACATCCCTGCACCATGTTAGCATCTAATTAGGTACTGGGCATTGTGGATCAACTCCAGAATGAAAGGAGCATGGGACCCACTTACAGGAGTAACTCATGTCACTGAACTCAAGAAGACTTCTAAGGCAAGGTCCAAGATTGTAACAGCACTTAATTTGTAAAGTGGGCCTTGAACCTATGACATTCTAGCTCAGAGGGAGAAGTGATACCACTAAACTAAGCTCACAGTGGGGTCTTCTCTTCCAGCTTTTGGCTGCCCAGACAGTGTATGGCCTCCCATCTTACCACCTTCATTAATACCTCTGATAAGTGTAAGACGCTTGCCTTGCTCTGTTCTGCCACCTTTAGTGACCTTTGTCTATACACAGCCTTCTTCTGAGATGAACAATAAGCATGGAATGAGCAGACATGTTTCTGCCATGTACTTTAGGCATTTGCAATGTGTTATGGCCTACCTGAATGTAAAGTATGTTGTCCACTTGAGAGCTGACCAAGTATATCAGACTTGTTGGCCAAATGTGTGAACAGTAATACGCATTCTTTATCACCTACATCATCCTGCTCTACTAGTTCTTAATAATCTTCCCTTACTTAAATAATATAGTGTAGGAATGTCTAGTTCCTATCCAAAAGACTGAGGTCCACTCAGGCAATCAAATAAACAAGGTTTAATGAAATCTAACAGAGTTTAACGGATAACTACAGGAGAACATCGAATATAGGCCTAGTCAGTTCGGAGGCTCCACGAGGACTGCTTGGGCGGTCCCGTGGCTGACGTCATGATGTCATCACGTTTTTCCCGCCGGTGGGGGATCACGTGATGAACGGCGTGACGCCATTGCGTTTACCTGCGCTATTAAAGTGATCGCGCTCTGTACATGTAAACAGTGAAAACAAAGATACAGACTCAGGCTGTAGCTAACATATTATTAAAGGGAATTATATACAATTGATTGGAGTCCCTTAGTGGCTCCGCCACAATAGCATACTTAACCTGAATCAAGTTATTGTAATTGTTGCTATTGTATTCAAGTAAACGTGTCTGATCCCTGTGATTGGGCTGGATTTTGTCATTGGAGGTGGGCTGGGGGTGTGTCAAGTGGTCAGCGTGTCAGGACCCTGCCTCTGATGTGAGGTGGGAAAAAAGTGCAATTTTGCCCTAATTGGGCACTTGATTTCCAGTGTGTGGGGACCCCTGGCCCAATGAGTCTTTTGATACTGAAACTCGCCTCCGATGACATCATCAATGCAGCTGGATTTAAGGCCTGCAAGCAGTCTTGGTTCTTTTTCAACCTTACAACTTTATGACCAAAGTTCTGAGGGATTACTACTGCTACTATGTCCAGCACCAGACCAAAGTGTGCACCCAGATTCGATGAGGCCTCCCTCCAAGCTCTGGTGGAGGGAGCAAGAGCAAACAAGGAAGTACTCTTTCCTTCCTCAGGGAGGAAAAAACCTCCACAGCAGACCAAAGCTGTGTGGCTGCAAGTGGCACAGGAGGTGAATGTCATTTCAATGTGCAGCAGAACCTGGCTGCAGTGCCGAAAGAGGTTTCATGACCTTCTCCGCAAAGGAAAAGTGAGTATTCCATCCCCATGACCCTCAATCTGATCCCCATCGCCTCTCATCACCAGCACTCTGCTTTGTCAACCTCCTCTTCCACATCCCACTTCACCCTTACATCCCTGCACCCTTACCCATTCCCTCTCTCTGTATGTTCACATTCACTTAACTATTCAACTATGCAGCCCTCACACTCCCTATCACTGTGATGCTATGAAAACAAATTACAACACACAGGGAGGGTCCTTGGTCTTGCCACCTCACTCCATCTTTGTGTCCTTTTAAGCATCTATGCTATGGATTCTCTACACTCACTCCTTCATTCTCACTCAAACTCCACTTGTCTCCCTCATTGCAGGAAGAGAGAGCCCACAATAAGAGGGAGAGGGCAAGGACAGGAGGAGAGCCAGCCTCAATAGCCCAGCTCACCACTTCGGTGGAGGCGGCCCTGGAGATCGTGTGAGTGGAGGAGGATGCGCAAGTAGGGGATGGACAGACGGGCGCCTCAGAGCAAGCTGGCAACAGAATAGTTTTTCATCTCTCTCATTGACATTGCATGAGTGACTGATCTTGATTCTGATGCTCTAACAGATTGACTTATGATCATCTGCACAATTTAATGTGCATGCAACCTTTACCTCACATCTCTAATTCTTTCCTTTACTCCCCCACAGGACCATCGACAGCCCCCCCTCCCCACTGTCCAGGAGGAACAGCCTGAGCGCCCAAACTCCTCAGAGGAAGCTGCAACCTCTGAGGGCGCTCCGTCAGCTGAATTAAGCGCACCCAGCACCAGCGCTGACACTCACACCTCGATGGGACCTTCGGGACATAGAGTAGAGTTGTCACCTGGTGTATCATAGCTCACAAGTGAGTATCAGCAGATGGTGGAGACGGGGAACAGCAGTGGAGAGTCCTCGTTGGAGGGCGCAGGACTCTCCCAGCTCAGCTCCGCTGCATGTTGACCCTGTGCCTCCGGGTCCATCCAGAAGGAGAGCGGTACTGGAACTCCAGGAGCAGGTGCAGGAGTCTCTGGCAGGTTTTATCTCCAGGGTCGCTGCGAGTGTGGAGCGAATGGAGGAGTCCATCGCTAACATGAGCAGAGCATTTGTGGAGGCATTGGCGCATGAGCGCGTCACCAAGGAAAGAATGGCAACCTCCGTGGAAAGGATGGCTACCTCCGTGGTAAGGCTGGCTACCATAGAGGAGAGAATGTCTGCAGTAGAGGAGAGGATGGCTGTGGCCATGGAGGAGCTTAGTCGCCAGGGTCTTGAAAACATGGTGAATGTTCAGAATAGACTGACATCTCTGGAGGAGCGATGGTCAGCTATTGAGGTTAGGAACCAGACCTTCATGGAAGTCCTCTGGAGTAGGACTGCCAGTGCAGAAACGGGTCCTCATGGCCCCCCTGAAGTGCAGCAAGGTGCTGTCAAACCGCTTGCTAGCTCTGAAGTGGGGCTGACCCATGAGAGGGATGTTGGTGGCAGAGAACAAGGAAGTGGGGGCTCCTCTCCAAGTGCTCACACGACCATGCCATTGCAGAGCCCTCGGTCAGATCCCCACCAGAGTCCTCACCCAACTGAGATCGGCGTCTCAGCCCCTGCACAGCCGCAGGCGCAGCAAACTGTTGCCGAGCCCTCACAGGCTCGCAACCCCAGAGGACGCCCGCCAAAGGTGTCGAGACAAGAGCAGCAAGAAAGTGAGCAAGGGGCCTCCACATCTGCTGAAGCCACAGGGGAAGTGTTGTGTCTCAAGGGGTTTTATACCCTTACCTATATAACAATTAAGAAGGACTCCAGGGTGGAGAGTTTAGTTAACGGCCATTTTATTTACAATGTACTTCTTCACTCAATGTACTACATTTCCCATAGTGCATTGCAAATCACCACTACGGTATCCCATGTGGGACAATTCTAATACACTGTGGCGTACCGACACTATAAATGTCCGTAGACTATAAATCAGGCGTCATGCCTTTAAGAAGGATCACACCTTTAAGAAACTCGATCTGCAATATAGTTAAGCCCAGAGCGGGGGAGGAGCGGTCGAAGCTGTGGACTGATAAAGGCAGTCGGACTTGGTATAGGCTCTGACGCCATTTTGTGTTCAACACGCAGTCTCAAGAATTAAACCTTTTCTGTTGAACCTCTCCGAGTTCAGTATTTTTTGCTAGGAGTACGTAGACTCCTACATTGGTGACCACGACGCTCAGGACGACTCCTAAGCGTAACCATGCCTGACACAAACGCAGTTTCTGTGAAGCTGCTGGAGTTCTGGGAGAACCTAGCCACCGCCTGCTTCCTTCAAGCCGAATCGCAATTCCGACTCCGCGGCATCACCGCCGACGCAACGATGTACGACTACCTCCTCGCCTCCCTGGGCAGTTCCACAATCACGAAAGTCTGGACAACACTACAAAACCCTTCGGAGGAAGGCAAGTACGCACATCTCAAGGCCGCGCTCCTTAAAAAATTCACAGCCTCCCAATTTTTGCGCAACTGCCACCTCCTCGACCTCCCGGTCCTCGGTGACTCCACGCCGTCAGACTTGCTCCCACACATGCTTGCTCTGACCGACGAGAAACCGCCCGGCTCCCTCTTCTGCACGCTCTTTATCCGCCAACTACCTCCCAGCATCCGCCCGGCGATTGAGGCGTCCAGCCTCACGGACCTCGAGGTCCTGGCCGACGAAGCCGATAAGCTCCTGTCCGCCGGCTCCAACCACGCCGTCACCCCCGACCTGGCCTCCGCAGCGTCGGCGCGCGCTCCACCCTCTATCGCGTGGCCACACAGCTCGGCCACGAGGCTCCCCAGGCCCCCACGTCTCCCAATCCGACCCAGGGCTACTGCTACTTCCATACCCGATTCGGTGCACGGGCATGCCGCTGCAGCCATCCCTGCACGTTTCCAACCGCCCCCACACCGGCCTACACGATGGCCGTGGGGCAAGCAGGCGCGCTGCTGTACGTTACGGACAGCGCCTCCGGACGCCGTTTCCTATGCGACACGGGCGCGCAGCGCAGCATCATCCCCGCGTCCGCCCTCGAGACCCAGCGAGGTGGCCACGGCCCTGCGCTGGCTGCCGCCAACGGCACCGCCATCCGAACGTACGGCACCCGCACCATCACCATCGACCTCGCAGGCTGCCGCTACCACTGGGAGTTTATCACCACCAAGGTGCTCTCCCCGCTCCTCGGTGCGGATTTCCTGTGCGCCCACGGCCTGTTGGTCGACATGCCTCGGCACCGCCTCGTGGACATGAACACCATGTCACCTATCCCGGGCGCCATGGCACCCCCCAACCGGCCAAAATGGCGTGGCAGTGCCGCGCCCGCTCAACGGACGACTACTCAGCACTCCTGGCTGAGTTCCCAGCCCTCACCAACCCGACCTGCTCCGCGAAAGTTGCTAAGCATGGGGTAGAACACTTCATCCCCACCACAGGCCCACCGGTGTATGCCCACGCCCGCAGGCTGGACCCGGCCAAGCTGGAGATCGCGCGGGCCGAGTTCGCCACAATGGAACAGCTCGGCATCATCCGCTGCTCCAACAGCCCCTGGGTCTCCCCACTCCACATTGTCACCAAACCCGATGGGGGATGGCGCCCCTGCGGGGACTACCGGCGCCTAAACGACGCCACCACGCCGGATCGGTACCCCATACCGCACATTCAAGACTTCTCGGCTAGACTGGCCAGCCGCTCAGTCTTCTCCAAAGTCGACCTGGTGCGCGGTTACCATCAGGTGCCAGTCCACCCCATGGACATTCCCAAGACGGCCATAATTACCCCTTTTGGGCTATTCGAGTTCCTCCGAATGCCCTTCGGCCTCAAAAACGCGGCCCAGGCCTTCCAGCGGCTCATGGACTCGGTCCTCCAGGACCTGAAGTTCCTCTTTGTCTACCTGGATGACATCCTGGTAGCTAGTTCCTCCAAGCAGGAACACATCGAGCACCTCTGCACCCTGTTCCAGTGGCTCAGTGAGCACGGGCTCATCATCAACCCAGCCAAGTGCCAATTCGGCCTCAGCAGGATCGAATTCCTCGGCCACCACATCACGCAGGACGGAGCCATTCCCCTGCCCGCCAAGGTGCAAGCCGTCCAGCAGTTCCCCCGGCCTACCACCATCAAAGGCCTTCAGGAGTTCTTGGGGATGATCAACTTTTACAACCGCTTCATTCCCGGAGCGGCCTCCCTCATGCGGCCCCTATACGAAGCCCTCCGGGGTAAGAAAGACAGAATGGCGATCGAGTGGTCGGCGGACATGTTGACCACTTTCGACTCGACCAAAAAGGCGCTCGCCGACGCCACCATGCTCGCTCACCCACAGCCCAACGCCAGGGTGGCCCTCACCACGGACGCCTCCGAACACGCGGTCGGCGCCGTGTACGAACAGTGGGTCGACGGGGCCTGGCAACCGCTGGCCTTTTTCAGCCGCCAACTGCGCCCCCCGGAGGCCAAATACAGCACCTTTGACCGCGAGCTCCTCGCACTGTACCTGGCAGTCCGCCATTTTAGATTTCTTCTGGAGGGCCGCCCCTTCACCGCGTTTGTCGACCACAAACCCCTGACATTCGCGATGGTGAAATCTGCGGACCCGTGGTCAGCCAGGCAACAACGCCAGCTCGCCGCGGTGTCCGAATTCACCACGGACATCTGGCACGTCTCCGGTCGAGACAACATGGTGGCCGACTGCCTATCCCGCCCCGCCATCCACGGTGCCCACCTGGCAGTGGACTATGCTCAACTGGCAGCGGAGCAACGCACCGACCCCGATCTGCTCTCCGCGCCCACAACCCTCCCAGGGCTGCGACTGACCGACGTCGCCTGCGGCCCGTCCGCCGTCACAGTCAAATGCGACATCTCCTTGGCGCAACCCCGCCCCATAGTCCCGGCGTCCTGGCGAAAACGGGTATTCGACATCGTCCACAGCATCTCACACCCCGGCACCCGCGCATCCATTAGACTGGTGGCCAACCGATTTGTCTGGTGCAGCCTGCACAAAGATGTGCACATCTGATCCAGATCCTGCATAGCTTGCCAGCGTACCAAAATCCACCAGCACGTCAAAGCCCCACTCGAGGAGCTCACCGTGCCAGAAAGAAGGTTTGACCAGTCCACATCGACCTCGTCGGCCCCCTGCCGCCATCACAAGGTCACACGCACCTGCTGACAATCGTGGACCGTACCACCCGCTGGCCCGAGGCCATTCCACTGACGTCCACCACCACCGCCGACATCGCGAGGGCATTCATCGGTACCTGGGTTGCTCGGTTCGGCGTCCCCTCCGACATGACGTCGGATAGAGGCCCGCAGTTCACCACTGATCTGTGGGCCGCCATCGCCCGAAACCTCGGGGTGGCCATTCACCACACCACGGCTTACCACCCCCAAGCCAACAGACTGTGCGAGCGATTCCACAGGTCCATGAAGGCGTCCCTCTGCGCCAGCCTCGAGGACGAGGCTTGGATTGACCACCTCCCGTGGGTGCTACTTGGCCTACGCTCCGCGGTCAAGGAAGACCTGCAAGTCTCGGCAGCGGAACTCGTGTACGGCCAGCCGCTGCGCGTACCCGGAGAGTTCCTGCCCACCGCCACGACCCCCTGGTCGGCTGACCAGCAACGCCGTGCTTTCGCCAACCGAGCACAACAGTTCGCTCCGGTACCCACCGGCCGGCACGGCGAACCAGCAACCCACGTACCACCTAGCCTGCACATGGCCAAATTTGTTTTCGTGCGCCATGACGCCCACCGAGGACCTCTATGGCCCCCATACGACGGAACCGACAAGGTACTCCAGACGGGGAACAAGTTCTTCCTCCTCGAAGTGGGCGGCAGAACTGACAAGGTGTCGGTCGACCGGCTCAAGCTGGCGCACCTAGAGCCTGATGAACCCGTTCAAGTGGGCCAACCCCCACCGCGGGGCAGACCGCCTAAGAGCCCGACGCGTCCAACCGCCCCGCTCCCGACACCAAACACCAAGAGCCGTTCCGGCCGTGACATCAAGCCGCCACGCCGGTTCGTACACTCCCTACTAGCGGATTCTGGGGGGAGCTGTGTTGCGTACCGACCACAGAAAGGACACAATCCGCTTTTCGGTCCGTAGACTATAAATCAGGCGTCATGCCTTTAAGATGGATCGCACCTTTAAGAAACTCGATCTGCAACATAGTTAAGCCCAGAGCGGGGGAGAAGCGGTCGAAGCTGTGGACTGATGAAAGGCAGTCGGACTTGGTATAGGCTCTGACACCATTTTGTGTTCAACATGCAGTCTCAAGAATTAAACCTTTTCTGTTGAACCTCTCCGAGTTCAGTATTTTTTGCTAGGAGTACGTAAACTCCTACAACACGTTCAAAATACACAACATATTCCCTCTCCCTTAAAATAGAATGTCCACAAAACAGAATAACTGAAAATGACTATAACTTTGGAAGAGAGGGTAGACTGCCTCTACATTCCGCTAACCCTGGGGATTATCCTGCCCCATGCACACAGGTTAGCACTAACTGTAACTAAGGCGCTCTGGAGGCTGCCTTTCTCTTTGGGGGTAACGCCTAGTCTCAGGAGCAGGCTCTGGCTGGCTCTCCCGTGACCCTGCAGGCGTGGCTTCCTCCCTCGATGGCACAAGAGTGGATGGTGCCACCGTCTCAGGGTCGGACGACCAGTCCCTGCTGGAGCCCCCAGCAGGTCCTTGATCCTCTGTTTCTTGGGTTACCTGTGGCGACTGTCTTGGCAGTAACTGGTCTACATGCCGTCTCCATGTTCGGTCGTCTCCGGTGCGGACTCGGTATGAAACGGGGCCCGTCTTTTGAATGACTGTAGCCGGGACCAACCGCTCCGGGGTGGTGTAGTTACACGCGAGGACTTTGCCCCCCACCACAAAATGTCGTTCGTTGGACCTCTGAGCTCGTCTGCTGACTTGATCCTGCTCATTGGCGTGCACCATTGCTTCTGTGGACGTTGGCCTCAGCAGGTCAAGGCGTGTCCGTAGCTGCCTTCATATGAGTAGGTAAGCAGGAGATGCTCCAGTCGTAGCATGAGGCGTGTTTCGGTATTTCAGCAAGAAAGCATTCAGGCGCTGCTTTAGAGGAGCATCACTTCTTGCCGCTTTCAACGCACGTTTCAGCGTTCTGACAAATCTCTCCACCAATCCATTCGTGGATGGATGATAAGGCACGGAGAGCGTGTGCTGGATTCCATTGCTCTTGAGGAACTCCTCCATCTCCTGGGATGTGAACTGTGTTCCATTGTCGATTACGATCTGCTCCGGCAGACCAAATCGCCCGAACATCTCTCTCAGAGTCTCGATGTTTTTCTCCGTAGTGGTAGTGGACATTACTGCAACCTCCGGCCATTTGGAATGGGAGTCCACCGCAACCAGGAACATCGCTCCTTCCACTGGTCCCGCGAAGTCCAGATGGATCCGTTGCCACGGTGTCGCCGGCCATTCCCATGGATGCAGTGGCGCTGCTCTTGGCGTATCCCTGGTTGTCTCGCATGATGGGCATGATTTCGCTTCAACTTCAATTTCATGATCCAGACCGGGCCACCAGAAGTAGCTTCGTGCCAGCTCCTTCGTCCGGACAATACCACAATGTCCTGAGTGCAGCTCGTTGAGGACATGTTTCCGCAGCTTTGGTGGTATGATCACTCGCATGCCCCAAAGGAGGCATCCTGACGTGACAGACAACTCCTTCCCTCTTGACAGGTAAGGTAGGAGCTCAGGTGGTGTGTCTGACACCCGTGATCCGTCTCCTCGCATCACCCGATCCAGCACCTTGGATAGCGTAGGGTCCACTCTGGTCTCTTTCTTGACCTGCTGGGCCGTGACAGGGGCATTGCTCACCATGTCAAAGTAGAAAATCTTCTGCTCACAGCCTTCAAAGGGCACAGGCAGCGGAAGTCTTGACAATCCGTCCGCATTGCCATGTGCTGCTGACCTCCGGTATTTGATGTTGTAATTGTGAGCGCTTAACATCAGCGCCCAGTGCTGCATCCTGCACACTGCCAGGGAGGGTAGTCCTGTGTGTGGACCAAAGATCAATGACAGAGGATGATGATCCGTCAGCAAGGTGAATTTCCTTCCGAACAAGTAGTGATGGAACTTTTTGATTCCAAAGATGGTGCCCAAAGCCTCTTTTTCGATCTGCGGGTATTTCACCTCCACCTTGCTCAGGGACCTTGATGCGAATGCAATCGGCTTCTCTTTGCCTGAGGGAAAGATGTGGGACACGACCGCGCCAACGCCATAAGGCGACGCGTCACAGGCCAGCTGAATCTGCAACGACGGTTCAAAGTGCGTCAACACTCTGGGGTCAGTCAAAGCTGCTTTGGCTTTCTTGAATGCAGCTTCGCACTCCTTCGTCCACGCCCAGGCCTTGCCCTGACACAGCAACTCATGTAATGGCTTCAACAGTGATGCCAGCTGTGGAATAAACTTTCCATAATAGTTCAGGAGACCTAAGAATGACCGCAGCTGGCCGACATTTGTAGGTGCAGGAGCGTCGGCAATGGCTTTCACTTTCGACTGTGCTGTGTGTAGGCCATCCGCATCGATGACATGGCCTAGGTACTCCACTGATGGCTTGAAAAATTTGCATTTGTCCTTGCGAATGCATAAGCCATATTCTTCAAGTCTTCCCAGTGTCTTCGTCAGGTTCTGCAGATGCTCGTTGTCGTCCTTTCCTGTGACAAAGATATCGTCGAGATAACACTGTACCCCTGGAATGCCGCTTAAGATCTGGTCCATAGCCCGCTGAAACAATGCTGGTGCTGACGTTGTACCAAAGGGTAAGCGGCAGTACCTGTAGAGGCCCTTGTGGGTGGTGATGGTGAGGTACTTCTGTGAGTCCTCTTCTACATGCATCTGCAAGTAGGCTTGGCATAGATCAATCTTGCTAAACTTCTGACCACCTGCTAGACCTGCGAAAAGACCTTCAATGATGGGGAGGGGGTACTGTTCAGCTGAGAGCACAGGATTCACTGTTACTTTGAAATCTCCACATAAGCGAACCGCGCCGTCACTCTTCATCACTGGTACCACGAGCATGGTCCACTCACTGTGCGAAACTGGCACCAGGACCCCTATCTTGACCAGATGCTTCAAGTCAGCCTCCACCTTTGGTCTGAGGGAGTAGGGAACGTTCCTGGCCTTCAGGAATCGTGGCTGGCTGTCAGGCTTCACCTTGAGTTTGACCGTAATCCCCTTCATACTCCCCAATTCTCCGTCAAAGACAGACGCATGCTTTGTCAACACTGCCGCTAGCCCCGCCTCTTCGACTGACACCGCATTCACTTTTTTCCAACCATGGCCTGCCCATCAGGGATGGATAGTCACCCTTGACCACGTAAACTGGCAGCATCACGGTTTGTCCATTAAGCTCCACCTTGACCACCGTCTTACCCAGCATTGGGACTGTTTCCCCAGTGTAGGTCTTTAAGATGAGCTTGGCCGGCGTCAGTGATAGGTGGTTCAGTTTTTCTTTGAATAGCTTCTCTGAAATCAAGGAGACAGCGGCCCCCGTATCCAGCTCCATTTTGACCAGTATTCCCTCTAGTAGTGGAGTGACTCCATAGCCTGATGAGCCTCCATTCACCGTTAACACATGGAGATTCAGCTCCCCATCAGAGTCTGTGTCACTGTCTTCCTGTTCTTGTTTCACCATGTGTAGGTTTTTCTTTTTAGAATGCCAGTTGGATGTGTTTCCTTGTTTGTTTTTGTGTGTCTCTGAGTAGGATTGTTTGCTTTGCCCTTTACACACACGTTCAATGTGTCCTTTCTTTTCACATTTCCGACAGGTCAGGTCTTTACCCCAGCAGTCAGATGGCTGATGACCTGACCTTCCACATCTGTAACACTCTCTGGCGCCCCTTGCATGCTTATCCGGTGTAGCTGCTACCCTGTGCACTCTTGTTGCAGCCCCCAACAGCTGTGCATCTTTAGCTGCTAACTCCATAGACACAGCAAGCTCCACTGCTGATTTAAGCGTCAGTTTGTCAGTCATGAGCAAGCGCTTCTGTGTTGCTTCACATCTTAATCCACACACAAACCTATCACGGACAATGTCATTTAGAGTTTCAACAAACTCACAATGCTCAGTTAGCTTCTTTAGCACTGCAATATATTCGGCTATGGACTCACCCTCCCCTTGGTTTCGTTTGTGAAACCTGAACCTCTCGGCAATCAGCAGCGGCTTGGGTGCGAAATGTGTTTCCAAAACTTCCACAATCTGATCATATGTCTAAGCGCCGGGCTTATCCGGGTGCATCAAACTCCGTAACAAGCCAAATGTTTTTGCTCCGATCACACTGAGGAAAGTCACCACTTTCACGTCATCTTTAATGCCATTTGCAGTCAGGAAAATCCGAAACGCTCTGTATAAGCACTCCATTGCTCCGCCATTTCATCAAATGGTCCAAACGCTCCGGTTAGCATAGCCATTTTTTTTTAAAATCTTTACTGTCCTTTTCCTCCACTTCGTTTCACTGATTCGTTACTCTCCCCCTTCTTATTTGTGTAACACACGAACCGTCACTTTTACGAGGCGATTGCACCAGCACTAAACTGCGGGCGCACCATTAAGAAAAGACAGTAACTTCTTACTTTAAACATCGCCGATTCCAGTGCAAAATGATGCGCAAGTCCATCATCCTCGTTGCCAGTTTTGTTGTGTCTCAAGGGGTTTTATACCCTTACCTATATAACAATTAAGAAGGACTCCGGGGTGGAGAGTTTAGTTAACAGCCATTTTATTTACAATGTGCTTCTTCACTCAATGCACTGCATTTCCCACAGTGCATTGCAAATCATCACTACGGTATCCCATGTGGGACAATTCTAATACACATTCAAAATACACAACAGGAAGCAACACGTAGGAGCACGCAAAGAGGAAGATAATGCACAAGTAGTCACAAGGGTAGTCACTTGGGTGTTATGTTGTGTTTATTTTTGAAATGCCATCAGTTGCTTGTTGTTCCAAAAAAATTCTGATGGCAAACTGTTGAAGTTGTGGCCTGTGTCATTTCACAAATGGGACTTCCACATTGAGGGCTTAGGGCTACTTGCAATTGTCAGGTAAGGTGGTCAGAGTGATAGGAATCCATAGGTCCTTGGCCATTTTCAATGCTCTGGTAAGAAGGTGCGAGGCAAAAGTGTTTGATTGACTAGGCTAAGCAAATCTAGCCAAGATGAGTGCATCCCTTGCAGCCCAGGCAGCAATGTGCTTGCGTGCTGCTGCCGCTGGTTGATGCGCCGCCGCAAGCTGTTCGTTGTCACTCTCCTCCTTCTCCTCCTCCTCCTCATCTGAGGAGGCTATGCGATGAGTCACTTGTTCCTCAGGCATCTGCAAGCCATGATGCTGTGCCATGTTGTGAAGTACACAGCAGACCAGGACGATTCTGGAGACCCTGGCTGCTGAGTACCGCTGGGCTCCACCTGATCTATCAAGGCATCTGAAGCGTATCTTGCTCGATTATGGATCTGGTGGAAATGTGGCTGAAGTTGTAGCTCTCCTCAGCTTCGTTGGATGGGCTCCTCAACAGCATCATTAGCCATGTTTTCAGGGGATAGCCCTTGTCTCCGAGTAGCCATCAGAAAAGTTGGTCTGGCGACTGAAGAGTGGAGGCACACTAGACTGGTGCAGGATGAAGGAGTCATGGCAACTGCCAGGGTACTTGGCGCAAACATGAAAAATCTCCTTCTTGTGTTTACACACCAGCTGCACATTGAAGGAGTGGAAGCCCTTGCGGTTGACAAAAATATCTGGATTGTGATAGGGTGCCTTAAGGGCCACAGGTGTGCAATCACCGACACCCTGCACCCTTGGAAAGCCTGCCAGACTAGCGAATCCAGCCACACACGCGCTTACACTTGCTTGATCCTTGGAGAAGTGGATGTGATTGTGCGCAATGGCAAAGAGGGCATCAGTTACCTGCGTGATGCAAGTATGTGCGGCTGCCTGGGAGATGCCACTGATGCCTGCTGCTGATCCCTGGAATGAGCCTGAAGCAAAAAAGTTGAGTGCGATGGTGACTTTTATGGCCACTGGTAAGGGGTGTCCACCTGTTCCTCTGGGCTCCAGGTCTTGCTGCAGCATTGCGCAGATGTCACCCACTACCTCTCGTGAAAGCCTGAGCCTCCTTTGGCACTGCTGCTCCATCATGTTGAGGTAACTGATCCTCTGTCTGTAGACCCTGTTTTGGGGGTATCTCCTGCGCCGATATGCTTCCATGCGCTGGCACCTTCTGGCCTGTGCAGCTTCAGGTGAGTCAGCAGCAGCTTGGCGCTCCTGCTGGTGCTGCTACTGTTGGTGCTGCTGATGTTCAGGGTTCTGCTGCTGCCACGGCTGGTCTTCGTCCAAATCTGACGTCCAGGAGGAATGGAAATAAATAGTTCCCATTCTTCTGGTATATACCTCAGTTGAGGAAGCGCTCAGTCAAGGTGGGGAGAGGGGTTTCACAGGAGGCCACACTGAAGATGGGTGTCAGGCTCCAAACTTCCACAACAATGAGTAGGCCTGCTAAAAGTTCCCCCAGACCTGGGACAACAAAGTTCTGCCACCTGCAAATGATGATTGCTGAAAGCTCCTTTTTAATGGTGGCGCTGCAGCTGTTAGTAAGCAATCCATTTGTGAGGCCACCAGGATTAACTGGCGTGTTCCAGAGGAGACATGCAGCATGGGGGAAAAGTGTTAAATTCAGAAAGGCCTCTCAAAATGGGATTATAGAGGCACTTAACTGGTTGTTAAGGGCCTTAAGGGCCTATCCCGCCTCTTGGAGGCGGGATGGAAACGGAGCCTGAAACCCCGATTGTGGGAAAATTGTTCGGAGGTGGGCTGTAGGCAGGATTGGAGCCACCCGCCATTTTTTGCGATTTTAACACGTCACATGCCTCCAATCCCGCCTCTTCGGGCCTGGCAAAATCGAGCCCATTGACTTTTATTGGCATAAATGGCTTCCTACATATATGGCAGGCTCCATAAGAAGCAGCCTTCACTTAAACATGGCTGTACTTACTATTCCCCTTTGCACTTTTCTTCAAGCCCACCACATTTATGTTAAATCCCTTGAACTCTTCAAGCATGATCCTGCGTTCACAGCCTAGGCTACTCTGGTTACTGGTGTAAGATTCGCAAAATTCCCACATTTCCCCCAAGGTTATTAATAAAGGGACCCTATGGACATTTTAAAAAGGGTACCCAAAAGATGGCGTCCGCACCTCGTGACCAAAAGCCTGTAAGATTTTAAAAGCTTGGACTCTGCAACACAGAACAAGCTGTTTTGGGAAATCGAAACTTAAAATGCATTTCTGTGAAAAAAGGACTTTTGTGTTTGAAAAACCTAGACAGTTAAGCAAACACTGAATATGCATTTTCGTCAGATTGGAACAGATCACCCCAGTTAGGCCTAAGTGCAAGGCCATTAGTTTGTCCGCATAAATAATCGGAAACAGCTTAGGGAAGCGACCAAGGCTGCACAGGCCGATTAAAATGCATTAATGACAATACAGCCCAGACATCAGGCCATTAGGTGCGATAAACGGCCATCTAAAAACAGTTAGCTTAGATTGGCGTAATCATTTAAAACAGCCCGCCAAAAGTGAAACAATCAACTGACCTGATTTGGCACGCAGATAAGGGCCATCCGAAAGGAGTATAATTGTAGGCCCTCAGTAGCAATCGCTCTCTTGCCCAGTAACCAACGCTCCTTGCCCTCGTTGTTAGATCCGTGTGTTAATGGAGACACGGAATGCAGGAGTTGATTTAACAAGTGTTTACTGAACAAAGTCTGGAGGTGAACTAACTACACAAGACGCTACACAGGCTTATATACCCGAGTGGTCACTACTGGTACTACAGTATACAGGGGCTTCAAAAACATAGTTCCTCTTAAAGGTACATAAACTACAATTCCTCCCCTTTTAGATAAATAGTACATAACATTTTAAGTAATCATTAAATAACATTTTTACAAGAACAATGATATACACTTTTGCTGAAGTTAATCAATTACAAATTCAGTCTCTCTGGAGGCTTCCTGACTCGGTCCGGATAACGCCTCGGTGGTGTAATAGGTTCTTTTGGCAAGGTCGATTTGGCTTCAATGCCAGTGTCGGGTTCATCTGGTTCCAGTATCACCGGATCGGAGGTAGATACTATGGGTATCTCTACTTCATCACTAGGCGTATAGAGTTGTGGTGTAGGTTGTCCTTTTTCAGATGACTCTATGATCTGGTCAGCATGGCGCCTTATTATGCTTTCTCCAATGTCCACGGTATACATCAGCGGTCCTAGTCGTGTGCAAATAGTTCCAGGCTGCCATTTCTCGGTACGGTAGTCCCGGGCCAAAACTGGTTGACCTATCTGGAAGGTTCTAGTTGGCCTTTCATTCATGCTTTGAAATTGCCGGTTCTCTACGTCCCTTCTGACGTTTGGCTTGACCAAATCCAGCCGGCATCTTAGTCTTCTATTGAAAAACATCATGGCGGGGGTTTGGTTTGTAACCACATGTGTTGCATTCCTGTACGCAAACAAGAAGTTATCTACCTTATGTTGTAGGTTTATGTCTTCATTACCCATGGCCTTTATGGCCTTCTTGAAGGTCTGGACAAACCTTTCAGCCAATCCATTGGTGGCGGGATGGTATGGGGCGGACGTGTAGTGCTTAACCCCATTGTTTTTTAAGAACTTCCTGAATTCTTCGGATACAAATTGCGGTCCATTATCAGAACAGATCTGGCGAATATGGTCCTTAATACTGTGATGGTTTTTTCTGTGGTGGTGGAGGACATCTTTATTACCTCCGGCCACTTGGAGTGTGCATCCACCGCGATTAAGAACATTGAGTCCATAAATGGACCAGCAAAGTCGATATGTACCCTTTGCCATGGAGATGAGGGCCACTCCCATGGATGTAGAGGGCCTTGTGGTGGGGTGTTTTGGACCTTCTGGCACCCTAGACAGCTCTTGGTCATTTCTTCAATGTCTCCATCGATACCTGGCCACCACACAAACGCTCTGGCTAAGTTCTTCATTTTCACTCCACCCAGATGCCCCTTGTGAAGCTCCTTTAGCACTCTATCCTTGAGTTTGGGTGGAATCACCACTCTGGATCCACACATCAAGGTTCCTCGGCACACTGACAGCTGTTCTCTTCTTTGCGAGAATGCTGGCAACAGTGGTTTGCCATGTGCTGGCCATCCCTTCACCGTTAAATCGTAGACTCGTGAGAGAGTCGGGTCATTTCGCGTTTCCTTTTCAATGGTAGAATTTGTCACCAGTAGACATTCCACTATGGTCGAGTGGAATATCTCCACTGGGTCCACTGTAAGCGCCTCTTCCACCGTTGGCAACGGTAGGCGCGATAACCCGTCAGCATTCCCATGCTGTTTTGTTCCTTTGTACTCTATGTCATATTGGTGTGCCCCTAGGAAAAGGGACCACCTCTGTAGCCTTTGCGCTGTCATAATGGGAACGCCCTTTTTAGGGTTGAATATGGAGACGAGGGGTTGTTGGTCAGTCAACAAGGTAAATTTTTGTTCGTGTAGGTAATGGTTGAATTTCTTCACCCCCCACACCAGGCTGAGTGCCTCCCTGTCGATCTGGGCATAGTTGCGCTCAGCTGAGTTCAATGAGCGTGACGCAAAAGCTATCGGCCGCTCCGAGCCATCAGGGAATCTATGCGATAATACCGCTCCCACGCCGTAAGGGGATGCATCGCACGCCAGTCTGATTGGCAGTGATGGGTTGTAATGAGCCAACACTTCCCTGGACGTGATCAAGCCTTTGCATTTATGGAAGGCACGTTTACAGTCTTTGCTCCATTTCCAAACTACTCCCATTTGTAGCAGTGCGTTAAGCGGGTGCAGAACCGTCGACAAGTTTGGTAAAAATTTATGATAGTAATTTACTAATCCCAGGAACGACCTTAATTGTGAGACATTTTCAGGCGCTGGGGCCTTTACGACCGCTTCAATTTTTTCAGGTGACTTATGCAACCCTTCTTCGTTAATGACATGGCCACAATATGATATCTGTTTCTGGAAAAATTCGCACTTGGGGCGATTTGCTCATAGGCCCCGTTCTCTCAGCCTCGTGAGCACCTGCTCCAAGTTGGCAAGGTGCTCGTTGTCGTTTTCTCCTGTTACAAGGATGTCGTCTAGGTAGCATTGAGTCCCCGGAATCCCTTGTAGGACTTGCTCCATAGCTCTTTGCCAGATAGCCGAAGCTGATGCCACTCCGAAAACCAGTCGATTGTACTGGTACAGGCCTTTGTGTGTGTTTATCGTGAGAGATACTTTTTAGAGGCCTCCTCAACCTCCATCTGTAGATATGCCTGTGCCAAGTCAATTTTGGTGAAACGTTTCCCTCCGGATAGTGAGGCGAAAATATCTTCTATCCTCGGAAGAGGATACTGTACCGTGTGACGAACCGGGTTTACAGTCACCTTGAAGTCCCCACAGATGCAAACTTTTCTCTGTTCTTCAGATTTATCATTATTCAACGTTTTCTTCATGACCGGGATGATGGGTGTTGCCCACTCGCTCCAATCTACCTTGGATAACACGCCTGCTTTTTCCAAATTCTCCAGCTCTGCCTCGACGGCTGGACGAATTGCGTACGGCACCGGCCTTGCCTTAAAAAACTTGGGAATTGCCGCATCTTCCACTTTTATTGAGGCGTTAGCCAAGATTTCTTTTAATCGTCCAGGTATGACGTCATCATCGTTTTTTTTCTTACTGGTCACCGTCAGTGCCTGAATGGAGTGCCAGTCTAAACGTATCTTTCTGATCCATTCACGTCCCAACAACGGTGGACCACCATCTGGCAGAACGTATAAATACAACTTCTGTATTTCCTTGCCATTGTAGGCACTCTTATTTTCCCTCTGGGATATACTTTCTGCCCCGAACTGGCAGTGCTTTGACAGCTTTCGTAATTCGGTGAGGTAATCAGCGTTACTTTCATTCTTGTGCTGATTCCTCCTGAAGAATTTGAATCGTTCCGCTATCAGCAGCGGTGTTGGGTTTAAGTGCTCCTGTAAGGTATCAACAATCTCATTAAAATTCTTGTCCATTGGTTTGGCTGGAATGATCAAGTTTCGTAACAGCCCGTATGTCCTTGCGCCCATCAGATTAAGAAGTACCGATGCCTTTTTATCATCCGCTACTTCATTCGCCTTGCAATATACCTCCATTCTTTCCACATATGTGGTCCAATCTTCTATATCACTATCGAAAGCAGTAATATTGCCAGTCTTCGGCATCTTGAAAATCTAAAATGGCGCTTCCCGCGCTTTTCTTTCTTCCCCGCCAAGTTAAGATGGCACCTCCCGTGCTTTCCCGCCGCTGCCGCTGCTGCCAACGCTGTTCTCCGCGGTTCCCGTTGCGACCTGCAGCTTTTCGCGGTATTTCTATTTTTCTTTTCTTCTTGCTTCTGGCTTCGACCTTCGTCTGAGGAATCGATCCCCTTGAGGTGCTGCCGAATTGTAGGTAAGTTTGTTTCTAACTCGTCGCCACTGTTAGATCCGTGTGTTAATGGAGACACGGAATGCAGGAGTTAATTTAACAAGTGTTTACTGAACAAAGTCTGGAGGTGAACTAACTACACAAGACGCTACACAGGCTTATATACCCGAGTGGTCACTACTGGTACTACAGTATACAGGGGCTTCAAAAACATAGTTCCTCTTAAAGGTACATGTAGTGTATGTAACCGTTCCACCTATAAGAGAACCGTTCCACCTTTAAGAGAACTATTTTAAGAGTTGCACTACTTTATCTTGGCTGCTGTATACTGTAATACCGGTGGTGACCACACCGGTATATAAGTGCTGTGTAATGATTTATTGGGCAGTTCTGCCCTGACCCTCAACTAGTAAAGACCTGTTAAAGTTTACTCTTGTGGTCTGTGTAGTAATTCTCAATATAACACACAGACTTAACAGTGGCGACGAGTACGATCTTACCCTGCGGCAGAGATACATCCAAAGCAGTTTAACGGGCGTCGAGAGGAGGCATCCGCCCTCATCATTCTGCTGAGAGAAGACTCGGGTCTGCAGAGCACAGGAAGAATTCTGACACGAAGCCTTCCATCAGCAACAGGCAGTGATCATCCCTTCTATCACGGTGGTGGGTAAGCCGATCAGCGACGAGCAGCAATTCGGCCACGTTGACTGTGAAGTAGGGGAGGGAAAAATGGAGGATATAAGGGCGGAGAACTCGACCACGGCCGGGGAAAAGAGCCGGACAGAAGTCGGGGCCAGAGGCACTGAGATTGGGGCAGCGTAAGGCACGGGAGCCGCGGTGAATGCAAACGCAGCCGGTGCGAAAGACCGGGCTGCAAGCGGGCTGGGAGACGCAACAGCGTCGAGAGAGAGCTCGACCGCGACCGGTGAAAAAGGCCGGGCAGCTACCGAGGCCGCGAGGCGCAGCGACCGGGTCAGCGTAAGGTGGGAGAAATTTTTTTAAAAACCGCGGAGAACTCAGCCGCAGCCGGGGGGAAAGGACCGGACTGCAAGAGGGGCTGGGAGGCACGATTGAAAACCGCTGGGGAGGGCAAACGCAGCAATTCGGCAATCGCCATTACAGCTAGCGGGGGAGAAAGACAAGCGCGGGAAACCGCCATTTTAAAAAAAAATATAAAAGAAATTTCTTTTTGTTCTCAAGAAGGTTGCGAAGATGCCTAAGCGTGGTAACATCAATGATTTCGATCCCGATGTTGAAGATTGGGCCACGTATGTAGAACGCATAGAGATATATTGTAAGGCAAATAAAATATCAGATGAAGATAAAGCACTAACCTTACTAAACTCAATGGGTGCGAAGACATACGGGCTATTGAAGCATCTTCTATCACCAGCTAAACCGGCGGATCAGACTTTCGCTAAAATTGTTGCTGTCCTGAAAAATCATTTGAACCCCACACCGCTGACGTTAGCGGAACGATTTAAATTTTATGCGAGAACGCAACTGAAAGAGGAAAGCAACGCGGAGTATTTAATTGAACTGCGTAAGCTAGCGAAATACTGCCAGTTTGGGGAAAGCCTGACAGAGGCACTGAGAGACAAATTCGTGTGTGGATTGTCGAAAGAAGGAACACAAAAGCGGCTGCTTGAAGAGAATGATCTTACACTTGATAAGGCTGTCTCTATTGCAACATCGCACGAAGCCGCAGCGAGAGGCACTGCGGAAATGCAGCTGAAGGCAGCGGTACTCAGCGTAGATCAAATGGCTTCGGGTACAACGAAATGTTATCGTTGTGGGAAGACAACACACGATCAGAACCAATGCTGGTTTAAAAACCAGGAATGTATAAAATGTGGCAAGCTTGGTCACATAGCTAAAGTATGCCGGTCAGGAAAGAAGACCAGCAACAAAAAGTCACCGCAGGAAAAGTGCAGAAAGGTACATAAGGTGGCTGAGAAGAGTTCGGATGAACAGAATTCGGATTCAGACTCCAACAGCAAGGAACTGGGTAGTCTGAGAATTCACAATGTGAGTAAGGAAGCTGACCGACAAACTATCTGGGTCACACTGCAGATAGCAGGAGTCCAAATGAAGATGGAATTGGACACCGGATCGGCGTTGACGGTCATGAATAAGCAAGATTACAAAAGGTTATTCAAACATATTCCCCTACGGGATACGAAGATAGTATTGCAGACATACACGGGGCAAAGAGTATACCCCATCGGGAAGATAAAAGTCAAGGTGGTACACAAGGGCAAAGAACACCAAGGAATGGATTTATATGTACTACCTGAGGGAGGTCCACCACTTCTGGGACGGGAGTGAATCAGGAAAATAAATATGGACTGGCACTTCCTAAACGCAATAACGGTAGATTCCGAGAAAAAAGATATCAAACCTGAACGATTGTCCAGAATATTGGATGAGGCTAAAGAGGTGTTCCAACAGGGACTGGGAACACTGAGAGGAATTAAGGCAAAAATCAAGATTGCAGAACATGCAACCCCAAAATTTTTCAAAGCCAGACCGGTACCTTATGCGATACGACCTGCTGTGGAAGCTGAGCTGGAAGGGCTAGAACGTTCAGGAGTACTGTCTAAGGTGGACTGGAGTGAGTGGGCCACGCCCATTGTGCCCGTCATGAAGCGTTCATCGAGTAACAAGCCAGGGGAACCAGGGAAGGTCCGCATCTGTGGAGACTTCAAGATCACAGTTAATCCGGTGCTTCACACGGTGCAATATCCGCTTCCGCGGATTGAGGTTATCTTTGCTTCATTGTCTGGCGGGAAACGCTTCACCAAGATAGACCTGGCGCAAGCGTACTTACAGATGGAAGTTGAGGAAGAGTCGCGCCAGTATCTCACAATCAACACGCACAGAGGCTTGTATCGATATAATAGACTGGTTTTTGGAGTGGCTTCGGCTCCAGCAATTTGGCAGAGGGCCATGGAGCAGGTATTACAGGGAATTCCAAGCACTCAATGTTACTTGGACGATATCCTGATTATAGGAGATGACGATGAGGAACACCTTGCTAATTTGAAACTGGTGCTCACCAGGTTGAAGGAATATGGCCTTCGAGTTAATCGCCAGAAATGAGAGTTCTTTCAGAAACGGATCTCGTACTGTGGTCATATCATTGACCAGGAGGGGCTGCACAAGTCACCTGACAAGATCGAAGCTGTTGTGAAGGCTCCCGCTCCGGAAAATGTATCCCAGTTGAGGTCGTTCTTAGGGTTGATTAACTATTACCATAAGTTTCTGCCAAATCTATCCACGGTGCTGCATCCGCTGAATGCTCTTTTACAGAAAGAAGTACCATGGAAGTGGAGCGAGGACTGTAAGAAGGCCTTTCGCAAAAGCAAGGCATTGATCACCTCAGAGGAAGTGTTGGCTCACTTCAACCCAACGCTACCTATTCGTTTAGCTTGTGATGCTTCTCCTTATGGTATTGGAGCAGTACTCTCACACAAGTTGCCAAATGGCTCGGAAAGGCCAGTCGCATTTGCGTCTAGATCATTGACCCCCGCGGAGCGCAACTATGCTCAGATAGATAGGGAGGCTCTCAGCCTGGTGTGGGGAGTAAAGAAGTTTAATCATTACCTGCAGGGCCAGAAGTTTACACTGCTGACAGACCACCAGCCGTTGGTATCCATATTCAACCCTAAAAAGGGCGTTTCCATTATGACAGCGCAAAGGCTACAGAGGTGGTCCCTTTTCCTAGGGGCACACCAATATGACATCGAATACAAAGGATTAAAACAACATGGGAATGCTGACGGTTTATCGCGGCTACCGTTGCCAACGGCAGAAGAGGCGCCTACAGTGGACCCAGTGGAGATGTTCCACTCAACCATAGTGGAATGTCTACCAGTAACAAATTCTACGATCGAAAAGGAAACAAGAAATGACCCGACTCTCTCACGAGTCTACGATTTAACGGTGAAGGGATGGCCAGCACATGGCGAACCACTGTTGCCAGCATTCTCGCAAAGAAGAGAACAGCTGTCAGTGTGCCGAGGAACTTTGATGTGTGGATCCAGAGTGGTGATTCCACCGAAACTCCAGCATAAAGTGCTAAAGGAGCTTCACGAGGGGCATCTGGGTGGAGTGAAAATGAAGAACCTAGCCAGAGCGTTTGTGTGGTGGCCAGGTATCGATGGAGACATCGAAGAAATGACCAAGAGCTGTTTAGGATGCCAGAAGGTCCAAAACGCCCCACCACAAGCCCCTCTACATCCATGGGAGTGGCCCTCATCTCCATGGCAAAGGGTACATATCGACTTTGCTGGTCCATTTATGGACTCAATGTTCTTAATCGCGGTGGATGCACACTCCAAGTGGCCGGAGGTAATAAAGATGTCCTCCACCACCACGGAAAAAACCATCACAGTATTAAGGACCATATTTGCCAGGAATGGGCTGCCGGAACAGATTTGTTCTGATAATGGACTGCAATTTGTGTCCGAAGAATTCAGGAAGTTCTTAAAAAACAATGGGGTTAAGCACTACACGTCCGCCCCATACCACCCCGCCACCAATGGATTAGCTGAAAGGTTTGTCCAGACCTTCAAGAAGGCCATAAAGGCCATGGGTAATGAAGACATAAATCGACAACATAAGGTAGATAACTTCTTGTTGGCATACAGGAATGCAACACATGTGGTTACATACCAAACTCCCGCCATGATGTTTTTCAATAGAAGACTAAGATGTCGGCTGGATTTGATCAAGCCAAACATCAGAGGGGACGTAGAGAACCGGCAATTTCAAGGCATGAATGAAAGGCCAACTAGAACCTTCCAGATAGGTCAACAAGTTTTGGCCCGGGACTACCGTACCGAGAAATGGCAGCCTGGAACTATTTGCACACGACTAGGACCGCTGATGTATACCGTGGACATTGGTGAAAGCATAATAAGGCGCCATGTTGACCAGATCATAGGGTCATCCGAAAAGGGACAACCTACTCCACAACTCTATACGCCTAATGATGAAGCAGAGATACCCATAGTTTCTACCTCCGATCCGGTGATACTGGAATCAGATGAACCCGACACTGGCATTCAAGCCGAATCGACCTTGCCAAAAGAACCTACTACACCACCGAAAACTACTACACCACCGAGGCGTTATCCGGACCGAGTCAGGAAGCCTCCAGAGAGACTGAATCTGTGAACTGTTTTTACATGAAGTTGTGTATATATGTTATGATGTTATGTTTAATGGGGAATATATACGGTTAAGCTAAAAAGGGAGGATTGTAGTGTATGTAACTGTTCCACCTTTAAAAGAACCGCTCCACCTTTAAGAGAACTATTTTAAGAGTTGCACTACTTTATTTTGGCTGCTGTATACTGTAATACCGGTGGTGACCACACCGGTATATAAGTGCTGTGTAATGATTTATTGGGCAGTTCCGCCCTGACCCTCAACTAGTAAAGACCTGTTAAAGTTTACTCTTGTGGTCTGTGTAGTAATTCTCAATATAACACACAGACTTAACAGTACATACACTACACTCGTGGCTCCTGCTCTTTTTCCCCTCCCGCGCTTGCTGCCTGGCCACTGCCCGTGTCTTTCCCGACTCCATCAGGGATGCCCGGCATTGCACCAGGCGAACATGGGCAAACCAGCCCAGACGAGGCAGGACGAGACGAGATGAGGCAAGGTGAGATGAGACGAGACGAGGCGAGGTGAGATGAGATGAGATGAGACGAGGTGAATTGGGAGAAGATTGAAGAACACTTCGAATAATCGGGCCTTCAATTCAGCCGACCTGCGACTATCTTCATGCAAACTCCAACTGCCGCCCGAGGAAGAGGAACCATCATCCCTGCGAGGTAAAGTACCCAAGCAAAGACTTTAACCTCGGGGTACTTTACCTGGACGATGCCCTTGCAGCGCCCTGAGACCACGTGACGACGGCAGGCCCCAGTGAGCACAAAGAGCGAACCCTGGACCCCACAGCTGTTTGAACTCAGCAGATTTTGACTCGGTGAGCATGAATTCCTGGCCCCTCATAGCTTAATCTAGTTAGGTATAGGGGTGGGATAAGGATAAGTGGATTGTTAATGTAGTTTGTTTTCCCTCGATGTGCCATGTGTTCCCCATTCCCTGTATAAGTATTGATATTTTGTTTATGCCTGTTATTGTTTACCAGTAATTTCTCATAAGACTGTGTTTTATCTCTGTTCAATAAAATCTTGGTTTTCTTACACCGAACCACTTGTCTACTCGAGTTTTCTGTATCGCCGCCTGCACCTAAGTCCGGTGTCTAAAACCCAGGGGCGTGGGAGCGATTCGAACCACTCACCAACAGTCAGGGGCATAACTGACTGGGCGCACGCGACGTGCCACCTGCCACCCCCTACCCTGGTGCACTGCTTCTCCATACCATACAGACCATTTCAGTATCCCCCTTACACCATCTTTTATTACTTGGAGATCCTTGCCTGAAAATCGGGATTTGTACCTTTGTGCTCTCCCTCCATGCGATTGGTTAATCCACAGCTGGAACGGTCCACAGCTGGAGTGGCTATTTGGCTAATTCTGTAGTATTATGGCAGGTGATTTCTGACCGGACACTCAACTGTGTGTTTCTTTCAGTTAATCCTCAAAGAACACAGAGTGAAGCAGTGAGCTGTTGCAAGTTCATTAAAAACAGTCTAAAACAGGGTTTCCCAAAATGTGATACGCTTACCTCCAGGGGTACGTGAGACATCTCCGGAGGTACGCGGGAGAAATTGTCTAACGGTGGATACTATATATTAAATATTTTATTTATTTATTTATTGCATTTTTATAATAGGCTATTCAGATGAAGCTTTAAAACACTTGGGGGGGGGGTGGGAATTGAGTTGCGCCCTATTGGGGCGCTAACTTCGTTGGGGCGCTACATAGCATCCGGCAGTAATTCAGGGGGTGCTACCGAAGATCACGGCTGGGGCACAAGCAGGGCGCTGCGCATGGTGATGATATAATTGCCGGCAGCGCGCTAACGGTTACCGCTGCCGCTAACCTCCCACTGAATTTCGTGGGAGGCGTTAGTGGCGTCATGCCCAGGCGCTAGTTGCTTTGCCCCCCTGTTCGTGCCCTCTTAGGCCGCTAACGGGAGGCGCAAAGCAACTGAATTTTTAAGCCCTGGGAATTTGTTATGTAAAGTAATTAATTTACTTCAAGATGTACTAATGGGAACACAGATACACAGAGACGATGAGGTACAGAGCCCTCACCTTCAATCACCATACACTATAGCGTGGTTTCAGTTGCCCAGCAACTGTCCAGTCTAAAACCTGTATGTTGGTAGGGGTACGTGGGCAGCTGGTAGATCTGGAAAGGGGTACGCAATAAGGAATGTTTGGGAACCTCTGGTCTAAAAGAAAACTTAACTCCCATTTAATACATTAAAAGGAATTTCACACCCACAAATTCTTACATGGTCTTAGTTGCCACTGAACAGCACAGACTGTTCTTTCTGTTCCAATATATCTGAAGGTATTAAAGAAACCTTTATGCTCAATCACAAAGTAAGACATTGAGCCGTCCAAAATAGTTTGCACATGTGCTCGAATTCGGCACCTGCACTCGATTTCTATCTTTGTATTCAAGACATTGAATTGCTTCAATTAGAATCATAAATTACTCAAATGGAAGCAGAATGAAAGATCACAAAAAAATGAAAATACCCCTGCGGACAATGTGGAATTGAATAAATGCACAGCATATAATTCTTTGGCCTAGAAATTGAGTTTGCGCTGCGCCAGGGCTTTAGCGCCGGAAGTTAGCGCTGGCGCTAAGTCCCTTTGCGCGCGCCAAAAATTCAGTAGCGCCGCGCCCAAACGGCTGCCGGCGCTACTGAAGGGTTTTAGCGCCTGAAAACTGGCGCAACGCGCCGCATTGTGGCGCTATTCCGGCACTGCGGCGCCCGCTGCGGTGCGGCAGGCTCGGGAAGTGCACGCCTCCTCCTTCCGTTAAGGAGGAGCTGCCTGCACCCGGCCGCGGCCCGCGCAAATCTCTTCAAAAATGAGCCCGGCACCTCGGACAAGTGCCGGGCTTGCATCTGTTCCGGGGGGGGGGGGGAGAAGTCCGGGGAGGGAGCTGCGGGCAGGCGGCCGGCCGCCGCGCCTCCTTAAAGCACCGGCGCAGACTCCGGCAACACTCGTTTGCCGGAGTCTTAGTTGTGGCTGCCACTGGCGAGGCGGCCGCAACTGAATTTCGGCTTGGGGCCGGGTTACCACGGCAACCGGGACGCTGCGCACACCGATGACGTCATCGGTGCCGGCGCAGCGCTACCGGTCTACCGCCGCGGAAGGGCCCCAGGCAATTTAGGAACCGGCGCCAATTGCAGCGCTAGGCCCTCTAGCGCCGCAAAATCGGTGCTAAGGGCACTGAATTTCTAGGCCTTTCTCTTTACTACATTTATACCATGCTCTGATTTCAATTACTTCAGGCAACCCAGAGGCCTTTATTTTTCAAATCTCAAGGCCTTCAGCTGAACCTTTAATAATCACTGCTATAGCCAAGGCATTGTTCCTGGAACCTGCTCTGCTGCTGGATTTTTAAGAATAATTATCATGCGAAAAAGGCTGGCTGAGAAATGCGACTTCCACCCAAAATGGGTGCAAAGTTGGTGGAGCTTCTGCTCTACCTGCCCATTTGTGCCAGCGTGAGGCCCAAACTTAATTCGGGGTTCGGGCCTCATTTTAATGCCGCCGGTGAATTATGGGCGCCAAATGGGTGACCCATCACTGCTCTGGGAGCGCAGGAAATTGTCCCACTCCTTGTTGAGCTGGCTTGCAGATTGGGTCGGGGGTGTGTGAGGGGAGGGGATGCCCAGGGAAAGGGGATGCTGGTGGGATGGTGGGGTGGTGGGGTGGAGGGGGAGTGTGAAGGGCTGCGAATGGGTCGGTAGAGGGCCGGAGATTTTTTGTGGGCTCAGAAGAAGGGTTTCGACCTGGGCCGTTTATTCAACGAGCTCTAGGCCTCCCTTGAAGGAATGTTGATTAGGCTGCTCAAAGTCTGGTACAACTGGAAGGAGTGTGCACAGTTCACACTCTGCCCATTTGTACCTGACTTTTTTAATCGGGGTCCTGCAAGTGGCGTCAGAGCCCAAGTTGCACATTTAAGCAGCCTTGTGCCTATATGAGGTTGGTTGGGCTGCTTGTCCATTTACAGGCCGGCCTGAATATTGCATCAGGCAGGCACTGGGTATCAAAGGGGCCGCCCCTCTGATTTTCAACTGCTGGCCACCCGTTTTTCAAGTGCAACACTGGCAATCATGAGTTGAATTTCAGCCTGTATTTTTCCTAACACCTCGGCGCCAGTCATTCAGTCCACGTCATCAAATAAAGGCTATAGTGCACTGCCAAAAATAGCTGTATTATTCAAAATTCTTTACTACATCAACATTATTATTATTGGATTTTTCCTACAGTAAAAGTCAAAAGTTAAATTCACCAGTATCAAAACTGCCCCCAGTTTCAAGAGCAGTTGGACTGACATGAGAAACAAGTGAAAGTAAGAAAACAACATTTTATTTGACGCTGCAAAGAATAATTTGTTTTCATGCTGCTCAGTTTTATTTTGGAGAATATTATTCTTGGATTCTCCGATGATTACGTAAAAAATGTCAAAACGACATTTCTCAAGAATGCTATGTTTGGCAGCGTGTATTGAGAAAAGTTCTCTCTACAACTCTGAACTGATTAAAACACACGTGGCATGGTTTAGCCACCCCTCTAGCATCTTTTCAAATGTATTGGTGCGAGGTTGCAAGACCAGCTTCATGGTTGTGATGTTGGGGTATAAAATCAGTGCAAAGGTGCATGCTTTTGTCATCTGCACATCACAGAATCACAGAATCACAGAAACCCCACAGTGCAGATAGAGGCCATTTCGGCCCGTCGAGCCTGCACCGACACATATCCCACCCGATCCCTGTAACCCCTACACCAACACCAACACATATCCCACCCTATCCCCGTAACCCCATGTATTTAATCCCCCTAACACTAAGGGTCAATTTATCATAGCCAATCAACCTAACCCGCACATCTTTGGACTGTGGGAGGAAACCGGAGCACCCGGACGAAACCCACGCAAACACGGGGAGAATGTGCAAACTCCACACAGACAGTCACCCGAGGCCGGATTTGAACCCGGGTCCCTGGCGCTGTGAGGCAACAGTGCTAACCACTATGCCACCGTGCTGCCCATCCAAGGTATGGTTTGCCAACACCTCAGACTGAATTCCCCTCATGTTGGCGAGTTAGCACTTAAGCACAAAAAGCTAGGCTGCAGTGCTGAGGGAGCGCTGCACTGTCGGAGGTGCCGTCTTTCAGACGAGACATTAAGCCCCGTCTGCTCTCTCAGGTGGACGTGAAAGATCCCATGGCACTATTTGAAGATGAATAGGGGGGTTCTTCCCAGTGTTCTGGCCAATATTTATTCCTCAACCATCATCACTAAAACTAGATTATCCAATCATTGTCAGCTTGCTGTTTGTGGGATCTCGTTGTGCGCAAATTGGCTTCTGCATTTCCTACATTACAACAGTGACTACACTTAGGAAGTACATCGTTGGTTGTAAAATACTTTAGGGCTGTCCTGAGGTGGTGAAAGGTGCTATATAAATGCAAGTCGTTTTTGATTTATGCATTCCCCAAGATGATACTTAAAAGATTATACATTAGATTATGTTTAAACCTTCTGGGTAAATAATGAGACTGACTGAAGTAAATATGGTGCAATAAAAGATAATGCAATGTCCAGTGCCTTCAGTCTACTGGTCTCCAGGTAGCCCCTATCATTAGCTAGCTTCTGATTCCAAATTTCCCCCAAGCCTTCTTATTTCTGCCTTCCTTTAGATTAAAGTTTTTTGTGCAGTGACAAAATCTGCCAAGTGCAAGAAGTTTCATCGATACAGGAAATGTTCTTTGTTAAAGAGGGTTGCAAGTCTGTAAAAATTGTATATAAACCTGAACCTGAGCCAGTGGACTAAATAGGGGATGTAACGTTATATTAAACGCGTCACTGGGATCTTAAGGCAGGAGAAGGGGGAGAGGTAATATAAATCGAAAGCAGATCGAGAGTTGCTCTCATGCGTCCGACAAGTGATGCAGCAAATGTATTAGAGGATATAAGGTAGGAAACCGGTCAAAGTGGAAGAAGTAATGACCTACACAGGAAGAATGGGAGGGACAGGTAATGGAGTCCAGTGAATAGTTAGTGATTTAAGTGACTTTATTAACTATTTGCTGGCATGTTTACACAGTTTGCCAAAACCGGAGTGTTGTTTTTAGGAACAAAACGGACGGAAAAGTGTAAATTCAGGCGAGAGTCAGCTACCAGATTTGAAACAATATCACATTGAAATAATAGGTTATATAAATATAAAAGAGACTGGAAATCTGAGATAAAAGCAGCAAATGCTGAAGTTACACAAAAGGTACATCAGCATCTGTAAAGAACACTTGAGGCTTTCCGTGACAGGTGGGCACTGCAGGGATTGGGGGGCTCAGTCAACACAGGTGTTCAATTTGAAATGTTTCCTTGGTTTCCTGATTTTGTTTTCCAGTAGTTGTGGTTATCCACCAAAGCTGACACAAAAGTAGCTCCAAGAAATTAAATATAAACAACCATTTGGTCCATCAAGACTGCTCTTTCCACAAACCTTGTATAATCTACCCGCTTCTCTCCTTATTTGCACTCATTTAATCTCCTGAGGCAAAGATCTACTTAAATACTTCTGATCCCCGAAGGTTATTGAGCTAAACTCCACCATAGTTAGCAAACTTTACTATTGCCGATATTCATGGGTGAATTCTATGGGGTGAAATTCGATACGGCCCGAAAACGGGCGCGGGCACCGCATGCGAGATATGCCCGCACCCATTCAAAAAGCACAGGCAGCATGCCAATTTGGCGCTGCCTGCTAATTAACATGACAACGAACGCGCTGCTGGCAGGCTGTGCAGTCAACAGGGGGCCCAAGTTCATGTCGCTGGAGTGAGGCTAGCTTTACCCTAAAGCTAGCCTGCTCCCTTTCAAAGCAGTCTCGAGCTCTTAAAGCTGAACTGCCTTCTGCACCCAAAAAAATTAAAACTCCTTCAGCACTAGGCACTCTGCAGCTCTGAAAGCTGAGCTTCCTTCTGCACAAACAAAAAAATCCTTCAGAACTAGGGAGTCGCCAGCTCTTAAAGGTAAATTGCCTCCTGCACATAAATGCTAAAAGTGCTTCAGCACTAACACAAATGGCTCAACAGGCCAGGGTCAGGGCACCCAGGGTCTCGGATGCAGCACTCCAGCTTTGTGCAGGTGGTCAACACTGGAGGAGAGGTCCCTACCCACAGGGGCCAGGAGGCCCTCCAGATCAAAGGATGTGAGATCACCCCCAGGACCTGGCTCCAGTGCCCAAAGAAGGTTCATGACCTCAGACAAGTGATCAAGGTCAGTGTATGAATCTTCAAAAGCCGTCTCCTACCAACTGCTCCTCTAGTTTCACACACTGCTCAATGCACGACTTCCCCCATCACTCACCTGCCAACAATCTGCACCAAACATGAGGCACACCTCCCATTCCTAGCTTCACTTCACCCCCTTGGATGAGACAGTGCTGGCCATTCTTGGCAGGGGCATGGCTGAGCAATTAGCTGGTGCCAGGGCAGAAAGAATAAAAGATGCAGGTATCCTCATATATTATTCTCCTTCTCACATCCCAGTTTCCCCATATCCGACAATTTCTTCTGATTTACAAGCTGCACATGGTGTAAGCATAAAGCTCTTGCTTTAAACACCTCACCCTCACCACAACCCTATCCTTCTGCCTTCCTCAAGAATTCCAGCCTGCCCAGCCAGTGGTTGACCAAGAAGCAGGAGAGGAGGGTGAAGAAGAAGAAGAAGAAGAAGAAGAACAAGAAGAACAAGAACAAGAAACACCATCACTCGATTACACACTCCCAGCCACCAGCTGCACAAGGTCATCCTGCAATTTCCCCCACTGAAAGTCAGCTGCCTTCCACCAGCCATGCTGCAGCCACTGGGGTAGCACTCCGTGACATCAGTAGGATAGGCAAAGGCACATGCAAGACAGTCACTAAGGGAATGCACAAGGTTGACTAGTTGATTTTTTTGATGTAATATTGGATGCATATATGGATAAAGTTGGACTGGAAAGTTTGTTTTGTGGTGGCTTTTATTTCAGCATTGTGGCCAAGAGGACGCTGTGATGGTCAGTAACAGAGGGAAGGTAAGGTGTGGGACTAATTTTGAAAGGGGAATTGGGGTTGTGTTCACTGGTACTGCAGGCGGATGATTTGATCCCGGATATCCCGGCCAGAAAGGGGCTGTCTGAGTTGCCTCCTTCCTTCTGCTTTTTCCTCTTCTGCTTTTTCCTCTTCTGCTTCCTCCTCTTCCTCCTCCTCTTCCCTCTGTGAGCAGCTTGTCCCCTTTGCTGCCTCTGCTCCATCTCCATGCGATGCTGCAGCTCAAGGTTGGACTGCAACTAGACCCCCCAGGACTTGAAGCAAGTGGTCTTCTCAGAGGCCTTCGTTTAACAGCCAAAGCCTAGTAAATGTCCAGCAGCACTCCCTTCACTCCCTAGAGCCTTTAACAACTTTTTAAATGTATTGCACCAAGCCACTACTCCAATAAAATGCTTGGGGGAAAAATTCGGTTGACTTGCCCCTAAGAGGGCGCTAATGGGCACAAAGCAACTAACGCCTGGGCGCGGCGCCACTAACGCTTCCTGTGAAATTCAGCGGGAGGTTAGTGGTGGCGGTAACCGTTAGCGTCCAGTGGCGCTGCACCTCCGGTGATGACGTCATCGCCATGTGCAGCGCCCTGCTCACGCCCCGGCCGCGATCTTCAGTAGTGCCCCCTGACTTATCACTGGACACTATGTCCGACAGGGTCAAGGGGGCCTACCTGCGGCCGGGGTTGTGCTAATTAAAGCGAGGTGCCAGGCAGCCATTTTTGTTGCTAGCTGTTTGCAGCACCTGCCTTCATTGCCGTCCCCGACCTCCTGTGCAGCCCCACCCCACGGGGTGCTAGCTGCACTCCGTGAGCCCGGCATTCCTCTTGAGTGCCGGGTTCTTTTGCCGGCACTCCGATTCCTGATGGCTCAGCTGGGCCCTGGGTCGCGCTGTGCCAGGCCCCTCCCCTTTAATAAGGGGAGGAAGGCCTGCAGTACCACAGCGCGACGTGCCACAGTGCATGGCGCTGCTGCACATAGCGCCATGATACTCACTCGCAGTGCCCCAAGAAGGAGGTGGGGCGCTTCCAGTAGCACCCCGCCTTCCTCTTGGGGCGCTACCAGTGAATTACAGGCGCGGGGGTGCTACCTTTTTCGGGGCGCTACTTTTAGTGCCCCGGTGAAGTTAGCAGACCAAAGGGGGCGTGACCCAATTTTACCCCCAAGAAACCAGTCCAAAAGCAAAAATCTAAACTTATCTGAAAATTTTGTGTGTCCCTTTGAGAAGCGCTGGCAGCATCTCTGTACTACTGCTGCCGCACGGTCTTCCGTGCGTGGTTTGGAGTGGGCTGTATCAAGAGCAACGATGTTAAAAATCATAGATTGTGCGTCAATTCAGGCATTGCACGCCGATTGCCGTCACAATCTGTATCATTTAAATGAGGGCGGAGAGCGCAGGCAATGGCAGCGATGCCGACCTGCCCAAAATGCTAGCCGCCACGTTCTGCGGCAGAAGCAGGTGGAGGCAAGGCAGCTGCCATTTTTTCTATAAAACCAGTCTTACTGACCAGCGCTAAACCTTCCAATTACACAGCCAAGGTGTTCGTGTGATATTCCTTTGTCCACTAGTTTAATAGAGGCATTAACCCATTTAAAATAAAGAGGTTAGCGTTTGTGTTAAAATAGCAGACAGAGGAATGTCACATCATTGTGTTAAATATTTATCCACCAATATTACCAACAGCAATTTCTAGGATCTTATTAAATGATTACATATGGATCCAACATAGGGAGCTAGTCATGGAGCTAATGCTGCCACTCATTATGTAAGCTGTTGGTTGAGAATTAGGTAGGTAGAAGCAAGTTGGAAAGTTTGCTGCTGAAATAAAGATAGAGTTGGTGATTTTATAAAAAGAATGGTTTCTCTTCAATTTTATTTAGAACCCAAATCCATACACAAAATTGCTAATTAAGTCTATGTACAGGACTCATTCAGACTATATTCAGATTCCTTCCTGCTCTAGTGTCAAGTCCATATCATCGTGTTAAATCAGGAAACTGTATATTTATGAGTGTTTTGGCTACGTCTTTATCTGCTGGTCCAGGTGGGCCTCTATTGCTTAAGTTTATGTAAAGCAAACATTCTCCAAGGGATGCATATGCTTGCTTGTGAAAATAACCATAACTTTGTACCTTGTGAAGGAGAATCTTGTTTACGGATATGCCACCTATTTAAATTCAATAAATACTTGACATAATCACTTAGAAGAAATGCCTTTGAAATAAAAACTCCATCCCTTCATGACGTTAAGTCAGAAGTCATTGGGGGTAATTTTGACTTTGTGTGACATTGTAAAACGGGCGATATCGATTCACTGCCCATTGTACATCACTCCCGATTTTCAAGTCCATTGGCTTCAATCGAGAGAGATGTATAACAACAACAGCAACAACATATACCGCTTTTAAAGTAGTAAAATGTCCCAAGGTGCTTCACAAGAGCGATATAAAACAAAATTTAACACCGAGCCACATAAGGAGGTATAAAAGGCAGATGACCAAAAGCTTGGTAAAGATCGGTTTTAAGGAGCGACTTAAAGGAGGAAAGCAAGGTAGAGAGGTGGAGAGGTTTAGGGACAGAATTCCAGAGCCTAGGGTCTTGGCAGCTGAAGGTACGGCCACCAATGGTGGAGCGATTAAAATCGGAGATGCTCAAGAGGCCAGAAATAGAGACCAGACTAATGGGCGACTGAATCAATATCGCCTGTTTTACACTCTCACCCAAAGTCAAAATTTCCGACATTACAACAGTTAGTTTACTTCAGAAGTACTTCATGTAAAGTCCGCGCCTCAATAATACACGGACTTCGGGAGAACAGTTTAACAGGTACTTTACTGAACAGGAGGCAGCGTCAGACTGAAAAACAGAAGCCTGCTAGGGCCTTTTATACAGGGGTGGTCACTGCCGGTACTGCAGACTAAAACCAGTTATTGCCTTAAAGGTACATACACAACAATTCCTCCCCTTTTAGATAAACAGTACATAACATTCATTTAACAACTAAATAATAGCTAATTACAATTACAATTTTCTCGGTACTATACACATCAACTGAAATAATCATTTATAAGTTCAGTCTTTGAGGAGGCTTCCTGATCCTGACTGGATAGCGCCTTTCTCGAGTATCCTGTTCTTGCGGTGGAGTTGATTCAGGCTCATTGTCATTGGTTGGTTCGTCAGCTTCCAATACCACTGCTTCTGAGGTAGACGAAATCAGTACTTCGGGCTCATTACCAGGTGCACATGCTTGTGGTATAGGGTATAGGGTTGGCTTGTTCCTGTGATTCTAGAATCTGGTCAGCATGGCGTCTCACGATGCTCTCTCCAACGTCCACTGTGTACATTAGTGGTCCCTGCTGTGTGCATATCGTTCCTGGCTGCCATTTTTCTGTTCGGTAGTCGCGGGCCAAGACTGGTTGCCCTATCTTGAAGCTCCTGGTTGGCTTCTCATTTATGTGCTGGAACTGCTTATCCTCAACATCTCGTCTTATGTTTGGATTGAGCAAATCCAAGCGACATCTTAGCCTTCGGTTGAAAAACAGTACGGCTGGAGTTTGGTTGGTTACTGCATGTGTCGCATTCCGGTAAGCAAACAAGAAATTATCCACCTTGTGTTGTAGTGGTATGTCGTCATTATACATTGCCTTTATGGCCTTTTTAAAGGTCTGAACAAACCTCTCAGCCAATCCATTTGTGGCTGGATGATATGGGGCAGATGTGTAATGTTTCACCCCATTATTCTTCAGGAACCTCCGGAAATCCTCAGACACAAACTGTGGCCCATTGTCGGCGCAAATCTGTTCTGGCAACCCATTCCTGGCGAAGATGGTCCTTAGGACTGCAATAGTTTTCTCCGTGGTGGTGGAGGACATTTTAATGACCTCTGGCCATTTTGAATGGGCATCCACAGCGATTAGAAACATTGAGTCCATAAATGGACGAGCAAAATCAATGTGTACCCATTGCCATGGAGATGAGGGCCACTCCCATGGATGTAGCGGGGCCTGTGGTGGAGCGTTTGGACCTTCTGGCATCCTGTGCATCTCTTGGTCATATCCTCGATTTCTTTATCGATTCCCGGCCACCACACAAACGCCCTGGCTAGGCTCTTCATTTTTACCTCTCCCAGATGACCCTCATGAAGCTCATTGAGCACTCTATCTCTCAACTTGGGTGGAATTACCACTCGGGATCCACACATCAAGGTCCCCTGGCACACTGACAGTTGTTCTCTCCTTGGCGAGAATGCTGGCAACAGTGAGTCGCCATATGCTGGCCATCCCTTCACCGTCAAATCATAGACCCGAGAGAGTGTCGGGTCATTTCGGGTTTCCTTCTCAATACTTGCGTTTGTAACAGGCAAACATTCGACTATGGTCGCATGGAATATCTCCACAGGGTCCACTGCAGGTGCTTCTTCCGCCATAGGCAACGGTAGGCGCGACAGGCCATCAGCATTCCCATGCTGTTTCGTACCCTTGTACTCTATGTCGTACTGATGTGCCCCTAGGAAAAGTGACCATCTTTGCAGCCGTTGCGCCGTCATCACCGGAACGCCCTTCTTTGGGTTAAAAATGGAGACCAGGGGCTGATGATCAGTCAGTAGGGTGAATTTCTGCCCATGCAGATAGTGGTTGAACTTCTTCACCCCCCACACAAGGCTGACGGCGTCCCTGTCAATCTGGGCGTAGTTACGCTCGGCTGAGGTTAGCGAGCGCGATGCAAAGGCTATTGGCCTCTCTGAACCGTTACGGAATTTGTGTGACAGCACCGCTCCAATGCCGTAAGGTGACGCATCACATGCCAACCGAATCGGTAGTGTTGGGTTGTAGTGGGCCAATACTCTTTTGAAGTGATTAGGCATTTACATTACTGAAAGGCACGCTTACACTCATCACTCCATTTCCATGTTACTCCAGTTTGAAGCAGGGCGTTCAGTGGGTGCAGAATTGTAGATAAATTCAGCAAGAACTTATGGTAGTAGTTCACCAACCCGAGGAACGACCTCAGTTGCGACACATTTCCCGGTGCTGGAGCCTTGACTACAGCCTCAATCTTGTCCGGCGATTTATGCAACCCTTCCTCATCAATCATGTGGCCACAATACGAGATTTGTCTCCTGAAGAACTCGCATTTGGGGCGGTTGGCTCGTAGCCCATATTCCTGCAATCTCGTGAGCACCTGCTCCAGGTTGGCAAGGTGTTCATTGTCATCTTCGCCCGTAACCAGGATGTCGCCCAAATAACACTGGGTCCCCGGGATCCCTTGCAGGACTTGTTCCATTGCCCTCTGCCAAATAGCCGGGGCCGATGCTACCCCGAATACCAGTCGATTGTACTGGTAAATGCCTTTGTGAGTGTTTATCGTGAGGTATTTCCTAGATGCTTCTTCCACCTCCATCTGTAGATACGCTTGAGCCAGATCAATCTTTGTAAAACGTTTCCCTCCAGATAGTGAGGCGAAAATATCTTCTATCCGCGGAAATGGATACTGTACTGCGTGCAGGACTGGGTTCACAGTCACCTTGAAGTCCCCACAGATGCAAACCCTACTTGGATCCCCAGGCGTGCTGCTCAATGCTTTCTTCATTACAGGAAAGATGGGTGTGGCCCACTCGCTCCAGTCCACCTTGGACAGCACACCCGAATGCCCCAGACTCTCCAGTTCAGCTTCAATGGCTGGGCGGATCGCGTATGGCATCGGTCTGGCCTTGAAAAATTTTGGGTTTGCGTCATCCTCAATCGTTATGGTTGCCTTTACTCCTTTTAGAGTCCCAAGTCCTTGTTGGAACACCTCTTCCGCGTCAGATAGAATTTGTGACAGACGTCCAGGTGCGACGTCATCATCCTTTTTGTCAGTCACAGTTAGCGCCAGAATGGATTGCTAATCCAATTGTATTTTTCGGATCCATTCACGTCCCAATAATGGTGGTCCTCCATCTCGTAGTACATACATATGTAGTTTCTGTGCTTCCTTGCCGTTATATTTAACTGGCACTCTAATTTTTCCTCTGGGGTAGACCTTTTGCCCCGTGTATGTCTTCAATACAATGGACGTGTCCTTTAAGGGTATGTGTGAGAATAGCCACTCATAGTCTCGTCAATTCATGACAGTTAGGGCTGATCCTGTGTCCAATTCCATCTTTACTGCGGACCCTGCTATCATGAGGGTTGTTGTGTATGTACCTTTAAGAGAATAACTGGTCTCAGACTGCAGTACCGGCAGTGACCACCCCTGTATAAAAGGCACGAGTAAGCCTCTGTAGTTTCAGTTTCCCGATTGACTCCTTTCAGTAAAGACTTGTTTTGTTCAACTCCTTATGTCCGTGTCTCAATCATACACGGACATAATACTGGTGACGAGCAGATACGAACTTACCTACAGTCTGCACCACCTCGTGGGATCCATTCCTGCAGCGAAGTGAGCAGAGGTCGAGGCCAGAAGGAAGAAAGAAGCAGAAGAAATGGGCGTCGACCGTGGGCATCCGCCCCTGTGTTAGCGGAGTTGAAGATTGCTGGAGAAGCTGTCGAAAGCGGGGCCTGGTTCCTGTCGACGGTGCTTCAGCTAATCAGGCTGGTGGCAGGTAGTACACTGATCCTTCCTGGGCTGCGGCGGTCGCGAACTCGAGTGGATGGCTTGCAACGGGGCCGAGCAGCGTTGTCGGGAAGAGGAGAGAGAGAGGGTGGAGCACACAGGGCACGGCCGGTGCTACGAAGCCGGGCTGCATATAGACCCGAGAAGAGGGAGGCAAGAGTCCCACAGGGTTGTTCCACGACGGGAAAATAATAAAAAAAAGAAATATTAAATGCGCAGGAAGCCGCGAGGAGCTGCAGGTTGCAATGGAAACCGCGGAAAGCAGCGCTAGCAACAGCGGGGATGAAGGCAAAAGCGCGGGAGGTGCCATCTTAATCAGCGGGGGAAGAAGGCAAAGCACGGGAGGCGCCATTTTGTTAAATCGGGGAAGAAGGCAAATCGCAGGAGGCACCATTTTAGATTTTCAAGATGCCGAAGACTGGCTGTATCACTGCCTTTGATAATACAATAGAGGACTGGACCACGTATGTGGAAAGAGTCGAGGTATATTGCGAGGCAAACAAAATAGCCGATGAGAAAAAGGCATCTGTATTGCTAAACTTAATGGGCGCTAGAAAGTACGGCCTGTTGCGGGACCTGATTACTCTAGCCAAACCGAAGGTGAAGAGTTTTAACAAAATTGTTGCTGTCCTACAGGAACACCTAAACCCTGCACCGCTGTTGATAGCTGAAAGATTTAAATTCCACAGGAGAACTCAGCATAAAGATGAGAGCAATGCTGAGTACCTTACGGAACTACGCAAGCTATCAAAGCACTGCCAGTTCGGAGCAGGACTGGCAGATACACTACGGGACAAATTTGTCTGTGGACTCCTGAGTGAAGGAACACAGAAGAAGTTACTCTCAGAGAAAGAGCTGACGCTAGATAAGACTTTCAGCGTGGCAGTATCGTATGAAGCAGCAGCCAGGGGAGCTGCAGAAATTCAACAAAAGCCACAGGAATACGGCACCCACGAAATGACACGGGGATTTGCAAAATGTTATCGCTGCGGCAGAACTAACCATGACCAGAAGGACTGCTGGTCCAAGGACAAAATATGCAGGCAATGCAGAAAGATGGGACACATTGCACGAGTTTGCAGGTCTGGGAAGAAGACCAGCGACAACAAAAAGGCTACTAAGGAACCGTACAAGAAAGTACAAAAGATGACGGACAGTAGTTCCGAAGACCAGATGAGCGATAGTGAATCCGGGAACAGGAGACTAAGCTGTCTCAAACTTCACAATGTAATCGCAAAAGAGGATCACCGAACCATTTGGGTCACCCTCATGATAGCAGGGTCCCAAGTTAAAATGGAATTGGATACAGGATCAGCGATAACCATCATGAATCGACGAGACTACGAGCGGCTATTCTCACACATACCCTTGAGAGAGACATCCATCGTCTTGACGATGTATACGGGGCAAAAAGTATACCCCAGAGGAAAAATAAGGGTGCCTGTCGAATACAACGGCAAGAAAATACGGAAATTGTATCTCTACATACTGCAAAATTGTGGACCACCATTATTGGGACGTGAATGGATCAGGAAGATAAGCTTAGATTGGCACTCCATTCATGCAATGACGGTGGACGGTAAAAAAGATGAAGACGTCACTCCTGGACGATTGTCAACAATCTTAGCTAACGCCAAAGAGGTATTTCAACAAGAACTGGGCACTCTTAAAGGCGTAACCGCCTCGATAAAAATAGAAGAGAATGCAATTCCCAAGTTTTTCAAAGCAAGACCGGCACCATATGCAATTCGGCCAGCCGTCGAGGCAGAGCTGGAGAATCTGGAGAAGGCAGGCGTGTTGTCTAAGGTCGACTGGAGCGAGTGGGCGACACCCATCGTTCCTGTCATGAAGAAAACGTTAAGCAATAAGTCTGAGGAGCCAAGGAAGGTTCGCATCTGTGGGGATTTCAAGGTGACGGTGAACCCAGTCCTTCACACAGTACAATATCCTCTTCCAAGGATAGAAGACATCTTCGCCTCACTGTCTGGAGGGAAGCGTTTTACAAAAATTGACCTAGCACAAGCATATTTGCAGATGGAGGTTGAAGAATCCTCTAGGAAGTATCTCACGATAAACACTCACAAAGGTCTTTACCAGTATCATCGATTGGTATTCGGAGTAGCATCGGCTCCGGCGATATGGCAAAGAGCGATGGAACAAGTCCTGCAAGGGATTCCGGGGACTCAGTGTTACTTGGACGACATCCTTGTGACAGGTGAAGATGACAGTGAACACCTTAACAACCTAGAACAGGTGCTCACTAGACTACGGGAACATGGGCTACGAGCCAACCGCCCCAAGTGCGAGTTTTTTAAGAAACAGATATCGTATTGTGGCCATGTGATTGATGAAGAGGGGTTACATAAGTCCCCTGACAAAATTGAAGCGGTTGTTAAGGCACCAGCGCCTGAAAATGTGTCGCAACTGAGGTCATTCCTCGGATTGGTGAATTACTACCATAAGTTTTTGCCGAATTTGTCGACAATCCTGCACCCACTGAACGCCCTGCTACGAATGGGAGTAGCATGGAAATGGAGCAATGACTGTAAGCGGGCCTTTCAGAAGAGTAAGGATTAATCACTTCAAGAGAAGCATTGGCTCACTACAATCCAGCACTGCCGATCAGGCTGGCGTGTGTTGCGTCTCCCTACGGCATTGGGGCGGTATTGTCACATAAATTCCTTGATGGTTTAGAGAGGCCGATAGCTTTTGCGTCACGCTCGTTAACTTCTGCCGAGCGTAACTACGCCCAGATTGACAGAGAGGCCCTCAGCCTAGTGTGGGGGGTGAAGAAGTTCAATCACTACCTGCGCGGTCAAAAATTTACTCTACTAACCGATCATCAACCTCTTGTCTCCATTTTCAACCCTCAGAAGGGCGTACCGATAATGACAGCACAACGGCTGCAGAGGTGGTCCCTTTTCCTAGGGGCACACCAATATGACATCGAGTACAAAGGAACTAAACAGCATGGGAATGCTGATGGATTGTCACGCCTACCGTTGCCGACGGTGGAAGAAGAAGACCTTGCAGTGGACCCAATGGAGTTATTCCACTCGACCATAGTCGAATGTCTCCCTGTGACGAATGCAAACATAGAAAAGGAAACACGGAATGACCCGACACTATCACGGGTCTATGATTTAAAGGTGAATGGATGGCCAGCAGATGGCGAACCATTGCTGCCAGCATTCTCGCCGAGAAGAGAACAGCTGTCAGTGTGCAGAGGAACCTTGATGTGTGGATCCAGAGTAGTAATTCCACCTAAGTTGACGGATAGAGTGCTCAATGAGCTTCATGAGGGTCATCTGGGTGGGGTAAAAATGAAGAACTTAGCCAGAGCATTTGTGTGGTGGCCGGGAATCGATAGAGAAATCGAAGAGATGACCAAGAGCTGTGCAGGATGCCAGAAGGTCCAAAACGCCCCACCACAAGCTCCTTTACATCCATGGGAGTGGCCCTCATCTCCATGGCAAAGGGTGCACATTGATTTTGCTGGTCCCTTCATGGACTCGATGTTTTTAATTGCGGTGGATGCACATTCAAAGTGGCCAGAGGTAATAAAAATGTCCTCAACCACCACGGGAAAAACTATCACAGTTTTACGAACCATATTCGCCAGGAATGGGCTGCCTGAACAGATTTGCTCTGACAATGGACCACAGTTTGTGTCTGAAGAGTTCCGGAGGTTCTTAAAGAACAATGGTGTGAAGCATTACACATCTGCCCCATATCATCCAGCCACTAATGGATTGGCCGAGAGGTTTGTTCAAACATTCAAGAAGGCTATCAAGGCAACGTGTAATGAAGATATACCCCTACAACACAAGGTGGACAACTTCTTGTTTGCCTACCGGAATGCGACACATGCGGTTACCAACCAAACTCCAGCCATGATGTTCTTCAAACGAAGACTACGATGCCGCTTGGATTTGGTTAAGCCAAACGTCCAAAGAGATGTGGAGAACAGGCAGTTTCAGAATATGAATGAAAGGCCGACCAGGAGTTTTAAGATAGGTCAACCAGTTTTGGCCCGGGACTACCGCACTGAGAAATGGCTGCCAGGAACGATTTGTACACGGCAAGGACCTCTCATGTATACCGTGGACGTTGGAGAGAGCATTGTAAGACGCCATGCTGACCAGATTCTAGAGTCACTGGAAAATGTCAACTCCACACCACGATCTGATACACCTGGTAATGAAATCGCGTACCAATTGCAGCTACCACAGAATCGGTGATATTGGAACCAGATGAACCAAACAACGACATTGATCCCGACTCAACCTTGCCAGAGGAACCTGATACCCCAAAGAGGCGTTATCCAGACAGAATCAGGAAGCCTCCTCAAAGACTGAACTTATAATTGCTTAAACTTAACCAATGTATCTAGCAACCATAATTGTGATTGTAATTAGTTATCATTTAGTTGTTAAATGAATGTTATGTACTGTTTATCTAAAAGGGGAGGAATTGTTGTGTATGTACCTTTAAGAGAATAACTGGTCTCAGACTGCAGTACCGGCAGTGACCACCCCTGTATAAAAGGCGCTAGTAAGCCTCTGTAGTTTCAGTTTCCCGATTGACTCCTTTCAGTAAAGACTTGTTTTGTTCAACTCCTGCTGTCCGTGTCTCAATCATACACGGACATAATAAGGGTGACCCAAATGGTTCGGTGATCTTCCTTTGTGATCACGTTGTGTAACTTTAAACAACTTAGTCGCCTGCTCCCGGAGTCCTTATCACTCTCCTGATCTTCTGAACTACTATCTGTCAGTTTCTTTACTTTCCTGTACTGTTCCTTAGTAGTTCTTGTCATGTTGGTCTTCTTTCCTGACCTGCAGACTCTTGCTATATGTCCCATTTTCCCGCATTGCCTGCATATTTTGCCTTTAAACCAGCAGTCCTTCTGATCATGGATTGTTCTGCCGCAGCGATAGCACTTTTCGGCTCCATACGCCATTTCGTTAGCGCTGTATTCTTGTGGTTTCTGTTGTATTTCCGCAGCTCCCTGTGCTGCTGCTTCGTAGGATACTGCCACACTGAAAGCCTGTTCTAGCGTCAGGTCCTTTTTTGAAAGTAGTCGTTTCTGGGTTCCTTCACTCTGGAGCCCGCAGACAAACTTATCCCGTAAGGTGTCTGCCAGTCCTGCTCCGAACTGGCAGTGCTTCGATAACTTGCGTAGTTCCGTAAGATAGTCAGCATTGCTCTTATCTTTGTGCTGGTTTCTTTTATGGAACTTGAATCTTTCTGCTATCAGCAGTGGTGTAGGGCTTAGGTGTTCCTGTAAGATATGAACAATCTCCTCAAAACTTTTCTCCATTGGTTTAGCTGGGGTAATTAAATTCCGCAATAGGCCGTACGTACTCGCACCCATCAGATTTAATAATACCGACGCCCTCTTTCCATCGGCCACCTGATTTGCCTTGCAGTACACTTCAATTATTTCCACATATGTGGTCCAGTCTTCTACCTCGTTGTCGAAAGCAGTGATACTGCCACTTTTCGGCATCTTGGGTGATTTAAAATGGCGCCTCCCGCGCTTTTGCTTCTTCCCCAATGGAATAAAATGGCGCCTCCCGCGCTTTTGCTTCTTCCCCAACGGGATAAAATGGCGCCTCCCGCGCTTTTGCTTCTTCCCCTTACTGCCACGCTGCTCCTAGCGTTCTACGGGGTAATGGCGGAGACCCGCAGCTTCGGCGCGTCTCGCTTTCCTTCCCCCCCGTTTAGTTTCTCTCCGCTGTCCTGTTCTTGAGCACCGACCGCGCCCTGTGCGCTCCACCCCCTCTCTCTTGTTTTCTTTTCCCGACGACGCTGCGCGGCCCGTTTTGTAGAGCCGTTCGATCGAGCTTGAGCCCGCCGCAGTCCGGAAGGGTCAGCGCACTACCTGCTACCAGCACGATTCGCTGGAACCACAGTCTCTCCCACAATTCTCCGAACACCGATGGATTCTTTGGGTGGTTGCCCTCGGTCGACGCCCGTTGCTCAGGCTACGACCTTCCAGGACCTTCCTTTCAGGCGAGATCCCCGTGAGATGATGCCACACTGCAGGTGAGTTCGAACTTACTCGTCGCCACTGTAAAGTCCGCGCCTCAATAATACACGGACTTCGGGAGAACAGTTTAACAGGTACTTTACTGAACAGGAGGCAGCGTCAGACTGAAAATACAGAAGCCTGCTAGGGCCTTTTATACAGGGGTGGTCACTGCCGGTACTGCAGTCTAAGACCAGTTATTCCCTTAAAGGTACATACACAACAGAATAAGTAAGATGCAAATCGCACCACCAATCTGGCAAAGTCACATTGCCTTGAAGGGCCTTTATTTTTTTTTAAATATTGAATTGCAATGTCCCCTTTAACATCAGTCATTTACCATCTCCCACCTCCTTGTTTACCTATTCCTAGAATAAACTCTATTTAAGAGTATTTTAATTAACTTTTACTTCCTCCTGCAGATGGAATTATTCTAGACTTCATTATTAGTTTGAGATGTGCAAATCTACAGCAAAATTTGAAATAGTTTCTCTCCTTTGAAATGTTAATGTACTGATACAATCTACTAAATGTTCCCCGAATTATTGGGGGTCAAATTCCGTTTGTCAATTTGGTACTGTTGTAGATTTTCACCTTGGGGTATTTTCAGGTGCCTGCTTAATCAAATAAACCAATTTCAAGTAAAGAAAGCACTTGTAGTTATATAGTGCTTTTCACAACCTCAGGATGGCCCAAAGCACTTTCCAAGCTTTAGAGTATTTTTTGAAGTTTAGTCCCTGCAAGATTGAACAATGGAGGTGTGAACATGGATGAATATTTTGGATTTATATGATACATTTGGGGGATCAGGGACTATTTATGTTGTAAAACTTGCGCTGAGAAGATTAATGTGTTGAATAAAATCTGTGTCAGAGTCAGGTTTGATAGACTGAAAGGCCTTTCTCATTCCATGCATTATTCTGTGTGGTATATATATTTTTGAGGATAGCTTTTTTGTATAAAACTATTTCCCCATCCAAGGTATTGTGTGCATTGTTGGCTGCAAATTTATTTGATATTTGCTGTTTTCTGTTTTGTTTTCAATTTGTGTGATGTCAGATCTGTAAGAATATAAACTTGAACAAAAAAAATGGATTGAGGAAAAACCATCCACCCTTTCAGCTCAAGTTTGACATTTCTATGATTAAGTCTCCCCCCCCCGCCCCCTATTAAATCTCCAAGCACGACCTCAATTCTCCCTGCCCTGCAAAGTGAAATTCCAAAGCATTTATCAACCCCTAAAATCTCCATTAATCAATCTTGGCCAGTTGCCTAGTGATGTGAAACTTTCACAGGGCATTAATCACAGATAGAATTAAGTAATTTTCAGCATATTTTAGCATGTAAAAATTAACAATGTTGGTGGAGATTTATTTAGAAATACTAAGATGCTTGTATAATATTACGTGCATGACATGTTTTATCCTTCTGCACGATGTTACCCTAAGCTTTCCATTATGCTATCAAGCTCCACTTAGTACTTGCATAGCTCCACTACTGACTCACTCCCAACCCGAAACAGTAGTAGGTAAGTCCAACTGCTTTTAGTTCTTTCAGTATGTAGCAATGAGTGAAGAGACATCTCTCTGTAATGACAGCTCCAAGAGATTCAAAATATACCCAAGGCACTGACTGCTCCATTAGTCACAAAGGCTCTGCTACTTATGGCCAAACATTATAGGAAATGGTTTTAATTTTGTAAATTGAGGGGTGGGGAGAGTTTGAATGTTATTCACTGGTAATCATTTTTTGCAAGCATCCATTTGCCTGAATTTATGCAACAAAAAAAACATTATTAATACATAAGTGTTACCTTTTATTAATATAACATACATCTTCCTCCCGTTAGTCTTTTTTTTAATGATTTGCCTTTTGCTGTGTAATATTTATAATTCTACAGTTAGAGTAATGCCTAGCTAAATGAAGATACTTTCTTAATTTTTTAAACTATTCTCCATCTTATCTCTTGTATATATCAAACATATATTTCTGTCAGAGACAGTCAATTTCAATACACTGGGGGGAAACTTCTGTGTGCTATGGGTAACAAAATACTAAAATTGTTTTTATTCATTCTCAGGATGTGGTTGTCGCTGGCAAGGCCAGCAGTTATTGCCCATCCCTAGTTTCCCTTGGGAAGGTGGTGGTGAGCCTACTTCTTGAACCGCTATAGTCTATGTGGTGAAGGTACTCCCACAGTGCTGCGAGGGAGGCAGTTCCAGGATTTTGACCCAGCGACGATGAAGGAACGGCAATATATTTCCAAGTCAAGATTGAGTGTGACTTCAAGAGGAACTTGGAGGTCATGATGTTCCCATGAACCTGCTGCCTTTGTCCTTCTAGGTGGTAGAGGTCGCGAGTTTTGGAGGTGCTGTCGAAGAAGATAAGGAACGCTGAAGAAGAAGTTTATAAAGAACTGGTTTATGGTTTTGCTATGTGCATTGCACAAAGAAAATCTTCCCTCGTTGTGGCAACAATTCCATTGAACCTTATGCGAAGAGATGTCAAAAGTGAGTTTGTGAAAATCCCCTGTGTTTGGTATTTTAGAAAAATTGTAAATATATTTGTTTAGAACCTTAAACCCATTCAAGGAACCTAGTGCACAAAGGAACTCTTGCCCCAAGGTGAGTGAGACATAAGAACATAAAAAATAGGAGCAGGAGTAGGCCATACAGCCCCTCGAGCCTGCTCCGCCATTCAATAAGATCATGGCTGATCATCCACCTCAACTCCACTTTCCTGCCCAATCTCCATATTCCTTGATTCCCCTAGAGTCCAAAAATTGATCGATCTCAGCCTTGAATATACTCAAAGGGCTGGATTTTCTCAGCCCCGAGGAGGCAGGTATGGAGGCGGGACTGCCAGCAAATCTGCCCCCAACCCACCTCCATGCCCTCTTGCCAGGAGGCGGGAAGCCGTCCTGCCCCGGGTCCCATCTCCTCAAGGTGGGAAAGGGATTAAAGCCTATTAACTGCCTGCTAACAGGTAGTTAACAGGCAGAAAATAGGATTATCCCTATTTTAAGCTCCGAAGTGCAGGCTTCCTGACCTCGGAGAACCCTGCCAGGGTGCAGGAGCCGAGAAGGAGGTCTGCGGGGGTCAGAGGGGTCTGAAAGTGAGATGTAGAGGTAAGTGATGGGTGCAAGTGTGGAGTGGTAAGTATGTAAGGTGAGTATTAAGTGTTAAAAATGTTCACTTACCTTTGTTTCTGCCTACAGCCTTCAGGCGCTGTGGATCCGGAGTCCCGACAGCTTCATTGTAAATTTCACAGACTGGCTGTTGGATCCTCCGAACCAACAGTCAGGTGATTTCTGCAAAGTTGAAAGGTTTGATAAGTCCTGAACACAAGGACTCATCAAACTACAGAAAATGGAGAGCTGTCAAACACTGACATTTCTTCTTTCAAGAAATCTTGACAGATGACATGTCAGACGTTGACATGCTCTGTCAGTGACTTCCCCCTAATTGGCCTGCTGAGCCCGCTGGGCGGGCTTAACAAGGTCAATAAGGAGAAAATCCCATCTGGTTAGCAAGATGGAGGTGGGATTGAAAGCCATAAGCAGCAGTCCCGCCTCCAAAAGCTTCCCATTGACAAAATCCAGCAAAAAGACTCAGCATCCACAGCCCTCTGGGGCAGAGAATTCCAAAGATTCACAACCCTCTGAGTGAAGAAATTTCTCCTCATCTCAGTCTTAAATGGCCTACCCCTTATCCTGAGATGATGCCCCCTAGTTCTAGACACTCCAGCCAGGGGAAACAACCTCTCAGCATCTACGCTGTCAATCCCCTTCACAATCTTGTATGTTTCAATGAGATCACCTCTCATTCTTCTAAACTCCAGTGAGTATAGGCCCATTCTACACAATCTCTCATCATAGGACAGCCCTCTCATCCCAGGAATCAATCTAATGAACCTTCATTGCACTGCCTCCAAGGCAAGTATATCCTTCCTTAGATAAGGAGCCTAAACTGTGCACAGTACTCCAGATGTGGTCTCACCAAGGCCCTGTACAATTGTAGCAAGACTTCCTTACTCTTATAGTCCAACCCCCTTGCAATAAAGGCCAACATGCCATTTGCTTTCATTGTTGCTTGCTGTACCTGCATGCTAGCTTTCTGTGTTTCTTGCACAAGGACACCCAAATCTCTCTGAACACCAACATTTAAAAGTTTCTTACCATTTAATATTCTGTTTATCTATTCTTCCTACCAAAGTGAATAACCTCACATTTCCCTACATTATACTCCATCTGCCACCTTACTGCCCGCTCACTTAGTCTATCTATAACCTTTTCCAGACTCTTTGTGTTCTCCTCACAGCTTACTGTCCCACCTAGCTTTGTATCATCAGCAAATTTGGATACATTACACTCGGTCCCTTCATCTAGGTCATTAATATAGATTGTAAATAACTGTGGCCCCAGCACTGATCCTTGCGGCACTCCACTAGTTACAACCTGCCAACCTGAAAAATAACCGTTTATCCCTACTCTCTGTTTTCTGTCCGTTAACCAATCCTCTATCCATGCTACTATATTACTCCCCAACCCCATGAGCCCTTAACTTGTGTAATAACCTTTTATGTGGCACCTTATCGAATGCCTTTTGGAAATACAAATAAACTACACCCACCGGTTCCCCTTTATCTACCCTACTAGTTACATCCTCAAAAATCTCTAATAAATTTGTCAAACACGATTTCCCTTTCATAAAATCATGTTGACTCTGCCTAATCATGTTATGATTTTCTAAGTGCACTGATACCACTTCCTTAACAATGGATTCCAGCATTTTCCCAACGACTGATGTCAGGCTAACTGGCCTGTAGTTCCCTGTTTTCTCTCTCCTTCGTTTCTTGAATAGCGGTGTTACATTTGCTACCTTCCAATCCGCTGCGGCCGTTCTAGAATCTAGGGAATTCTGGAAGAGCAAAACCAATGCATCCACTATCTCTTCAGCCACTTCTTTTAGAAACCGAGGATGTAGGCCGTCAGATCCAGAGGATTTGTTGGCTTTTAGTCCCATTAGTTTCCCTAGTACTTTTTCTCTACTTACATTAACTACGTTAAGTTCCTCACCCTCATTAGACCCTTGGTTTCACACCATTTTTGGTACGCTTTTTGTGTCTCCTACTGTGAAGACAGATACAAAATATTTGTTTAACGTTTCTGCCATTTCCTTATCCCCCATAATAATTTCTCCTGTCTCAGCCTCTAAGGGACCAACGTTTATTTTTGCTTCTCTCTTCCTTTTCACATACTTGTAGAAGCTCTTACATCTGTTTTTATATTTCTTGCTAGTTTACTCTCATTCTATTTTTTTCCCTTTTAATCAATTTTTTGGTCGTCCTTTGCTGGTTTCTGAAACTCTCCCAATCCTCAGGCTTACTATTATTCTTCACAACATTATAAGCTTCCTCTTTCAATCTAATACTATCCTTAACTTCTTTAGTTAACCACAGATGGATCACTTTTCCCGTGGAGTTTTTGTTTCTCAATGGAATGTATTTTTGTTGAGAATTATGAAATATTCTTCAAATGCCAGCTGCTGCTTATTTACCGCAATACCTTTTAATCTATTTTTCCAAGTCAACTCACCCTTCAGACCTATGTAATTGGCTTTATTTAAGTTTAAGGGCTGGATTTTCATTGGGCCGTGGAGGCGGGATTAGAGGCATGTGGGGGGTTAAAATTGCAAAAACTGGCAGGCGGGCCCAACCCCACCTCCATCCTGCCTCCACGCAATTTTCATTAATTCATGTCTAATGGTCCCATCTCCGTCTCACCTCCAAGAGGTGGGATAGGCCGTTAAGGCCCTTAACAGGCACTAAATTGCCTCTATAATGCCATTTTGAAAGGCCTTTGCCATTTTAACCCTTTTCCCACATGAAACATGCCTGTTCTGTGAAACGGTGAAACCTAGCGGGAGCACAATTGGATTGCTGACTATCAGCTGCAGGTCAACCATTAAAGAGGAGATTTGATCAGCCATCATTTGCAGGTGGCAGGACTTTGTAGTCTCAGGTCTGGGGGAACTTTTAGAAGGCATAACCACAGCTGTGGAAGTTTGGAGTCGGACACCCATCTCCAGTGTGACCTCCTGGGAAACCCCTCTCGCCACTTTCACTGAGCGCTTCCTCAACTGAGGCATATACCAGAAGCATGGGAGCCATTTATTTCCTTTCCTCCTGGACATCAGATGAGGACGAAGACCAGCCATGGCAGCAGCAGAACCATGAACAACAGCACTACCAACAGCAGCAGCAACAGCAGGAGCGCCAAGCTGCTGCTCACCCACCTGAAGCTGCACAGGCCAGAAGGCGCCAGCGCGCGACCACATTACTGCCCAGGATGCAAGGAACGCACGCACCTTGGCCAGATTTGCTTAGCTTAGCCAATCAAGCACTTTTGCCTCACAGCTTCTTACCTGAGCATCGACAATGGCCAAGGATCAGCGGATTCCTAGCAATTTGACCACCATACTGACAATTGCAATTAATCCTAAGCCCTCAATGTGAAAATCCCATTCGCGAAATGACACAACTGCAGTAGTAGCCATCAGATTTTCTATTTACATTATTCATCTGATGGCTTTTTCACATAAAACATCAAATTTCACCCAAGTGATGACCCTTGTGACTATTTGTGCAGTATCTTTCTCTTACACATGCTCCTACGTGGTGCTTCCCCTGTGGCTTCAGCAGATGTGGAGGCCGCTTGCTCACTTTCCTGCTGCTCCTGTCTCGACACCTTTGGCGGGCGTCCTCTGGGGTGGCGAACCTGTGAGGGCTCGTCAACAGTCTGCTGCTCCGGCGGCTGTGCAGGGGTTAAGACGCCTATCTCAGTTGGGTGTGGACCCTGGTGGGGCTCTGACCGAGGGCTCTGCAGTGGCATGGAAGTGTGAGCGCTTGGAGAGGAGCCCCCACTTCCTTGATGTCTGCCACCAACTTCCCTCTCATGGGTCAGGTCCCCCTCAGCGCTTGCAAGTGGCTTGAGAGCACCTTGCTGCACATCAGGGGGGCCATGGGGACCCGTATCTGCACTGGCAGTCCTACTCAGAAGGACTTCCATGAAGGTTTGGTTTCTCTGTTCCATAGATGCCCATCGCTCCTCCAGAGATGTCATTCTATTCTGAACACGCACCATGTTTTCTGCACTCTGGCGACTTATCAACTCCATGGAGGTTGCCATCCTTTCCATGGTGATACAATCATGCACCAATGACTCCACAAAGGCTCTGCTCATTGTAATGATCAATAACATGTCATTCTATAGTGGACACTAGGTGGAGCCGTAGCACTGTGTAGAGCTGTATATAGCTGTATGTATATAAGACTACACTACCCAGCTGTATAGATATTAAGACTACATTACCCATGGGGCAATAGGCTACCCACAAGGCAACAGTCAAGATGGCAGCCTGCACACAGGAGCACACATGCTGCATCTCTAAAGATACTGTACCTAGAGAACGTGTACTGAATAAATGACTAGCTAGAAGCTAGCTGTGTTCATAATAAGAATGTCTAGTTATTAATGAACATAAGATGGTACCAGAATGGTGAAGATCTGCTGAAAATTGTGAAAAGCGACATGGAGAATTTGAAGCCACCAGAGCGTTTGAAACTCACAGGAAACATCGACTACAATTGGCAGACTCTTAAACAACAATTCAAACTCTACATTGCAGCCATCAGATTCAGTACGAAGCCAGATGCAAGGAAGATAGCATTGCTGCTTATGGTTGCAGGCCCACAGGCGATAGAGGTACTTAATACATTTGTATTTAATCCAGCGGAGAACAGAGACAAATTAGACGATGTGCTAAAGAAATTTGATGCACATTGTTCTCCCAAAAAGAATGAGACCTATGAAAGATACATGTTCTGTTCAAGGACACAGCAGCAAAATGAGACTTTTGATAGCTTTATAACTGATCTGAAACTGAAAGCACAGACATGTAATTTCTCTGAGCTCAAAGCATCCATGATTCGTGACCAGATTGTGTTTGGTATTCATGATAAAAAAAATCAGGGAATGTCTTTTGAGAGAAACCGATCTAAATTTGGAAAATGCAGTGAAAATATGCCAAGCCAACGAGCTAGCTCGAAAGCATGCGAAGACTTTCAGTGAAATCAATAATGATGCAATTGTAATGAGTGATAATGCTGCTGTCAGTGCTGTGTCCTACAAGGGGAAGAAACGTGGGCAGAACAGAAATGAAAAGCAATCGGAGGATGAAATTTTTAATTTTAAACGCTGTGGTTACAAACACCAGTTAAGACAATGCCCAGCATTTGGAAAAATGTGCACAAAGTGTAATGGAAAGAATCATTTTGCCAAACAATGCTTTTCAAAAGTAAAAACTAAGAAAGGGCAACGAGTTAATGTAATTGAGGACACTGATTTAAGTGAGACATTTTTTGTAGGAATGGTGTCATGTGACAATATCAAAAAGGATACAGAAAATGTGCAGCCCTCAGAAATGGACAATGCTGAACATAAAGTTAATGCAGTAAAAGTGGACAAATGGATGATCCCACTGCAGATAAATGGAGCATTATTTACATTGAAACTGGACACTGGGGCAAAAGCAAACTTAATCAGTATGAGTGATATAAAAAATATGAAAGAAAAGCCCAAAATACAGAAAAAGTCAGTACTACTGAAGGACTATAATGGACAGAAAATAGATAGCTTAGGTGTAAGCAGACTCAAAGTGACAGTCAAAGACAAAGTGCATCATCTCATGTTTTCTGTTGTGGCTGAAAGACTTGATTCGATACTAGGTGACAAAGCTTGTGAAGACTTAAAACTGGTCAAGAGAGTCTACCGTATAAACTGTGCCATAAGCAGACCAGATGACTCAGGTGATGAAGCAGAGAGCCCATCAAGGATGAAAAGACCAAAGGGTATCCATGTCTTCAAAAAGCCTAGTTTCTCCAAGAAGAAAGAAAAAGACTTTAAGGTCAAAGAGAAGCCAAAGGAAGAAAAGCACAAAGAGGAAAAACACAAGGAGAAAAAGTCCAAAGATATAACCGCAGCAGATGTTTTTAAGCAGTGGAAAGAGAAAAAGAAAAAGAAGAAGCCTGCACCAGAGCAGGAAGCAGTTCCGGTAGATACTCCTTCTTCCCTCAGGCCAATCTTTGGTGTTCCATTAGCCGAGGCTGCTGAGAGGACTATGCTGTAAGATGGGATCCAGCTGCCAGCAGTTTTTTGAGAGTGCATTGACTGCATTGAGAGTTCTGGCATGAAGAGTGAAGGAAACACTGAAACCCTCTCCAAGCAAAGATCGCAAGGAGACCTCGATCTATACAAGAGCAGATTGATGACAATGCCACAACTGCATCTTGTCATTCACCACCAGAACAATCTCATGAAGACACATCAGACTTACCCGTGTTGAGAAGATCCACACGTGAAGTGAAAAAGCCTGATAGACCTAATCTTTGAGTAAATTTAAAACTTTGAAAATGTGTTGACTGTTTTGAAAATGTTTATGTTTATAGAGCACTAACAAAAGTGTTACTGATATTATCTTTATTGTTTTCTTGAAAGTTGATTGATATTGATTTTGTTAAACCTCAAAGAAAGGGGGATGTAATGATCAATAACATGTAATTCTATAGTGGACACTAGGTGGAGCCCTAGAGCTGTGTAGAGCTGTATATAGCTGTATGTATATAAGACTACACTACCCAGCTGTATAGATATTAAGACTACATTACCCATGCGGCACTAGGCTACCCACAAGGCAACAGTCAAGATGGCAGCCTTCACACAGGTGCACACATGCTGCATCTCTACAGATACTGTACCTAGAGAACGTGTACTGAATAAATGACTAGCTAGAAGCTAGCTGTGTTCATAATAAGAATGTCTAGTTATTAATGAACATAAGACTCATGTTTGTTATGGACTCCTCTATTCGCTCCACACTTGCAGCGACCCTGGAGACAAAACCTGCCAGAGACTCCTGCATCTGTTCCTGGAGTTTCAGCACCACTGATCTTATGGATGGACCCAGAGGCAGAGGGTCAACATGCAGCTGAGCCGAGCTGGCAGAGTCCTGCGCCCTCCGACTTGGACTCTCCACTGCTATCCTTGTCTCCACAATCTGCTGATGCTCACTTGCGAGCTGTGATACACCAGGTGACAACACTACTCTATGTGGCGAAGGTCCCACTGAGGTGTGAGTGTCTGCGTTGGTACTGGGTGTGCTGAATTCTGCTGACTCTGCACCCTCAGAGGTTGCAGCTTCCTCTGAGGAGTCTTGAGGCTCATGCTCTTCCTCCTGGCTAGTGGGGACGGGTGCTTGCGATGGTCCTGTGGGGGAGTAAAGTAAAGAGTCAGAGATGTGATGCCAAGTTTACATGCATATTGCATATTGCAGATGTTCATTAGTCCATCTGTTAGAGCTTCAGAATCATTATCAGCGACTCATGCAATGTCAATGAGAGAGATGGAAAACTATTCTGTCACCAGCTTGCTGTGATGCACCCATCTGTCTGTCCCCCACTTGCGCATCGTCCTCCAGTCCTACGATCTCCAGGACCGCCTCCTCCCAGGGGGTGAGGTGGGCTACTGAGGGTGGCCCTCCTCCTGTCCTCACTCTTTCCCTTTTATTGTGAGCTCTCTTTTCCTGCAATGAGGGAGACAAGTGGAGTTTGAGTGAGAATGAAGGAGTGAGTGTAGAGAATCCATAGCATAGATGCTTAGAAGGAGACAAAGATGGAGTGAGGTGGCAAGGCCAAGGGCCCTCCCTATGTGTTGTCAGTTGTTTTCATAGCATCAGAGTGATAGGGAGTGTGAGGGCTGCATAGTCGAATAGTTAGGTGAATGCGACCATAGAGAGAGAGGGAATGGGTAAGCGTGCATGGATGTCAGTATCAAGTGGGATGTGGAGCTAAAGCTGAGTGCTGGTGAGGAAAGGCAATGGGGATCAAATTGAGGGTAATGGGAAATTCATACTCACTTTTCCAGTGCGCTGGAGGGCATGAAATCTCTTCCTGCACTGTATCCAGGTTCTGTGGGTTACTGATAATGAGTTGACCTCCTCTGCCACTTGCAGCCACACAGCCTTGATCTGCTGGGGAGGCTTCTTCCTCCCTGATGAAGGGAAGAGCACCTCCTTATGAGCTCTTGCTCCCTCCACTAAAGCCTGCAGGGCAACATCGTCAAATCTTGGAGCAGACCTAGGTCTTTCACTGGCCATTCTCCCTCCAGGTCCTGTAGCAGCAAAGGCCAAAAGGTTGGCAGTCTGCAGAAGAAGCAAGGCTTGTTGCAGGCCTTAAATGCAACAGCAACAATGATGACGTCATTAGATGTGACTTTCAGACTGGAAAAACTCATTTGCCATGGGTTCCCACACGCTGGAACTCAATTGGCCAATTAAGTTAAAATCACATCAGTCTCCCACATTGATTTAGATTCGTGTGGATAACACGAAATGCGGGTTACACGACCCCAACCTGCCCCTGAATTAAAATCCAGCCCTAAGACTCTAGTTTCGGACTTAGGCTAGTCACTCTCAAACATAATGTGAAATTCTATCATATTATGATCACTCTGTCCCAGCGGATCCTTTACTATGAGATTGCTAATTAGCTCGGTCTCATTACACAATACAAGTTCTAAAATAGCCTGTTCCCTGGTATCGTTCCAGGAAACTGTTCCGAATACATTCCATGAACTCGTCCTCCAGACTACCTTTGCCAATTTGATTTGTCCAGTCTATATGAAGATTAATGTCCCCCATGATTATTGCATTACCTTTGTTACAAGCTCTTACTATTTCTTGATGACTATTCTGTCCACCAACCAATCACCTACCTGCTCTCTTTGACTTTTTTCCTGTTGTTTTTGAATCGGAGCTCGCCGCTGCCGCTGCTTAGACGGAGCATGTGAAGTTCAAGTCCACAAGTTTGAATGAGTGAGAAAAGAAATGTGACTGGGATTGCTCTACTTCAACAGTTTTTTGTACAAATAGGTTTTATGTACAATGAATACATGCATAATGATTCTTCAGTATGAAGCTGGCAGTTATACCCTTTCCAGATGAAAGGATTAGTAGCATAGATTATTAATTTATTCTAGTTCTCATGTCATAGCTTTAAAGTCAAAATGCCAAGTGAAATTCTGCGAGCAATTGATATTTTTCCATGTTTGATTCAAAAGACAAACTATTAATGTAGACTTCAGTCTCAATCGCACAGGTGTACACATATATAAAGATCCAAGAGTGGCAACCAACTGTTCCCTATGTTTTAATCATTTCCATGACACAGACATTATTTGAAAGAAAATCTCAATTACACCCAGTTGGCACTTTACATGTTCAAGAAATAAAACAGTTGGGCCACATCAACAGCAAGCTTGTATTAAGCAATAAACTGTGTAAGAAAAAAGCAGTGAGTTGAATCTAATACATGCCAATAACTAAAAGTGAGATAACATTTATTAGCAAAATTGGACATTTCTTCTGTTGGGTTCAGGGCTCCAGGACAAGGCGTCAGCCATCATTTGAAATGAGGCAACATATATTTAGTAAGACATGAACAGGAATGTGGAATGAATTATTGGCTGGGCTTGAGGAACAGAAAACTATGGCAGGTTTTAGAAATAGGACCAAACACATTTTTCTTAGGAAAGGGAATCAAAGGTTTATTAGTTCTAGAATCACGGTAAGGAACCTGAAGGGTGATTTGGAAGGGTAAAGTAGATGGATCAATGGTCTTCCCTTGCCAAAACATTATTGGCGGGTGGGGGGGGGGGGCGGTGGCATTTTCAACAGTCGGCCATTCATTTCTTGCCTGAGAATAGGTGACCAGCAGTGAAAAACCTGGCATTTGGGCCTTGGGCACCCATTTGCCTGTCTCATTTCAGGTAGGCATTTAAATGAGCGTCCAGCAGTCTCAAAACAAGTGGGAGGTTATCTAAATATGCAAATGATTGTAGGATCCTGATTCCAATTTTCATGGAGAACGTGAAGTGCAAGTTAGTCCCAATTTTAACAGGCATTGAGCAGCCTAAGCTGGAGACTGCTCAGCAAAAGTACGTTTTTGGTCTTTTCTAAAAGATTTATGTGGGTTCAGGAGGAGCATCAAAATCATCTGGCCTGTTGCTGGCCCTTTCTCGAGCCCCACTCCCCAGCCAATCTCTCCACACCCCCACACCCCCCGCCCCTCCCCCACACACCCCGCCCCTCCCCCACCAACGTGCCTGCTGGCTTCATGCAGAAGCCGGACATTTTTCCGTTGCATCCATTTGGCATTCGCTGCTCAACAACAAAATTTAAATGAGAGAACGGTTCAGGCCTTCCCACTGTGGCTTTGGCCGGCCATCACAGACGCACTGCAGCTAGCGTGCCCGACAAGACCATCTCCCCTATGATGTAAAATCAAACTCATGCTTCTGTATCTGTGCTGCAGCCTTTTATATAATAAACCTATCAGCACCCTGTCACAAAATGACTGAGTGATGATAATTGTCATCCAATTGAAACTCTGACCAGTACTTTTTGTTCAGAGCATTTTTATTTTTAGAGAACTAGGTCATGCAGTGAGTTAATGCATTGTCTTCATTTCCAAATATTTTTTTATGTACCCCTACCCTTCTCTTCTGAAAGTATTGTATCTGTGCTTTGAAGTAAGTTCTAAGGGTTCCACTGCCCCTCTGGTACCTCACACAGGTGTCAGCCGTGGCTCAGTGGTAGCACTCTCACCTGTGAGTCAGTAGGTTGTAGCTTCAGGTCCCACTCCTGAGACTTGAGCACAACATCTAGGCTGCTACTCAGTGCAGTAATAATGGAGTGCTGCATTGTCAGTGGTGTTGTCTTTTGGAAACGTTAAACGAAGGCCCTGTCTGCTATCTCAGGTGGATGTAAAAGATCCCATGGCACTATTTCGAAGAAGAGCAAGGGAATTCTCCCTGGTGTCCTGGTCAACATTTGTCCCTCAACTGACATCAGTAAACTAGATTTTCTGGTCATTATCACATTGATGTTTGTGGGATCTTGCTGTGCGCAAATTTGCTGCAACATTGCCTACATTACAACAGTGGCTGCACTTCAAAAGTACTTCATTGGCTGTAAAGCACTTTGGGATGTCCTGAGGTTGTGTAAGATGCTATATAAATGCAAGTCTTTTTTGTTCCTATTACTAGTGTGTAAGCTTTAACAGCGGAAATTGGTAGGGTGTTTTACCATGGAGAGGGGGTTGGAGGGGTGGTGGAGCAGCATTAGAAACAGGTCCAATCCTGTTCACACCAATGTATTTCCAGTAAGGTTAACTGGATAACATCAGGATCCGGTAACTCTGGCCATTTTCCTCTTCCCTAATTATGGGCACTGAGTAACACCCTACTCCAGCCCCAGCTGAGACTTGAGTTTTCATCAGACAGATGAAAGGTAGTCTTCTTCTGTTGGCTGATTCTTCATGCAATGTGTAGTGTCCGTGCCTTAATAATACACGGACTGTAGGAGAACAATAATAACAGGTATTTACTTGAACAGAGGGTACTCTTTTATTTGGACCCAAAAAAAAACCAATTGGACTGTAAATAAACAAAAGTTCAACAAAAACTTAACAAATCAAATTAAAATTCGGTTTTCCGGGTTGATAATGCACTCCAGTCCCCGCGGTGCCCACCGGTCGCGATAATACTCAAGCGCGCCGGCGGACACCGCGTGCTCCATCTCCAGGGCCACCCGGGTGTGAACATGGCCGTGGAAGAGAGGCAGGCAATCCGGCTGGACGACACCCTCGACCGCCCGCTGCCTGGACCAATTGATGGCTCTTTTAACCAGGCCCAGGAGCAGGCCCACAAGGAGGTCCTCCAACCTGTCCGCTCCCCTCCGCACCGGGTGACCATAGGTCAAGAGCGTGGGACTGAAGTGCAACCAAAAATCGAGGAGCAGCCCCTTCAAGTAGTGAAAGAGGGGCTGCAACCTCTCACACTCCATATAAACGTGAAACACGGACTCCTCCAGGCCACAAAAAATGCAGGCGGCCTGGGAGTCCGTGAACCTACTTAAAACCTTATTGTACGGGACCGCTCCGTGCAACACCCTCCAGGCCAAGTCCCCGATGGAACAAGGGAGGACTCCCGCGTAGAGAGCCCTCCATTGGGGACCTCCGCCACCGCCAGTCGGCAAGACGCCACGCCAAGGCGTGTCCAGACGGTAGACGAAGATGGCAAAGTGGAGAGTGTGCAGGAGCAGCCCGTACAGGAAACCCCTCCGCGTGGAATGAAAAGGCACGGAGGGTATTTCCTCGAGACGGCTCAAGTTGTGAGGCGCCGGTTCCCGAGGGGAGTTTCGGGGCCGGGCACCGATGAGGAATTCCGTCCGAACGGGGGTAAGCTCGGACGGGATCGCCCCACATGCTTGAGCCGCCTCGATACACCTAGTGGAGTCGGGCCCCAGTGCCGCTTTCACCGATTCGATGGCTTCGACCGCGAGCCGGACGTTGGCCCAGGACAGGCGCCGTGCCAGCTCCTCCGGCGCCATCCAGCCCGCTCCTCCGGCATCGAGCAGGTCCCCGACACTGGTCGCCTTGCCAAGCACAGCCCTGCCCTCCGCCAGCCGCCCGAACCCGCGTTCGTGGAGGTGCGGATTCCTGAGCAGCGGCTCCCGAAGGAGAGCCGCCGCTCCTGACGGGGGAGAGCTCCGCCTGGAAGCGATGTAGTTCCAAACCCATAGCAGTTCCTGGTAGAAGACAGGCAGCTCCCGCAGGCCGGCACGCCTGCCGCCCACTTTCGCGAACAGGAGCTGCGTGTCGTAATTGAGGCCGTGCAGCTGGCGGAAGAAAAACGTCGCCAGTGCACACCATCTCGGAGGATTCTCGACGTACAGGTATCTCTGCAGCGTCTGAAGACGGAAAGTCGCAGCCTGGGTGCGAAGGCACACCAGCGCCTGACCGCCCTCCCTAAGCGGGAGACACAGAACCGAGGCAGAGACCCAGTGCTTCCTTTTGTCCCAGAAGAAGTCGATGAGCTTCTTCTGCATCTTGGCGACAAACGCAGGGGGAGGGATCAAAGTGACCAACCGGTACCACAACATGGCGGCCACCAGCTGGTTTATGACCAGCGCTCGACCCCTGTAGGACAACACTCGGAGCAGTCCTGTCCAGCGTCCTAGGCGAGCGGTGACTTTGGCCTCCAGCTCTTGCCAGTTCGCCGGCCAGGCGTCCTCGGCAGGGCTAAGGTAGACTCCCAAATAGAGGAGGTGCATGGTGCTCCAGGCGAAAGGCCTGAACTCCTCCGGCAGGGAGTCCACCCGCCACTGACCCAGCAGGAGTCCGGAACATTTCTCCCAGTTGATCTTGGCGGAGGATGCGTCCGAGTAAATCTGATGGCATTCCCGCATCCTCTGCAAGTCAGCGGGATCCATGACCGTGAGGAGCACGTCATCGGCATAAGCCGAGAGGACCACTTCCATGCCCGGCCCTTGCAGAGCCAGTCCCGTCAACCTCTTCCGCAAGAGGCGCAGGAAAGGCTCCACGCAAATGGCATATAACTGACCGGACATGGGGCATCCCTGACGCACCCCCATCCCGAAGCGAAGGGGCGCTGTCAAGGACCCGTTAACTTTAATTAGACACTCCGCGGCGGCGTACAGAAGTCGGATCCGGGCGACGAAATGCGTCCCGAACCCAAATGCGCGCAGAGTCCCGAAGAGATACTCATGATCCACCCTGTCAAACGCCTTCTCCTGATCCAGGGAAAGGAAGGCGACCGACAGACCAGCCCTCTGGGAGTGGTGGACCAGGTCCCGGACCAGATGGATGTTATCATGGATGGTCCGGCCCGGGACCGTGTAGGACTGGTCGGGGTGGATCATGTGGGCCAGCACGGTGCCAAGGCGAGCAGACATGGCCCTGGCAAAGATTTTATAGTCCGTGCTGAGGAGGGAGACTGGGCACCAGTTCTTAAGGAGGCGGAGATCGCCCTTCTTAGGCAGCAGGACAATGACCGCCCTGCGCCAAGAGAGGGGCATCTCCCCGGTCGCCAAACTTTCCCCCAGGACCCGCACGTAGTCGCCACCCAAGACATCCCAGAACGCCCTGTGGAACTCCACGGTCAGCCCGTCCAGCCCCAGGGACTTTCCCCTAGAGAGCTGGCGGAGGGCGCCGGTCAGCTCCGCCAGGCTTAGTGGAGCATCCAATTTTTCGACGCCCTCCTGGCTGACCTTCGGCAGGTCCTCCCACAAAACTCTGCGCGCATCCTCGCTGGACAGATCCGGAGAGAATAGAGCCCCGTAATAGGCGCGGGTCTCCGCGCTGAATCCCTCCGGATCCGAGACCAGTGATCCGTCGTCGGCCAGCAGCCCCAAGAGCTGCTTACGGGACCCCCCGTCTTTTTTCCAGCGAGTAGAAGAAGGGGGAGCCATGGTCCAGGTCCCGCAGGAGCTGGATCCGCGACCTCACGTACGCGCCTCGGGACCCGACGAGCTGCAGGTCCTTCAGCGCGCCCTTCTTCTCTTCGTACACCTTCCGCAGGGCCGGGTCCTCGCCGACCTGACCGAGACGGGACTCCAGGTCGAGCACCTCCTTCTCCAACCGCCCGACCCGGGCCTCCCGCCTCTTGGTCGACCCCTTCGCGTACTCCTGACAGAAGAGATGGATGTGAGCCTTGCCCACGTCCCACCATAGCCTCAAGGAGGGGAAGCCCCCCGCTTCCTTCTCCAGTCGGCCCAGAACCGACAAAACGAATCCTGGAACCGCGCGTCCTCCAGCAGCAGGTTGTTAAAATGCCAGTACGCGGAGCCCCCCCGCGCGCACAGCGGAGTGAGCTCCGCCCACACCAGGTGGTGGTCCGTGCATGGCACCGGCCGCATGGAAGCCGCCGGAACGCAGGAGACGTATGCCCGGGAAATGTAGAGGCGGTCGATTCTGGACCTTCCTCCCCCAGACCTCACGCTAGTGAAGGCGCTGGAGTCGGGGTGGAGATTTCGCCAGACATCCACCAAGTCGAAGGACCCGACCAGGTCCCTCAACTTCTCCATCGCCGCCGGGCTTCGCGGGGGACCCGAACGGTCCCTCGCCTCGAGGGTGCAGTTGAAATCCCCCCCGAGGATGACGCACTCGCCCGCGTCGACGGAGCCCAAAAGAGCGGACACTTCTTCGAAGAAGCGCACTTGCTGCGCACCGGTCTGAGGGGCGTACACGTTCACTAGATAGAGCGGCACGCCCCCCAGGCGAACAGTGACCTGGAGCAAGCGGCCCGGCACGTGCTCCTTGACCCCCAAGATCTCCGGCTGAAAATGCGGGGCCAGCAAGATAGCCACCCCGCTAGAATTGTTGGAGAGGTGACTCATGCTGACCCCTCCTTGCCACTCCAGGAGCCATGTGGCTTCGTCTCCCAGAACGGTGTGGGTTTCTTGCAGGAAACACACCGCATACTTCCCGTCCCGAAGGACTGAGAAGTTGTTGAATCTGCGGCGCGCCTCCCTGCTGCCGTTGATGTTGAGGCTGGTTATGGTTATCTTCATGTCAGAAACATAGTGCAACCTCTACCTACACCTAACGGGGGGAGGGAGCGCAGCCGCTAGTCAGCCGCCACTTCCTCAGCAGCCCAGTGAGAAACGTTCTGAGCCGACGCAGCTCGAGCGGGTCCACGCCCTCCTCCGCACCCATGATTTTAACGGCGGCGCGGACGGACACGATGAGTAGCGCCAGCTCTGACCACCTTTCGAGGGCCAGCCAGATCTTATTTTGCCGACCCCGGCACGTGGCAATAAAGTCCTGGAGTTCCCTTACGGGAATGAGGAGAGTCTCAGCGAGGGGCACGAGGTCATCCAGCGCCTTGTGGACGGTGGAGTCCAAATCATCCTCCGTGCCCATCACCGAGTCCCCATCCTCCTCCAGGGGGTTGTCACCAGCGGCCTACCCGTCCGTCGCACAGTGAACGGCTCGGCCGCACCAGCCGGCCCCGCCTCCACCCGGATCCCACCCCCAGGATCGGCGGCAGAGGATTCCTCCCTGGGCTCCTCTAGGGGCGCCAGGCCAGAAGACGGCGGCGGATCGGAGTTCCCCCCCGCCTCAGACGCCAGAACGACCGGAGAAACTGGGGAGAGAACAATTCCCAGCTCCTCCAGTACGTCCGGCACCAGAGACGCAGCCAGGGGGCCATCCTCCTCCCCGCCACCAGCCTCCGACCCAGCAGATGGGGTGTTTTCAATTAAAACCTCCACTGGGATGAGCAGCCCCTGGGAGATGTCCGGGTCGCATTGGGCAAGCTCATTTTCCTCGAGCTCGCCCGACCCAGACCCCAGGCCGCCCGACCCAATGAGGGGTAACGGCACCGATAAAATGTCAATAGCTGCGGGTTCTCCCGCGACCCCCACCATGGGCAGGGTCTTGTCCCCATCCCCGGGAGTCACGTGCCGGACAGACACATCTGCCTCAGCCTCCCTAGGGACAGGCGACCCCTGCCGATCGCTGGTGATGATGTCAGCGGGGGGGGGGGGGGCGGGGCGCAGTACCCGCGGCGGGCGACGACTCCCCCTGCTCGGAGGGACCTTCCTCCTCCCGGTCCTCCTCCTCTTCCAGGGGGTCACGCCTTCTTTTTAGCATGGAGGGAGCGAGGGAGACCTCCATGTCTGCAGAGGCCTCCTCTTCTGCTCCCTCCGGCATAGCAGGTTTGTCGGGTTCCTCGGGCCCGAGCCCGGCCGCAGGTATTGGCGTTACCGCTGTGGCGGTTTCGGCCACAGGCTCGGGCACGAGGCCCCTCCCACTCGCGTCTGCCCGATTAACTCCGCGAGGAGCGCGGGTGTAAGGGGCGCAAGGGGCAAGGGCTGGCCATCCACGGGGGGACCCGCCCTAAGGTGTTTATTTTTCCGCCGCGCCTTCTTTCCGGCCGGACGTGCTCCCTCCCCCCCGCTGGAGGCCTTGGTGGCATCGGCCCCCGACGTCGACCGCGCATCAGATGTTCCCGACGCGCGGGCAGATCCGGGGGGAGGAGCGGTGGCGGCGCCAGCCTCGGCCGCACGAGATGATCCGGCGGCCTCGGAGGCGGGGCAGTTTTTCCGGATGTGCCCCACCTCCTTGCAGGCGTGGCACCGCACACCGTCCGACATCCAGAAGACGCGATAGGCGGTCCCCTCGTGGTGGATGACGAATGCCCCGTCGGTGTCCTCCTCCCGCGCCAGCTGGATAAACAGCTGGCGCCGGAAGGAGAAGACGTGGCGAAGGCTGGCTTCCCGGAAGCCGAGCGGGATGGGCGTAATCCCCGACCTCACCTCCCCAAGTTGGCATAAATGGGGGAGGAGGAGCTCACCAGGAACATAGGGCGGGACGTTCGAGATGACGATCCTCTGCGCGGTGGCCTCGAGAGGATCCACCGGCAGGAAGGTCCCGCCCACGGTGAGCCCCTTGGCGATGGCCAGGGACACCGCCTGCTCCGACCCCAGGAAGAACACAGCCTTCCCGTACATTTTTGAGGCCGCGACGATGGCTGAGGGGCCGACAATGCCAGCCATGGCTTTAACGCAGGCCTCAATGGTCATAGTGGGGTGAGTGTAGCTCTTCACCCCAAGTTTTTTTGTCATTAGTTTAAAAGGTGACGGGGCAGCAGAAGCAGCGGGAGCATCTGTGGCTGTGGCTGCCACTCCCGCATAAGTCCTGGCTGGCCCCGCCACCGGCGAAGATGCAGTCGCCATTATGGGGTGTTTTTATAAGGGCTACACTCAACCCAAGTCACAGGCCTGAAGGTGTTAATGGCCTCAGGTAATTTTTGGTCCTCTATTGAGCAGAGGGAGCTGTTTAAAATGAAGACACACCTCTCCCCTTATTGATTGAAATTGGCAATTAATAAATAAAGATGAAATTGAGGTGCCTCAGAGAAATAGGCAGAGAGAGACAAAGAGAGAGAGAGAGAGGGGGTGTGGGAAGGAGGGAGGGAGGCCGCAAAGGCAGGGCTGCCACTCAGGATGGTGGGTGGGTGTTGGCAGGGGTGCACTCTCCGATGGGAATTTAAAGTCTTTGAAGGTGGTCTTCTGGCAGGGGGAGAAGATGTCTTCACCTGGGAAAGCTGGAGATGCCCCAGGCTCAGTCCCACACCAGGTCTTAACGATGTAATTGGACTTCACCTAGGCAGCTCTCGGTACTATATACATCAACTGAAATAATCATTTATAGTTCAGTCTTTGAGGAGGCTTCCTGATCCTGACTGGATAGCGCCTTTCTCGAGTATCCTGTTCTTGCGGCAGAGTTGATTCTGGTTCATTGTCATTGGTTGGTTCGTCAGCTTCCAATACCACTGCTTCTGAGGTAGACGCAATCTGTACTTCGGGTTGATTACCAGGTGCAGCTGCTCGTGGTATGGGTTTGGCTTGTTCCTGTGACTCTAAAATCTGGTCAGCATGGCGTCTCACGATGCTCTCTCCAACGTCCACTGTGTACATTAGTGGTCCCTGCTGTGTGCATATCGTTCCTGGCTGCCATTTTTCTGTTCGGTAGTCGCGGGCCAAGACTGGTTGCCCTATCTTGAAGCTCCTGGTTGGCTTCTCATTTATATGCTGGAATTGCTTATCCTCAACATCTCGTCTTATGTTTGGTTTGAGCAAATCCAGGCGACATCTTAGCCTTCGGTTGAAGAACATTATGGCTGGAGCTTGGTTGGTGACTGCATGTGTCGCATTCTGGTAAGCAAACAAGAAATTATCCACCTTGTGTTTTAGTGGTATGTCGTCATTATTCATTGCCTTTATTGCCTTTTTAAAGGTCTGAACCTCTCAGCCAATCCATTTGTGGCTGGATGATATGGGGCAGATGTGTAATGTTTCACCCCATTATTCCTCAGAAACGTCCGGAAATCCTCAGACACAAACTGTGGCCCATTGTCGGAGCAAATCTGTTCTGGCAAGCCATTCCTGGTGAAGATGGTCCGTAGGGCTGCAATAGTTTTCTCCGTGGTGGTGGAGGACATTTTGATGACCTCTGGTCATTTCGAATGGGCGTTCACAGCGATTAGGAACATTGAGTCCATAAATGGACCAGCAAAATCAATGTGTACCCGTTGCCATGGAGATGAGGGCCACTCCCATGGATGTAGCAGGGCCTGTGGTGGAGCGTTTTGGACCTTCTGGCATCCTGTGCATCTCTTGGTCATATCCTCGATTTCTTTATCGATTCCCGGCCACCACACAAACGCCCTGGCTAGGCTCTTCATTTTTACCCCTCCCAGATGACCCTCATGAAGCTCATTGAGCACTCTATCTCTCAACTTGGGTGGAATTACCACTTGGGATCCACGCATCAAGGTCCCCTGGCACACTGACAGCTGTTCTCTCCTTGGCGAGAATGCTAGCAACAGTGAGTCGCCATGTGCTGGCCATCCCTTCACCGTCAAATCATAGACCCGAGAGAGTGTCGGGTCATTTCGGGTTTCCTTCTCTATACTTGAGTTTGTAACAGGTAGACATTCGACTACGGCCGCATGGAATATCTCAACAGGGTCCACTGCAGGTGCTTCCTCTACCATAGGCAACGGTAGGCGCGACAGCCCATCAGCATTTCCATGCTGTTTCGTACCCTTGTACTCTATGTCGCACTGATGTGCCCCAAGAAAAAGTGACCATCTTTGCAGCCGTTGCGCCGTCATCACTGGAACGCCCTTCTTTGGGTTAAAAATGGAGACCAGGGGCTGATGTTCAGTCAGTAGGGTGAATTTCTGCCCGTGCAGATAGTGATTGAACTTCTTCACCCCCCACACCAGGCTGAGGGCCTCCCTGTCAATCTGGGCGTAGTTACGCTCGGCTGAGGTTAACGAGCGCGACGCAAAGGCTATTGGCCTCTCTGAACCGTCAAGGAATTTGTGTGACAGCACCGCTCCGATGCGATAGGGAGTCGCATCACATGCTAACCGAATCGGTAGTGTTGGATTGTAGTGGGCCAATACTTCTTTTGAAGTGATTAGGCATTTACATTTCTGAAAGGCACGCTTACACTCATCACTCCATTTCCATGTTACTCCAGTTTGCAGCAGGGCATTCAGTGGGTGCAGAATTGTAGATAAATTCAGCAAGAACTTATGGTAGTAGTTCACCAACCCGAGGAACGACCTCAGTTGCGACACATTTTCCGGTGCTGGAGCCTTGACTACAGCCTCAATCTTGTCCGGCGACTTATGCAACCCTTCCTCATCAATCATGTGGCCACAATACGAGATTTGTCTCCTGAAGAACTCGCATTTGGGGCGGTTGGCTCGTAGCCCATATCCCTGTAATCTCGTGAGCACATGCTCCAGGTTGGCAAGGTGTTCACTGTCATTTTCGCCCGTAACCAGGATGTCATCCAAATAACACTGCTTCCCTGGGATCCCTCACAGGACTTGTTCCATCGCCCTCTGCCAAATAGCCGGGGCTGATGCTACCCCGAATACCAGTCGATTGTACTGGTAAAGGCCTTTGTGAGTGTTTATCGTGAGGTATTTCCTAGATGCTTCGTCCACCTCTATTTGTAGATACGCTTGGGCCAGATCAATCTTTGTAAAGCATTTCCCTCTAGATAGTGAGGCAAAAATATCTTCTATCCATGGAAGTGGATATTGTACTGTGTGCAGGACTGGGTTCACAGTTACCTTGAAGTCCCCACAGATGCGAACCTTCTTCGGTTTCCCAGGCGTGCTGCTCAATGATTTCTTCATTACAGGAACGATGGGTGTGGCCCACTCGCTCCAGTCCACCTTGGACAGCACACCCGAACGCTCCAGATTCTCCAGCTCTGCTTCAATGGCTGGGCGGATCGCGTAAGGTACCGGTCTGGCCTTAAAAAATTTTGGGTTTGTGTTATCTTCGATTTTTATCGTTGCCGTTACTCCTTTTAGAGTCCCAAGTCCTTGTTGGAACACCTCTTTCACGTCAGTTAGAATCTTTGACAGTCATCTAGGTGTGACGTCATCATCCTTTTTATCAGTCACAGTTAACGCCTGAATGGAATGCCAATCCAATTGTATTTTTCGGATCCATTCACGTCCCAATAATGGTGGTCCTCCATCTGGTAGTATATATAGACACAGTTTCTGTGTTTCCTTGCCGTTGTATTCAACTGGCACCCTTATTTTTCCTCTGGGGTAGACTTTTTGCCCCGTGTATGTCTTCAATACAATGGACGTGTCCTTCAAGGGTATGTGTGAGAAAAGCCGCTCATAGTCTCGTCGATTCATGACAGTTAGGCCTGATCCTGTGTCCAATTCCATCTTTACTGGGGACCCTGCTATCATGAGGGTGACCCAAATGGTTCGCTGGTCCTCCTTTGCGATCATGTTGTGTAACTTTAGACAACTTAGTCTCCTGCTCCTGGAGTCCTTATCACTCTCCTGATCTTCCGAACTACTGTCTGTCAATTTCTTTACTTTCTTGTACTTTTCCTTAGTAGTTCTTGTAGTGTTGGTTTTCTTTCCAGACCTGCAGACTCTTGCTATGTGTCCCATTTTCCCACATTGCCTGCATACTTTGTCCTTAATCCAGCAGTCCTTCTGATCATGGGTTGTTCTGCCGCAGCGATAGCACTTTTCTGCTCCATACGCCCTTTCGTTAGCGCTGTATTCCTGTGGTTTTTGTTGTATTTCCGCAGCTCCCCGTGCTGCTGCTTCGTAGGATACTGCCACGCTGAAAGCCTGTTCTAGCATCAGGTCCTTTTTCGAAAGTAGTCGTTTCTGGGTTACTTCACTCTGGAGCCCACAGACAAACTTATCCCGCAAGGTGTCTGCCAGTCCTGCTCCGAACTGGCACTGCTTCGATAACTTGCGTAGTTCCGTAAGATAGTCAGCATTGCTCTCATCTTTGTGCTGGTTTCTTTTATGGAACTTGAATCTTTCTGCTATCAGCAGCGGTGTAGGGTTTAGGTGTTCTTGTAAGATATTAACCATCTCCTCAAAACTTATCTCTATTGGTTTAGCTGGGGTAATTAAATTCCGCAATAGGCCGTACGTTCTCGCGCCCATCAAATTTAATAATACCGACGCCTTCTTTCCATCGGCCACCTCATTTGCCTTGCAGTACACTTCAATTCTTTCCACATACGTGGTCCAGTCTTCTACCTCGTTGTCAAACGCAGTGATACTGCCACTCTTCGGCATCTTGGGTGATTTAAAATGGCGCCTCCCGCGCTTTTTCTTCTTCACCAATGAATTAAAATGGCACCTCACACGCTTTTCCTTCTTCCCCAATGGAATAAAATGGTGCCTACCGTGCTTTTCCTTCTTCCACTTGTTGCCAGGCTGCTCCTAGCGTTCTGCAGGGTAATGGCGGTGACCCGCGGCTTCGGCACATCTCACTTTTCCTTCCCCTTGTTTTATTTTTGCTATGCTGCCCGGTTCTTGAGCACCGAGCGCCCTGTGCGCTCCACCCTCTCTCTCTCTCTCTCTCTCTCCTTTCCTCCCGACGACGCTGCACGGCCCCTTTGCAGAGCCGCTCAATCGAGTTTCAGCCCGCCGCAGTCCGGAAGGATCAGCGCACTACCTGCTCCCAGCACGATTTGCTGGAACACCTTGACTGGGGAGCCAAGCCCAGCTCTTCACAGCCTCTCCTGCAACTCTCCGAACTCCGATGGATCCTTGGGCGGTTGCCCGCGGTCGACGCCCGTTGTTCTGACTTCGACCTCCAAGAAGCTTCTTCTCAGGGAAAGATCCCCGTGAGGTGATGCAGTACTGCAGGTGAGTTCGAACCTGCTCGTCGCCACTGCAGTGTCCGTGCCTTAATAATACACAGGCTGCAGGAGAACAATAATAACAGGTATTTACTTGAACAGAGCCTAACTTAAGACTGACGTACAGAAGCCTGCAATGGCTTTATATACAGGGGTGGTCACTGCCGGTACTGCAGTATAGAATCATTTCTTCACTTAAAGGTACATACACAACACAAAGAGTTGGAGCAGTCTGAATCCAATCCAAACCAGCCCAATGGAGAGTTCAATTCCAATCCAAACCAGCCCAATGGAGAATTCAAATCCAATCCAAACCAGCCCAATGGAGAATTCAAATCCAATCCAAACCAGCCCAATGGAGAGTTCAAATCCAATCCAAACCAGCCCAATGCAGAGTTCCAATCCAATCCAAACCAGCCCAATGAAGAATTCAAATCCAATCCAAACCAGCCCAATGGAGAATTCAAATCCAATCCAAACCAACCCAATGAAGAGTTCAAATCCAATCCAAACCAGCCCAATGGAGAATTCAAATCCAATCCAAACCAGCCCAATGGAGAGTTCAAATCCAATCCAAACCAGCCCAATGAAGAGTTCAAATCCAATCCAAACCAGCCCAATGGAGAATTCAAATCCAATCCAAACCAGCCCAATGAAGAATTCAAATCCAATCCAAACCAGCCCAATGAAGAGTTCAAATCCAATCCAAACCAGCCCAATGGAGAATTCAAATCCAATCCAAACCAGCCCAATGAAGACTTCAAATCCAATCCAAACCAGCCCAATGGAGAATTCAAATCCAATCCAAACCAGCCCAATGGAGAATTCAAATCCAATCCAAACCAGCCCAATGAAGACTTCAAATCCAATCCAAACCAGCCCAATGGAGAATTCAAATCCAATCCAAACCAGCCCAATGGAGAATTCAAATCCAATCCAAACCAGCCCAATGGAGAGTTCAAATCCAATCCAAACCAACCCAATGGAGAATTCAAATCCAATCCAAACCAGCCCAATGAAGAGTTCAAATCCAATCCAAACCAGCCCAATGGAGAATTCAAATCCAATCCAAACCAACCCAATGAAGAGTTCAAATCCAATCCAAACCAGCCCAATGGAGAATTCAAATCCAATCCAAACCAACCCAATGAAGAGTTCAAATCCAAACCAAACCAGCCCAATGGAGAATTCAAATCCAATCCAAACCAACCCAATGAAGAGTTCAAATCCAATCCAAACCAGCCCAATGGAGAATTCAAATCCAATCCAAACCAGCCCAATGGAGAGTTCAAATCCAATCCAAACCAGCCCAATGGAGAATTCAAATCCAATCCAAACCAGCCCAATGGAGAATTCAAATCCAATCCAAACCAGCCCAATGGAGAATTCAAATCCAATCCAAACCAGCCCAATGGAGAATTCAAATCCAATCCAAACCAGCCCAATGGAGAATTCAAATCCAATCCAAACCAGCCCAATGGAGAATTCAAATCCAATCCAAACCAACCCAATGGAGAATTCAAATCCAATCCAAACCAGCCCAATGGAGAATTCAAATCCAATCCAAACCAGCCCAATGGAGAGTTCAAATCCAATCCAAACCAGCCCAATGGAGAATTCAAATCCAATCCAAACCAGCCCAATGGAGAATTCAAATCCAATCCAAACCAGCCCAATGGAGAATTCAAATCCAATCCAAACCAGCCCAATGGAGAATTCAAATCCAAACCAAACCAGCCCAATGGAGAATTCAAATCCAATCCAAACCAGCCCAATGGAGAATTCAAATCCAAACCAAACCAGCCCAATGGAGAATTCAAATCCAAACCAAACCAGCCCAATGGAGAATTCAAATCCAAACCAAACCAGCCCAATGGAGAATTCAAATCCAAACCAAACCAGCCCAATGGAGAATTCAAATCCAAACCAAACCAGCCCAATGGAGAATTGAAATCCAAACCAAACCAGCCCAATGGAGAATTCAAATCCAAACCAAACCAGCCCAATGGAGAATTCAAATCCAAACCAAACCAGCCCAATGGAGAATTCAAATCCAAACCAAACCAGCCCAATGGAGAATTCAAATCCAATCCAAACCAACCCAATGGAGAATTCAAATCCAAAGCAAACCAGCCCAATGGAGAATTGAAATCCAATCCAAACCAGCTCAATGGAGAATTCAAATCCAAACCAAACCAGCCCAATGGAGAATTCAAATCCAAACCAAACCAGCCCAATGGAGAATTCAAATCCAAACCAAACCAGCCCAATGGAGAATTCAAATCCAAACCAAACCAGCCCAATGGGGAGTTCAAATCCAAACCAAACCAGCCCAATGGAGAATTCAAATCCAATCCAAACCAGCCCAATGGAGAATTCAAATCCAAACCAAACCAGCCCAATGGAGAATTCAAATCCAATCCAAACCAGCCCAATGGAGAATTGAAATCCAATCCAAACCAGCCCAATGGAGAGTTCAAATCCAATCCAAACCAGCCCAATGGAGAATTCAAATCCAATCCAAACCAACCCAATGGAGAATTCAAATCCAATCCAAACCAGCCCAATGGAGAATTCAAATCCAAACCAAACCAGCCCAATGGAGAATTGAAATCCAATCCAAACCAGCCCAATGGAGAATTCAAATCCAATCCAAACCAGCCCAATGGAGAATTGAAATCCAACCCAAACCAGCCCAATGGAGAATTCAAATCCAAACCAAACCAGCCCAATGGAGAATTGAAATCCAATCCAAACCAGCCCAATGGAGAATTGAAATCCAAACCAAACCAGCCCAATGGAGAATTCAAATCCAAACCAAACCAGCCCAATGGAGAATTGAAATCCAATCCAAACCAGCCCAATGGAGAATTCAAATCCAATCCAAACCAGCCCAATGGAGAATTCAAATCCAATCCAAACCAGCCCAATGGAGAATTCAAATCCAATCCAAACCAGCCTAATGGAGAATTCAAATCCAATCCAAACCAGCCCAATGGAGAATTCAAATCCAATCCAAACCAGCCCAATGGAGAATTCAAATCCAATCCAAACCAGCCCAATGGAGAATTCAAATCCAATCCAAACCAGCCTAATGGAGAATTCAAATCCAATCCAAACCAGCCCAATGGAGAATTCAAATCCAATCCAAACCAGCCCAATGGAGAATTCAAATCCAATCCAAACCAGCCCAATGGAGAATTCAAATCCAATCCAAACCAACCTAATGGAGAATTCAAATCCAATCCAAACCAGCGCAATGGAGAATTCAAATCCAATCCAAACCAGCCTAATGGAGAGTTCAAATCCAATCCAAACCAGCCCAATGGAGAATTCAAATCCAATCCAAACCAGCCCAATGGAGAATTCAAATCCAATCCAAACCAGCCCAATGGAGAATTGCAATCCAAACCAAAGCAGCCCAATGGAGAGTTCAAATCTCCTATAATTTGGAACAATTAGTCTGGTGAAGAGAGGATTAGAGGTGTGAAAGGGAAAAATACTGCAATAACGTAATAAACGCTGCACTTCTGAAATAAAAACAGAAAATACTGGAACTACACAGCCGGTCCGGCAGCATCTGTGGAGAGAGAAACAGAGTTAACGTTATAGGTTGCTTTCGTCACTTCTGAAGATGGGCTATGGTATCTTACGATAGATTTAACCCGTGCTGCGGTAATCTGCTGTGGAAGTGTTTGATGTTTCCCATATCACATAAAAAGTGGCAAAAATTTTCAGTTTTCCAACACTGAATATTTTGATGATAAAAAAATGTATGCATGCCTTTATTCACCAGAGATTATTACCCGGCAGGTTAAATGTCATCATGCTTTTAAAGCAGCAATCATCATTTAAACTGTTTCTATTAATCAGCTGGTTTCCATTAAGATGATCATTTGAAAATTGTATTGCCATGATCATGATCCCACTTGCTCACCCAGGTGTGATCCGGTTCTAGGATTGCCACCTACTTTACTCATTGATAACTCTTCACGGTTTAATGTCACAGACATACCAATCATGAGTTTGGGCATCCAATTGCCAGAAAAAAAACAGCCTTTATCCTGATTTTAGGAAATCGTAACCCAATTTGGTTTGAAAGTAGAATCTATCTTCAGAATGGAAAACAGGAGCCAGGATGCAAATAAAGTATTTCATTTTAAAAAAAAGAAAAAGATAGATTTGATGGAAAAAGTAAAAATAAAGTTAAAATAATAAAAGAAGGAGAATAAGTAAAAGGGGAAGGATCATAGAATCCCCTTCATGTATTTACCCCATTCCCTTTGAAAGTTATTGTTGAATCTGCTTCCATCACCCTTTCAGACAGTGCATTCCAGATCATAACAACTTGCTACGTAAAAGGATTTCTCCCCATTTCACCTCTGGTTCTTTTGCCGATTACCTTTTATAATTACACTTAAAGAGAGAGAGAGAGCAGAAGTTTTAACACAGGAATAAAGCTACGCCTGCCTTTTGAATGCTTCATTACTGTAATATTAGTATTTGATTCAGTGCCACTGTGCACCCAAAATGATTTTTTAAAAATGGGCAGGACAGAAAGCCTGCAATTTCGTTCGCTCTGCCCATGGATCAAAGGCTACCCTTGCCATTTTGTAAAACATTAGGGCCTAGAAATTGGGTATAGCCCCACTTGGGGCGTTAGAATTGGCAGAGCGCAAATTTTATAGCCAGACGCAACTTATCGACACCTCGTGTGATATTGGGTTGCAGCGCCCCAAAGGTGATTGAGGCACGAGTTCCGGCGTTACACGGGGCACCTAAGGCGCTAACATGCCGGCGCAACCCAATATCGGGGCGTCCAGCCGCAGCGCAGGTGCTCTCAATTACCCGTGACCACGAGACTTCCAGGCGCCGGCCAGCTCTTAAAGGGGTGGGTCAGGCAGCTCCAGCATCCACACTCTGCGCCTTGTAGGCCTGCAAATCGGCGCAGGCCCTTCTCTGGTGCAAAATACTTGGAGCATATGGAGAGGGTGAGGCAGAGAGCAGAGCGCTTCACCAATGAGTCTCTGGAGGAATTGGTGGCCGCAGTGGAGCGGCGAGATGTCCTCTACCCCAACAATGGCAGGAGGCCTAATCATAAGGACTACCGACGAGCTTGGAGGGATGTTTCTCAGAGGGTCAACTCCAGCAGCATGGCGACCAGGAGCCCTGTGCAGTGCAGGAAGAAATTCAACGACCTCACTCGGCTCGTGAGTGTTAGATCCGTGATTCTGAGAGTATGATGTTTTTCAATAACCACACGAATGCTGTAACTTAACAATCAACAGGTATTTACTGGAGTAGGGTAGTCTCAAGACTGGGGGTACAGAGGCATGCTCAAGGCTTATATACAGGTGTGGTCACTGCCGGTACTACAGTATACAGGAGCTGTAAAAGTAGTTCTCTCTTAAAGGTACATACACTACAATTCCTCCCCTTTTAGATTAGCAGTATCCATAATATTCAAATAACAATTAACACTTTAACATGTACATTAAACAACAATATTCCATTTATAGATTCAGTCTTTGGGGCGGCTTCCTGACCCTTTCGGGATAGCGCCTTTCCTGAGGTTCTTGTTCTTGGTGCGGAGGCGATTCTGTCCCCTTTTCGTCGGTTAGTTCATCGGTTTCCACTGCTACTGGTTCTGAGGTAGATGCTACCGGTATGTCGGGTTCATCCCCAGGTACTCGAGACATGGGGTTGACTCGTTCCTGTGACGCTAAGATCTGATCGACGTGGCGTCTCACAATGTTCTCCCCGACATCCACTGTGTACATTAATGGCCCCTGCCTTGTGCATATCGTTCCAGGTTGCCATTTCTCTGTTCGGTAGTCACGGGCCAAGACTGGTTGTCCTACATTGAAGCTCCTTGTCGGCTTCTCATTGATGTGCTGGAATTGTTTATCCTTAACATTTCTTTGCACATTTGGTCTGAGCAAATCCAGACGAGATCTCAACCTTCGGTTAAAGAACATCATGGCCGGGGTCTGGTTGGTGACTGCATGTGTCGCATTTCTGTAGGCTAATAGGAAATTGTCCACCTTATGCTGTAGTGGAATTTCATTGTTGCACATGGCCTTTATCGCCTTTTTAAAGGTTTGTACGAACCTCTCAGCCAATCCATTTGTGGCTGGATGATACGGGGCGGATGTGTAATGCCTGACCCCATTCCTTCTCATAAATTTCCGAAACTCTTCGGACACAAACTGTGGTCCATTATCAGAGCAAATCTGCTCTGGCAAGCCGTTCCTGGCAAATATGGTCCGTAGGACTGCAATCATTTTCTCTGTAGTGGTTGAGGACATTTTTATCACCTCAGGCCATTTCGAGTGAGCATCCACTGCTATTAAGAACATTGAGTCCATGAATGGACCAGCAAAATCAATATGCACCCGTTGCCATGGAGTGGAGGGCCACTCCCATGGGTGTAGAGGGGCATGTGGTGGTGCATTTTGGACCTTCTGGCATCCTGAGCAGCTCTTGGTTAGGTCCTCGACTTGTTGATCAATCCCCGGCCACCACACATAAGCCCTAGCAAGGCTTTTCATTTTCACCCCTCCCAGGTGACCTTCATGAAGCTCATTTAGCACTCTCTCCCTTAACTTGGGTGGAATCACCACTCGGGATCCACACATCACTGTCCCCTGGCATACTGACAGCTGTTCTCTTCTGAATGAGAATACTGGCAACAGTGAGTCGCCATGTGTTGGCCATCCCCTCACTGTCAAATCATATACACGAGACAGTGTCGGATCATAGCGGGTCTCTTTCTCTATATCCGCATTCGTTACTGGCAATCGTTCAATTATTGACGAATAAAATATCTCGATAGGGTCCACTGCTGGTGCTTCCTCCACAGTAGGCAGTGGCAGGCGTGATAGCCCATCAGCGTTTCCATGCTGTTTCGTGCCTTTATATTCTATTTCATATTGATTCGCCCCTAGAAACAGGGACCATCTTTGTAACCGTTGTGCAGTCATCACTGGAACGCCCTTCTTAGGATTAAAGATGGAGAGAAGTTGTTGGTGGTCAGTCAGCAAGGTGAACTTCTGCCCATGCAGATAGTGGTTGAATTTTTTTACTCCCCATACTAGGCTGAGGGCCTCCCTGTCAATCTGGGCATAGTTGCGCTCAGCTGAGGTTAGTGGCCGAGACGCAAAGGCTACTGGCCTCTCCAACCCGTCTGGAAATTTGTGCAACAGCACCGCTCCAATACCATAGGGTGATGCATCACATGCCAAACGAATAGGTAGTGCTGGGTTGAAATGGGCCAACACCTCTTTTGATGTGATCAATTCTTTACACTTCTGGAAAGCTCGTCTACGTTCGTCATTCCACTTCCATGGTACCCCTGTTTGCAGTAGGGTGTTCAGTGGGTGTAATACCGTGGACAAATTTGGTAAGAACTTATGGTAGTAGTTTACCAGCCCAAGGAACGACCTCAGTTGTGACACATTTTCCGGTGCTGGAGCCTTGACTACTGCCTCAATCTTTTCAGGGGACTTATGTAACCCCTCTTCATCGATGACGTGGCCACAATACGAGATCTGCTTCTGGAAAAACTCGCACTTGTGGCGATTAGCTCGTAGCCCATATTCCTTTAATCTGGTGAGCACCTTCTCCAAGTTGGCGAGGTGATCACTGTCATTTTCTCCCGTGACCAGGATGTCGTCCAAATAACACTGGGTCCCTGGAATCCCTTGTAGGACTTGATCCATCGCCCTTTGCCAAATAGCCGGAGCCGATGCTACCCCGAACACCAGCCGATTGTATTGATAGAGACCTTTATGAGTGTTGATCGTGAGGTATTGTTTCAAGGCTTCTTCTACCTCCATTTGTAAGTACTCCTGGGCGAGATCAATTTTGGTGAAGCGTTTACCTCCAGATAGCGAGGTGAAAATATCCTCAATTCGTGGAAGCGGATATTGTACTGTGTGAAGGACTGGGTTCACTGTCACCTTAAAATCCCCACAGATGCGGACCTTCTTTGGTTCCCCAGGCGTATTACTCAACGACCTCTTCATTACAGGAACGATGGGTGTAGCCCACTTGCTCCAGTCTACTTTGGACAGTACTCCTGAACATTCTAACCCTTCCAGCTCTGCTTCAACGGCTGGTCTGATCGCATAAGGCACTGGTCTGGCCTTAAGAAACTTTGGGCTTGCATTTTCCTCTATTTTAATCGTTGCTGTTACGCCTTTTAGTGTTCCGAGTCCCTCCTGGAACACTTCTTTTGCATGAGTTAGCATTTTTGACAGTCGTCCAGGTGTGACGTCGTCATCCTTTTTGGCCTCAACCTTCAGTGCCTGTATGGAATGCCAATCTAATTGTATCTTCCGGATCCATTCACGTCCTAGCAGTGGTGGTCCTCCATCTGGCAATACATATAAGTCCATTTTAGGTATTTCCTGGCCTTTGCATATCACTTTCACCCTTATTTTTCCTTTGGGGTAGACATATTGCCCTGTGTACGTCTTCAAGACAATCTCTGTAGCTTACAAGGGTATATGTGAAAATAGCCGCTTGTAGTCCCTTTGGTTTATGACTGTTAGGGCTGATCCTGTGTCCAATTCCATTTTCACTTGGACTCCGTCTATCTTGAGTGTAACCCAGATAGTCTGGTGATCCTCCATTTTGGTTACCTTATGTAGTTTCAGACAACCCAGCTCCTTGCTTCCGGAGTCTGTGTCACTTTTCTGTTCGTCTGAACTACTGTCCATCACCTTGTGTACCTTTTTGTACTTCTCCTGTGGAGATTTCTTGCTGTTGGTTTTCTTCCCAGACCTGCAGACTCTTGCTATGTGTCCTGCTTTTCCACACTGTCTGCACACTTGGTCCTTGAACCGACAATCCTTCTGGTCGTGTGTTGTTCTGCCGTAGCGATAACACTTCCCTGTTCCATAGGACATTTCATTGATGCCATATTCTTGCGGTCTCCGTTGTATCTCTGCAGCGCCCCTTGCAGCTGCTTCGTGTGATACTGCCATACTGAAAGCCTTATCCAGCGTAAGATCCTTTTCTGATAGAAGCCGTTTCTGGGTTCCTTCACTTTGAAGCCCACATACAAACTTGTCCCTTAATGTAGCTGCTAGTCCCACTCCAAACTGGCAGTGTTTTGATAGCTTGCGCAGTTCCGTTAAGTACTCAGCATTGCTTTCGTCTTTGTGTTGGTTCCTTTTATGGAACTTAAATCATTCTGCTATCAGCAGCGGTGTGGGGTTTAAGTGGTCCCGTAGGATTTCTACTATGCTTTCGAAATTCTTATTCACAGGCTTCTCTGGGGTTTTTAGGTTTCGCAGTAACCCATAAGTTTTTGCACCCATGAAATTTACAAAACCAGTGCTTTCCTAGCATCTGGCACTTCATTCGCCCTGCAGTACACCTCAATACGTTCCACATATGTTGCCCAATCTTCGACTTCATTGTCGAACGTAGAGATACTGCCACTCTTTGGCATCCCTGGGTGTGATTTAACTGTCAAAAATGGCGTCTCCCGTGCTTTCCCTTCTTCTCCGCTGGCACAAAATGGCGTCTCCCGCGCTTTCCTTTCTTCCCGCGCTCGCCCTTCTCCGCTGCGGCTTCTAAAAATGGCGTCTCCTGCGCTCTTCCTTCTTCTCCCCACGGACACTGTTCAGCCCTTGAGCCCTGGCTGCGCGCTGTGCGTTTTTTTTCTTTGCACCTTTCCCGTTTCCGCTGCTCGGTCCTGAACCCGGCTGCTGCTTTACCCTCCCTCTCTCCGTTTTGTTTTTCCTCGACGCCGCTCGGTTTTCAACCCCCGGCTGCGCCCTGTGCGCTTCACCCTCTATCTTACCCCGTCGACGCTGCTCGGCTTTTTCTCTGCCGTCGGTCGGCTCCAGCCGCCGCTGTCCGGGAAGGGTCTGCGCTGTACCTGGTACCTGTCATCAGTCTGTTGCTGATCGTCGTGGCTGGGAAACCAAGCCCGGCTCTCCACAGCCTCCCCTGCGATGTTCACTCTCTGCCGGATGACTGGGCAGTTGCTCGTGGTCGACGCCCGTGTTTCTGGCCTCGACTTTCTTCCACAGCCCTACCGGAGCGAATCCTCGAAGGGAAATGCAGAGTTGCAGGTAGATTCGAATCGACTCTCGTCGCCACTGTTAGATCCGTGATTCTGAGAGTATGAAGTTTTTCAATAACCACACGGATCCTGTAACTTAACAATCAACAGGTATTTACTGGAGTAGGGTAGTCTCAAGACTGGGGGTACAGAGGCATGCTCAAGGCTTATATACAGGTGTGGTCACTGCTGGTACTACAGTATACAGGAGCTGTAAAAGTAGTTCTCTCTTAAAGGTACATACACTACAGTGAGGGTGAGTGGAGTTAATGTAAACTTATGCATCCCTCCATTAGCACCTGACTTTATGGCTACAGGGTGTGCCATGCCCCACTGGCCATCTGTCAGCAAGCACCCATGGCCCTTTCTGGTCACACACATGCACATTTGACTCAGGGCATCACGTAAGGGCTGGTCCACCATGGGGGGCATGAGATGATAACCCAGGGCATCATGTAAGGGCTGATCTACCATGGGGGGCATGAGATGATAACCCAGGGCATCATGCAAGGGCTGTTCCACCATGGGGGGCATGAGATCATCATTCAGGGCATCATGTAACATCACTTCCTGTCCTTTGCCCTGCAGGCCAAGCTGGCGAGAAACCGCAAGGAGCAGCATCGCACCGGAGGAGGCCGTCCTAAGAACATAAGAACATAAGAACATAAGAAATAGGAGCAGGAGTAGGCCAATCGGCCCCTTGAGCCTGCTCCGCCATTCAATAAGATCATGGCTGATCTGAACCTAACCGCCAATCCACTATCACAGAACCATCTCCTGAATCTAACAGAATTAGACACACGAAATAGGAGCAGGATCAGGCTACACGGCCCCTGGGCCTGCTCCGCTATCCACAGGGCCATGTCTGATCCGAACCTAGACTCATGTCCAATTTCCTGCCTGCTCCCCGTAACCCTTAATTCCATTTACTTCTAGGAAACTGTCTATTTCTGTTTTAAATTTATGTAATGATGTAGCTTCTGCAGCTTTTTGGGGCAGCATATTCCATGGACCTACCACCCTCTGAGTGAAGTAGTTCCTCCTCATCTCAGTTTTGAAAGAGCAGCCCCTTATTCTAAGACTATGCCCCCTAGTTCTAGTTTCACCCATCATCGGGAACATCTTCCCCGCATCCACCCGATCCAACCCCTTCACAATCTTATATGTTTCAATAAGATCGCCTCTCATTCTTCTGAACTCCAATGAGTAGAGTCCCAATCTACTCAACCTTTCCTCATATGTCCATCCCCTCATCCCCGGGATTAATCGAGTGAACCTTCTTTGTACTGACTCGAGAGCAAGTATGCCCTTTCTTAAGTATGGACAGCAAAACTGTACGCATTATTCCAGGTGCGGTCTCACCAATACCTTGTACAACTGAAGCAATACCTCCCTATTTTTATATTCTATCCCCCTAGCAATGAAAGCCAACATTCCATTGGCCTTCTTAATCACTTGCTGCACCTGCATACTAACCTTTTGAGTTTCGTGCACCAGGACCCCCAGATTCCTTTGTACTTCAGTACTTTCCAGTTTCTTGCCATTAAGATAATAACTTGCTCTACGATTTTTCCTGCCAAAGTGCATAACCTCACACTTTCCAGTATTGTATTCCATCTGCCAAATCTCTGCCCACTTACTTAGCCTGTCTATGTCCCCTTGCAGGTTTTTTATGTCCTCCTCACTCACTACTTTCCCTCCCATCTTTGTATCATCTGCAAACTTTGATATGTTACACTCGGTCCCCTCCTCCAAATCGTTAATATAGATTGTAAAGAGTTGGGGACCCAGCACTGACCCCTGCGGAACACCACTAGTTACTGATTGCCAGTCTGAGAATGAACCATTTATCCCAACTCTCTGCCTTCTGTTAGATAGCCAATCCTCTATCTATGCCAGAATATTACCCCCAATCCCGTGATTTTTATCTTAAGAAATAATCTTTTGTGTGGCACCTTGTCAAATGCCTTTTGGAAGTCTAAATACACTACATCCACTGGTTCCCCTTTATCCACCCTATATGTTACTTCCTCAAAGAACTCCAGCAAATTTGTCAAACATGACTTCCCCTTCATAAAACCATGCTGACTTTGTCCTATTAAATTATGATTATCCAAATGTCCTGTTACTGTCTCCTTAATAATAGACTCCAAAATTTTACCTACCACAGATGTTAGGCTAACCGGTCTATAGTTTCCAGCCTTCTGTCTACTGCCCTTTTTAAATAAGGGTGCTACATTAGCAGTTTTCCAGTCTGCCGGGACCTTTGCCGAGTCCAGGGAGTTTTGGAAAATGATTACCAATGCATCCACAATCCCTACCGCCACTTCCCTCAAGACCCTAGGATGTAAGCCATCAGGTCCAGGTAATTTATCCACCTTGAGTCCCATTATTTTACCGAGTACCACTTCCTTAGTGATTTTGATCGTGTTTAGCTCCTCCCCCCCTTTAGCCCCCTGTTTGTCCAGTGTTGGGATATTCTTAGTGTCTTCTACTGTAAAGACTGATATAAAATATTCATTCAGTGTATTTGCCATCTCCATATTTCCCACCATTAATTTCCTGGTCTCATCCTCTAAGGGACCAACATTTACTTTAGCCACCCTTTTTCTTTTTATATAACTAATAAAAACTCTTACTATCTGTTTTTATATTTTTTGCTAATTTACTTTCATAATCTATCTTCCCTTTCTTAATCAATCTTTTTGTTATTTTTTGCTGTCTTTTAAAGTTTTCCCAATCCTCTATCCTCAACTGGAGCCTCTGACGGATCTCGAGGAGAGAGTCCACCAGATTATGGGAGGACGTCTGAGTGGTCCTGTCACCACTGCAGCTGCCGACCCCATTGTCCACAGTGATGGTAAGGTTCTCTACTATTGCAGCTGTCACCTTCCAGTTGTTTCCCCCGCCAGCATGCTTTCTCAATGTGGAGCCATGTCATAGCATTGCCGCACTGTTGCATCCCTTGCTGCCAAACTGTCCTTTTGCTAAAGCCACTTTTCAACCTCCCTGCTTTCAGATGCTGCATCACCAGCTCGGGAGTCGGCCCCTCAAGCTGCCAGTGCCAGTGCCTCCGGAGGCGACGACCAGGAGGAAGCCGGACCATCCGTGCCAGCCTCAGGGGAGCCACCGCATCTGGAACTGGGGATAGTAGTTCCCTTGAGGGGAGGGAGGTGCTCTGATGAGGAGCCAGTTGCAGGAACCAGCGGCCTGCAGCAACGCGCGGGAGGTAGGGACGCTCGGGGGCTGTCTCCCCGGAGGGCGAGTCAGGCCACCATGACTGCTGCACAGAGTGCAGAGGAGGTGTGTAGCCTTGCCGAGATGAGCGCCCAGGCCCGGCTCAGGCACACTGAGCTGATGGCTGCAGTGGGGAGGATGCCTGAGTCGATCGACACACTGGCAAAGAGTGTGCTGGACTTTGGGGCAGCAATGGAAAGGACTGTCCAGGGCTTCGGCCCAGCAATGGAAAGGTCTGTCCAGGGCTTGTCTGATGCAGTGGAAAGGTCTGTCCAGGGCTTGTCCGAGGCAGTGGAAACGTCTGTCCAGGGCTTGTCCGAGGCAATGGAAAGGTCTGTCCATGCCTTGCCCGAGGCAGTGGAAAGGAGTGTTCCGGCCTTGTCCGAAGCAGTGGAAAGGACTTTCCATGGCTTATCCGAAGCACTGGCACCTGCCACGCAGGTCCTCACTGCTGCCACACAGTCATTTGCTGGCCTCATCCACACGCAAATTGAGGCCACGCGAACACTCTCTGCTGCCAACCTAGCTGCATCAGGCAGGATCACCCCAGGCCCTTGCAGCACCACAGCAGGCCATGAATCTGTGGAGCAGTCGATTGTGGCGTATGATCGTGTGCGGCCCCGTCAGAGTGCTAGTTGATGTGCCATCAATAACTCAAAGACAAGAAGTTAAAGGATTCAACTGAAGGCTTTTAATTGCTAAGAACATTGCACGTCATTCCACATTGGATTCGTCTGGCAGAATGACTCATACAGCTCTTGAGACCTTTATATGACAAAAGACAGGGGCGGAGCCAATACACACAATAGGAGAAAAGGGGGCGGTACACACAATACAATGCAGGTAAAACACAGGGGCTGATGAAGACATATATTTCATCACATTCACCCCTTCTACAGATTTAGCCTGTCCGGGGGTGTGATAGTACTTCCCGAATGTCGCAACATTACCTCGGGTTCCGACCGGGAGTCCGTGGTGCCCTCCTGGGCATACCCATGTGCTGGGGATGTTGCAGGTACTTCTGGGGGTGGTGAGGATACCTCTGGGGATGGTGGAGGTTCTTCTGGGGGTGGTGAGGATGGGTCGTCGTCGCTTCCTGCCGAGGCGAGGTCCTTTATGGACACGGTGTCCTCACGCCCGTCGGCGTGCTTGACGTACGCGTACTGTGGGTTTGCGTGGAGTAGGTGTACTGCCTCCATGAGGGGATCCGTTTTGTGGCCCCTCACATGCTTCCGTAATAGGACTATCCCTGGGGTGGAGAGCCACGAAGGTAGGGACACTCCCGAGGTTGATTTGCGGGGAAAAACAAACATCTTCTCGTGAGGAGTGGCGTTAGTAGCAGTAAACAGTAGCGACCTTATCGAGTGGAGTACGTCTGGGAGGACCTCTTGCCAGCGGGAGGTAGGGAGGCCTTTAGACCTTAGTGCTAAGGTGACCGCCTTCCACACTGTCGCATTCTCCCTCTCCACTTGCCCATTACCCCGGGGGTTATAACTAGTGGTCCGACTCGTGGCTATCCCCTTCGACAGCAGGTATTGGCGCAGTTCGTCGCTCATGAACGACGCCCCCCCTGTCAGTGTGGATGTAGTTCGGCATGCCGAAAGTGCAAAACAGACTGCCGAGGCACTTGATGACCGTGGCACTGGTCATGTCTGGGCAGGGGTAGGCGAATGGGAAGCGGGAGTACTCGTCCACAATGTTGAGAAAGTACACATTGCGGTCGGTGGAGGGGAGTGGTCCCTTGAAGTCTAAGCTCAGGCACTCGAATGGCCGTGTTGCTTTGATCAGGTGGGCTCGGTCGGGCCTGTAAAAATGGGGCTTGCATTCCGCACAGGTGCGGCAGTCCCTGGTCATAGACCGGACCTCCTCGATGGAATAGGGCAGGTTACGGGATTTTATAAAGTGAAATAGCCGGGTGACCCCCGGGTGGCAGAGGCCATTGTGGAGGCCCTGTAGCCTGTCCCCCTGGATGCTGGCACACATCCCTCGTGATAGGGCGTCGGGGGATTTGTTGAGGGCCCCCAGCCTATATATTATGTCGTACTCAAACGTGGAGAGTTCGATCCGCCACCTGAGAATTTTGTCGTTCTTGATCTTCCCCCTCTGTTTGTTGTTAAACATGAAGGCTACCGACCGCTGGTCGGTAAGCAGGGTGAAGCGTTTGCTGGCTAGGTAGTGCCTCCAGTGCCGCACTGCCTCCACTATGGCCTGGGCCTCCTTCTCTACCGAGGAGTGCCTGATCTCGGGCCCTTGGAGGGTTCTTGAGAAAAAGGCTACGGGCCGCCCATCCTGGTTGAGGGTGGCTGCTAAAGCGAAGTCAGACGCATCGCTTTCGACCTGGAAAGGGATGTTTTCGTCCACTGCCCGCAGCGCGGCCTTCTCAATGTCGTGTTTAATGCTGCTGAAGGCAGCGTGGGCCTCGGCCGTGAGCGGGAAGGACGTTGATTTCAGGAGGGGACGGGCCTTGTCGGAATAATTGGGGACCCATTGGGCATAATAGGAGAAAAACCCCAGGCACCTTTTCAGGGCCTTGGGAGTGTTTGGTAGGGGTAGCTCCCGTAGGGGACGCAATCGGTCGGGGTCCGGACCGATTTCCCCGTTTTCCACCACGCAGCCCAGGATACAGAGGCGCGTGGTGCTAAAGACACACTTATCCTCGTTGTAGGTGAGATTGAGTCTGAGGGCGGTTTTCAGAAATCTCGCGAGGTTCGAGTCGTGGTCTTGCTGGTCATGGCTGCAGATGGTGACGTTGTCTAGGTATGGATAGGTGGCTGTTGACTGGTTCTCATCGACCATGCGGTCCATCTCCCACTGGAAGACCGAGACCCCATTCGCTACCCCAAAGGGGACTCTGAGGAAGTGGTAGAGGCGTCCGTTCGCCTCGAAGGCGATGTATGGATGGTCCTCCGGCCTAATGGGGAGCTGGTGGTATGCCGATTTTAGGTCGATGGTGGAAAACACCCGGTATTGCGCAATTTGGTTAACCATATCCACTATGCGGGGCAGAGGGTAGGCGTCTAGCTGGGTGTATAGATTAACCGTCTGGCTATAAACTATCACCATCCGCTTCTTTTCGCTACCCTTAACCACTACTACCTGGGCGCGCCACGGGCTGGTACTGCATTCGATGATACCCTCCCGCTTGAGTCTTTCTACTTCAGACGCAATGAACCATCTGTCCTCCCAGCTGTACCACCTACTCTTGGTCGCTATGGGTCGACAGTTGGGTGCGAGGTTGGCAAACAGAGAGGGCGGCTTGACCTTCAGGGTAGCCAGACCGCACACTGTGAGGGGCGGCTGGGACCCACCGTAGGTAAGCGTGATACTTTGGTGGTGGCACTGGAAGTCCAGACCCAAGGTCACGCTCACACAGAGATCTGGCATTATCAACAGTTTAAAATCTCTGTAATCAGTGCCTTTTACCGACAACATAACCGCGCAGAAACCTGTAATTTTTGGGGTATGAGTCTTATCAGCCATGGCGATTTTGCCCTGTGTAGGGACTATCATTAGTGAAAGTCATTTTACCAGGCTAGGATGAATAAAGCTGTCGGTGCTCCCGCAGTCAATCAAGCATTTAACCTTGTTCCCGTTTACCTCTATGTCCATCATCGATCTAGACAACGGATGCGGCCTGGATTGATCCACTGTGATTGAGGCCACCAGTGGGTCCTGGGGGTCCGTGTAGTCGGGACAAGATGGTGGACTCCATGAGGGTGGACAAGATGGCGTCCAAGATGGCCGCCCCCACGGCGCGCACGTGGCGGTGGCGGAGTTGGAGGCGGGGTTCCCTCTGCAGACTTTACTGAAATGTCCTTTCTTCCCGCATTTAAAACAGGTGGTGCCCTTCGCTGGGCACAGATGCCTGGAGTGTTTGTCCTGGCCGCAGAAGTAGCATTTCGGGCCCTGATGCATCGCGGCAGTAGTGGGGCTCCTGGGTGGAGGCTGGGGCTCCGACGGTGCTGGGCTGGCCTGAGACCTGGGAGGTGAAAATGGCTTCCAAGATGGCGGCCCCCACGGCACGCACGAGGTGGAGTGGGCCGCGTGGCCTGAGGAACAGGATTCAGAGTTCCTCTGGGCCATATTCAGCGATCGCGCTATGCCCATAGCCTGTTTTAAGTCCAGTCCCTCCTTTTCAAACAGTTTCTGCCGAATGTAATTTGAACTGAGGCCTGCAATAAAGGAGTCTCAGATCAGCTCCTCCGTGTACACGGTGGCAGACACGGCCTTACAGTTACAGTCTCTGCCCAGTACTTTTAGGCTTAGCATGAAGTCCTCTAGTGACTCACCATGCCGCTGCGTGCGAGTAGTCAGAAGATGCCTGGTGTACACCTCGTTTATTGGCCACACGTAGTGGGCCTTCAGAATGGTGCAGGCATCCTCGTAGCTGGTGGCATCTTGGATGAGAGGGGAGACCCGATGATTCACCCAGTTTTGCAGGATTCCCAGTTTCACGTCTCCGGTGGCGGTCGCGGCTGCTATGGCGGTGGCTGAGGTTTCGATGAAAAATTCAAAGCATTGGAACCAGTGTCCGAACTGTGTGGCTGCGTCTGTGGCATGGGGGTCCAGATCCAAGCGCTCTGGTTTCAGGAGTCGATCCATCTTGGTGTTTTAGCGATTAAAATTGATGTGCCATCAATAACTCAAAGACAAGAAGTTAAAGGATTCAACTGAAGGCTTTTAATCGCTAAGAACATTGCACGTCATTCCACATCGGATTCGTCTGGCAGAATGACTCATACAGCTCGTGAGACCTTTATATGACAAAAGACAGGGGCGGAGCCAATACACACAATAGGGGAAAAGGGGGCGGTGCACACAATACAATGCAGGTAAAACACAGGGGCTGATGAAGGCATATATTTCATCACACTAGTGTTTCGGCCGACCACGGTGCAGGTGTCCTCTTTCTGCATGTGAGCAGTCCTGATGCCACCGCTGGCACGTCAGCAGAGCAGCTGCCACCACCTGCGCGGCAGACTGCTAGCAGACATGCCCAGTTGGAGCAGCCTGCTTGCGGGACCTCCAAGCCCAGAGGTCATCCAGGCCATCCCTCAGGGGCTTCAGTGCTTCCAGACACTCAGCAGGCGTCCCCCAGCCTTGATGCAGCCACTGGGGTCCAATTACGGAGGAGCTGCAGGGAGGGAAGGGGCCGATCTCATAAGAGGAGTCGGTCTCCATCAAGAGGTCACCAGTAGAGGGAGGTGCTAAGACATCTCTTTTTCCGGATTTAAGGCCGTCCACACCTGCTGTGTTTGTTTGTTGTGGTTTGGTTAGTTTCGCCGGGTTGCCAGACAGTTATCTGTTAGTTTGTTAGTTATGATTTCTGTTACCATTACATTGTCACGCTGGAAGGAAGCATTTGTTTGAAAATAAAGAAAACTTTTTATTTACAATCGAGCTGTACACTATTTACAATCATCGAGGCCTTCATAGGCTTACAGCGAACCGGAGGGCGCTGTTCAATTCACAGCCACCATTCCGTCCGAGGGGCCTAGAACCGAGTCCTTATGAACCTCTGACGAACTGCCCTTCCAGTTTCTGGAGCCCTCCCATCTTCCTCTTCCTCCTCCTCCTCCTGATCCTCCTCGCCCTCATGCTCCTCCTCCTCCTCCTCCTCCTCCTCCTCCTCCTCGTTCGCCTGCTCTGCTGGACCTTGAGGGTCGGCTGGCATTGGCTGGGTGCGTTGAATGGCCAGGTTGTGGAGCATGCAGCCGACAACAACGATGCGTGCCACATGCTCCGGCGAGTACTGTAGGGCGCCCCCCGAATGGTCTAGACAATGGAAACGCTGCTTCAGCACACCAATTGTGTGCTCCACAATGTTCCTGGTGGCCTGATGGCTGTTATTGTAATGCTCTTCTGCCGGGGTGCTGGGCAAACGGAGCGGGGTTATGAGCCATGGGCAGAGAGGATAGCCCTTGTCGCCCAAAAGCCAGCCTCGTGGGTGAGCCGGGGCCTCAACACGGTCAGCCACTGAGGTCTGCTGCAGGATGAACGCGTCATGGCTGCTGCCAGGGAATTGTGCGTTCACCGCCATGATCATCTGCCGGTGATCACAGACCAGCTGCACATTAAGGGAGTGGAACCCCTTTCAGTTATGGAACTCCTCCGGATTCTGTAATGGCGCCCGCAAAGCCACGTGTGTGCAATCAATGGCCCCCTGCACCATGGGGAAGTCCGCAATAGCCGCGAAGCCCTGTGCGCGCTCTACCTGCTTCTCCAGGGTCACAGGGAAGGTGATTAAATCGCGCCTCCTTTTGTAGAGGGCAGCTGTCACTTTCCGGATGCAGCAATGCACCGCAAATTGAGAGATATTTGATATGTCCCCAGCTGCTGCCTGAAACAATCCGCTGGCATAAAAGTTGAGCGCAACAGTGACTTTCACGGCCACCGACAGAGAGGTCCTGCACCGTATCCGCGGCTGCAGATCCTCAGCAAGCAGGTGGCACAGCTCAGTGACAACATCCTTACCAAACCTGAGCCTTCGCAGACATTGCTCCTCCGACATGGTAAGGTAGGAGACCTGCTGCCTGAAAACCCTGGCAGCGTATGGTCGGATTTGGCGACGTCCATTGGCCCTCCTCCTTCTGGCCAATCCCGGTCCTCTCTCCCTCCGTCTCTGTGCCCTTGCCAGTTGTTCAGCCAGGATGACGTTCCCCTCCAAAGCAGCTCCCATTATTCTGGCCGACGAGTAAGACGCAGTCAGCTTTCTGGATCCAACTGTTCTCGACAGGGCTGAAGGTCCCAAGGCTCCTCTGGCTCAATAAGAACAAGTCTGTGTAACTGAAGGTCTGCAACTCTCTCCAGCAGCGAGCAGTATGGCCAGGCCAAATGGCTGCCGCTTTTATACTAGTGCTGTCCCTTTTAAAGAGTGCTCCCCGAGTCCAAGAAGGACCTGGTAATGTTCCATCCAACTGTCACTAATAGCACCAGGCGGAACGGAGGGGGGCGCCACTGAATTTCCGGTATGGGGCGAGCGGGCGCAAAGACTTAGCGCCGGCACTAACAGGCTACTCAATATGGCAGGATGCGCTAGGATCACTGCGCACGTCCGAAAATTGGGTAACGCCCCAAATCTCGGGCTCTTTAGGCGCTAATCGCTGACGCAACCAACCGAATTTCTAGGCCTAGAACTTCATTTAAAGCCGAAGTCCTTTTTTTAGAATAAATAGCTTCAATTGTGTCATGCATTGCTGACTAATCTGTAATCTACTGGAGATAAATGGCATCCTACTTGAACAGGATAACTGGCGGCACAACCAAAACAAACCAGGCACGACACAGCTTTTTCTTTTAACATTAATCACTTTTGTAAAGGGAGTGTTTCTTTTTACCTAATATGGAAGCATTGCATTGCTGAAAAGCTCTGATTGACTTAGATCACCATCTGCACTGGGAATTACACTGATTTATTGACGCTGAATATTTAGTTCAAAACTTCTCAAATGGAAAGCAAACAAAAAGTGTCAGCGTATTGTTTCTTCAACATGGAAAATAAAAATTGGACTGAATTGAAATTATTGGCAGAGTATATAACATTTGCAAGTTTGGCAGCCTAATCAATGCATACATGGTTCATTAGCCTGGTTCATAAAAGCACTGAGAGCACAATGATATGTTCTTAATAATGGAAAAATATTTGAGCTACATTAAGATGGGATGCTTCACAGAAACTCACAAAAACATGATTCAGTGCCAACTTGAAGTTATGGGTCCAACTCCACCCAGCTCCAGTTGAGTACTCTATGAAGGAAAGACTATCCTACTTTGGCCAATACATTTTCCTCTCCTGCGCAATCACTGCAAAAGCTGCACGGATTAACACTCTGACAGCTGCTATATTCTTGATCCACTGTAGCTACATAAATGTAACAAAGTGATAGAAGTTTCTACATGTGTCATAAGTCAGTAATGACAGGATTATTAGAAACCCCAATCAAGATGCATGGGCAATCTGCCATTTCTGTGCAGGGAGATGAATGAATTGAATATTCACACTTCAGTAGAAACTAGGGGATAGACATGAAGACCTGGAACCTGGAATCAATAGTACCTGAATGTTCAATTTTGCAGTTATAGATATCTTGTTACTTCAGGCTTCTTTTGAACTCCAAATCCACTCCTAGTTATAATAACATAATTCTGTACAATTCATTTCACATTTTGCTCAAGATTTTAACAGAAGAACTTTTTTAATATGAGTGGTCTTTGTAGCATATCCACTTAGTACAGACTGAGAATGGTAGGTGGAAAAAGATCAATATTCCTCTGAAGGGATAATTACTAGTCCTAGCCCTTTTCGGGCTACCCCAGATCAGGCATATTCCCCAGACATTCACCTTCAACTAAAGTTAGAGATAGCCAAACTCTATAAGACGCTTAATTGGGTCTAAAGGTCCAGTCTATCTCTCTCTAAAGGAAAGGAACGACTTGAAGATCTTACCATCCTCCAGATAGCACTTTTACTAAGTTTAACTAGACTGTAACCTTCCGGATATTATGAGGGTCTGGAATATTCCCCCAGAATTCTGTAACTCCTCACCAAAGAGTGTACAGAGATTGAGTTCATGAGTTTGATACAGAAATACTATGTGAGACAATTCTAAAAATATATAGCTTTATTAAAGAACTGACATGTAGTTAACAGCTGGTGAGTCAATTGCAACTTTAACAGTTCAAAATACAAATAGCTTACATTTCTTATTCCCAGAGATCCTTATTCTTAAATCTTAACTTCATTACATTTTTACGTTTCTTACTTATTTCTAATCCAGGATATCCAATCAAATAAGAATACCTTTTGATCCCCGAGACTCAAAGAGTTAAAAACTTACAGAGCCTGCCGCTGAAGTTGAGAATCGCTTGCCCCTTCCAGTGACTTCTGACTTCCTATCTGAAATTTCCATCTTTTATATTCTTTTTGCAGTGATATATCCTTTGAAGTTTTCTGCTGATGTAAGCTAATTATCTCTAGTCATTCTTTCTGTTGACTTCTTTCTAATCTTACTGTCAGTTCAGCTGTTAACTTGCAGAATCCTGTCTCTACCTTTAGGTGTTCAAATTTTATCATAAAACATGGTTATGACAGATGTATCTATTTGATGCCATTCTTACGAAATTCTTTCATTCAATTTCTAAACCACCTTAGCTGGTTGAAAGCAGATGTCGTGTCTCCTAACTGTTCTATTTTCAACACAAACACAAAGTGTTTGCTCGGTGCATCTATTGAAGTCATATTTACAAAGTCTTCTTTTTATACCTTTTACAATATGTAAATCAAAAACACTTCAACTAGGGTGTTCTATGCATTTCTTAGCTACTTCAATTGGTTGTATTAAGAATTATGTCTCCTGTCTTTCATTTGATATTACTTTTACAAAACCACATGTTCCTTTAATGTTCTGTGTTTCTGTTTGAAGTGTTAGTTTTTAACACTTTAAACTGGGTAATGGTATTGTGTTTCTCCCAAACTGCAGACCTTCTGGAAGCAACTCTTTGCTTCTTCAATTGTTTTAGTATCGACAACCAGTTCCCATTTCAAAAGCTTATATGGTGTTCACAGCTTGTGTTAACACTTCATCTTATCTCAGAAGCCTGTATTCTGTTTACAGCCTGTGTCATTGAGGCTTTTAGATTTTTAAACCCAGTTTTCATGTTTTAATAAAGTCAGAATTCCGTTCATAGGATGGTGTATCTCTGAAATATGGCTATTTCCTTTACACCTCTATATAGAGAGGCCATTTATGAAGTATTATCCATAGACATCAGTTTCAACTTGTAAGGAAATATGGGTTTAGAAGGTATTTGGGGAAACCGGTCCAAAATAATTTTAAATTGCAGCCTTGCCTGGAACAGTGGATTCACCTCAAACTATTACAATTGATAATAGGCATTTCCAGTCTAACGAGTATTCTATTTATTCCTTTGCCCAATCTCCAACCACTTCAATCAGTTTATAATATAGGCCTTTGGTAGACGACATTTAATTTCGTAGCTTTGATAGGCCATGGTTACATTCATTCCTCCAATTAGTAAAGAGAACAATGTTTTGAGACTTGATTGCAGTCAGTAAGGCCGTTAGTTTCAAGGTCTGCAGAATGGGCCATTAACCCAGAGACAATAGAAGCTTGTGATGAGACTGAAGACTAAGAGGGATCCAAGCACCATCTGTGGCTGCATGATTGGCTAGGTTGGAGGGAGTGTGGGTGAAAATGGGATTGGACAAATTCTGCTGCAAGTTCCTATTTGTGGGGTGTAAACAGGGGGCTTGGAACCACTCTCAGTGTGGAAGATCCAGGCCTCGGGAAACCCGGCAGGTGAAAGGAGGCGAGAAGGGTTGAATCAACAAGGTAAATGCTTTTACAGCACTGCTGTGGGCCAGGAGGAGCAGGAGTGTATTCCTCCTGGCCCAACAAGCTACCCAGTAAATCCCCACCCCTGTGATCTGTCGGCTTCTCCCCCACCATCGGATCTCCCCCGACCACCATCAGATTCGTCCCCCCGCGATTGATCCCCTCTGCAATCGGAACCACCTCCCCCTGCTGCGATTGGAACCCCCCCCGTGTGATCAGGATTCCCCCTCCCCCCGCTTTTGGAACCCCCCACCCTGTGATCAGGAATCACCCTCCCCCCACCGTGATTGGATCCCCCATCCTGTGATCAGGACTCCCCCTCCCCCCGCCGCGATTGGAACCCCCCCATGTGATCAGGACTCCCCCTTCTCCCACTGTGATTGGAACCCCCCATGTGATCAGCACTCCCCCTCCCCCTCCCCCCACCGCGATTGGATCCCCCATCCTGTGATCAGGACTCCCCCTCCCCCCACAGCGATTGGAACCCCCCCATGTGATCAGGACTCCCCCTCCCCCTGTCGCGATTGGAACCCCCCCATGTGATCAGGACTCCCCCTCCCCACTGCGATTGGAAGCCCCCCATGTGATCAGGTCTCCCCCTCCCCCCACCGCGATTGGAAACCCCCAATGTGATCAGAACTCCCCCTCCCCCCGTCATGATTGGAAGCCCCCCATGTGATCAGGACTCCCCCCGCCGCGATTGGAACCCCCCATGTGATCAGGACTCCCCCTCCCCCACCGCGATTGGAACCCCCCCATGTGATCAGGACTCCACCTCCCCCCGCCGTGATTGGAACCCCCCCATGTGATCAGGGCTCCCCCCGCCGCGATTGGAACCCCCCCATGTGATCAGGACTCCCCCTCCCCCCGTCGCGATTGGAACACCCCATGTGACCAGGACTCCCCCTCCCCACTGCGATTGGACGCCCCCCATGTGATCAGGACTCCCCCTCCCCCCGCCGCGATTGGAACCCCCCCATGTGATCAGGACTCCCCCTCCCCCCGTCGCGATTGGAACACCCCATGTGACCAGGACTCCCCCTCCCCACTGCGATTGGACGCCCCCCATGTGATCAGGACTCCCCCTCCCCACTGCGATTGGAAGCCCCCCATGTGATCAGGACTCCCCCTCCCCCCGTCACGATTGGAAGCCCCCCATGTGATCAGGACTCCCCCTCCCCCCACCGCGATTGGAACCCCCCCATGTGGTCAGGACTCCCCCTCCCCCCGTCACGATTGGAAGCCCCCCATGTGATCAGGACTCCCCCCGCCGCGATTGGAGCCCCCCCATGTGATCAGGACTCCCCCTCCCCCCGTCACGATTGGAAGCCCGCCATGTGATCAGGACTCCCCCCGCCGCGATTGTAGCCCCCCCATGTGATCAGGACTCCCCCTCCCCCACCGCGATTGGAACCCCCCCATGTGATCAGGACTCCCCCTCCCCCGCCGCAATTGGAACCCCCCACCCTGTGACCAGGACTCCCCCCGCCGCGATTGGAAGCCCCCACCCTGTGATCAGGACTCCCCCTCCCCCCATCCCAATTGGAAGTCCCCACCTGTGATCGGGACTCCCCCGCCCCCCACCGCGATTGGAAGCCCCTACCCTGTGATCAGGACTCCCCCTCCCACCCCCCCCCCGCGATTGGAAACCCCCCATGTGATCAGGACTCCACCCCACCCCCCCACGATTGGAACCCCCCCATGTGATCAGGACTCCCCCTCCCCCTGCCGCGATTGGAACCCCCCCATGTGATCAGGAATCCCCCCACCATGATTGGAAGCCCCCACCTGTGATCAGGACTCCCCCGCGCCCCGCCACAATTGGAACCCACCATGTGATCAGGATTCCCCCTCCCCCCCCGTGATTGGAACTCCCCCATGTGATCAGGACTGCCCCTCCCCCCCCCCGCGATTGGAACCCCCCACCCTGTGATCAGGAATCCCCCTCCCCCCCGTGATTGGAACCCCCCCATGTGATCAGGACTCCCCACCCCCCACGATTGGAACCCCCCCATGTGGTCAGGACTCCCCCTCCCCCCCGTGATTGGAACCCCCCAAGTGATCAGGACTCCCCCCCCCCCCCGCGATTGGAACCCCCCACCCTGTGATCAGGACTCCCCCTCCCCCCCGCATGATTGGAACCACCCCATTTGATCAGGACAACCCGCCCCCCACGATTGGAACCCCCCCATGTGATCAGGACTCCCCCCCCCGCCACGATTGGAACCCCCCACCCTGTGATCAGGACTCCCCCTCCCCCCCATGATTGGAACCCACCCATGTGATCAGGACTCCCCCTCCCCCCACTGTGATTGGAACCCCCCCCCCATGTGAACAGGACTCCCCCTCCCCCCACCGTGATTGGAACCCCCCCATGAGATTAGGACTCCCCCTCCCCCCGTCGTGATTGGAACCCCCCACCCTGTGATCAGGACTCCCCCTCCCCCCACCGCGATTCGAACCCCCCGTGTGATCAGGACTTCCCCTCCCCCCCTCTGTGATTCAAACCCCCCGCCCTGTGATCAGGACTCCCCCTCCCCCCGCTGCGATTGGAACCCCCCACCCTGTGATCAGGACTCCCCCTCCCCCCCCCGCGATTGGAACCCCCCACCCTGTGATCAGGACTCCCCCTCCCCCCCCGCGATTGGAACCCCCCACCCTGTGATCAGGACTCCCTCTCCCCCCCGCGATTGGAACCCCCCACCCTGTGATCAGGACTCCCTCTCCCCACCGTGATTGGAAGCCCCCACCCTGTGATCAGAACTCCCCCCCCCATGTTCGGGGCCACCGCCCCCATGATCGAGACCCTCCCACCAGGATCTCTCCCACTCACCCCCGACAACACTTACCTGCTCTCCTTGGCTGTGGCCTTGCGCTGTCAGATTGCCCACCCAACAGGCCTCCAGCCTGTCAATCAACTGCCTGTGGGCGGGAAACCGACAAAAACATTCAAAGGAGTCTTGCATTTAAAAACCTGTCGGTCATTCGGTAAACCCCTTCTTCCGACTTCAAAACAGCAGCCCTCATGGAACACGCCTCCAGGCTAAAATCCAGGCCTATGGTTGGGACAGATTGATAATTATTATAGGTAGTCTTACTGTAACTAATAGAAACAAGATTTTGCGAACATAAAACAAAGTCAAGTATGAGATAAGGCTATTCATCCCATGGCATAGAAATTCAATTGCGGCCAAAAATGGGTGTGCCGGGTTGCGTGCACACTACATGCGTCTTTTAGTGTTGTCCCAGGCAACGCGTAATAATTGCGATGTCTGCTCTTATGTGCAACTTGCTCTACCCGCACCACTCATTGGCTGCGTGCCTGTTTTGGGGGTCCAGAACTTGAGTGGCTCTGATGCCCACCTAAAGGCAGCCAGCCTCTCTTAAAGGGGAGGTGCCCTCTAGGTGCAAACACCAGGGAAACAATTGGAAGGAAAGAAATGAATAATATAGATACATTTAAGGGGAGCTAGATAAGCATATGAGGGAAAAGGGAATTGAGGGTTAAGCTGATAGAGTTAGATAAGGAAAGATGGGAGGAGGCTCAAGTGGAGCATAAAAGCCGGCATAGACTGGTTGGGCCGAACAGCCTGTTTCTGTGCCGTATATTTTATGTAATTCTATGTAAAATGGTTGCTAGACCTGCAAATGGAAGGTTCTCTGACCTTGCTTTGGAGGTCCTGGTCCAGGCGATGGACAGGAGAAGCCCTTCTAGAAACAATTTTGCCGCCAGTGGGAAGAGATCGCGGAGGAGGTCAGTGCCAGGATCTTAGCTCCCAGTTCGTGGTTGCAATGCCGAAAGAAGTTTAATGACCTCACCAGAGTTGTCAAGGTAACAATACTGCTTTCTTATCCTCTGCTCACGCCGCCACTACCTCTAGCCTCACTACTCACAATACTCTCCTCCCCTTCACTCTCCTACAATCACTGCAACACACCTCACTACACCTCGTTCTCCTCATACTCACACACTCTGCACTTTTGTAACAATTACTTCCCCACATCTGACACATTGCATACCAACAATTTCACCATTTCAGGCACATTCTCTAAAAATCTGACAAGACTGTCACTAAACCACTCCTTTCTTGCAGGAGAAGATCGCGCACAACTTGAGACATCAGGCTGGCACCGGAGGAGGAACAGCTCGCCTGCGCACCTTCTATACCATCATGGACAGAGGCAGAGTCATGGCCACGGCGAGTGGCAACGCTCAAGGAGATGTCACGCAGGGTTTCTTCACCCCTTGTCCTCTTTTTCCCTTCTTACTTTTATATCACCCGACACACTCTGCGTGGCAAATTGCAGATGCTTTCACTTATCTCTCTCTGCTCCCCCTCCACATGAAAAGCTAACCCTTGTTCGTCTCTTTCATTTTAGGTACTGAAGATGTGGACATACGTCTGATGCGATATCACTCGATCTAACCCTCGCAAGCATTGGCTCAGGTATTGGCACCAGGCTCAAGTTGTAGCCACTGTGGAAACAATTCGGAAGTGCACTAGGATAGGAAAACGAGCAGGCAAGACAGTCACTAAGTGCTTGTTGCAGAAGGCTGATTCATAATTATTTCTGGTAACTGTTAGAGATGGAACTGAGTTGTTTGATCAATTTGTTTTTTGCTCTGGATTTGTTGTCTGTGTTTATATTTGTAGTGAAGTGAGGACAAGACCCATAAGGCTGCACTGAAGGAAACCAATCAGATGGTGGTGGTAAGAACGGTGTTGAGGATTGAGGGAATGTTGGTGTATTGGGGATGGGAGGGATGGTTCAGGTGAAATGCTCCTCGATGAGCAGGCCTCTGAGAGCTCTGCTAGCTAACAGCACTGGTGGTCAATGCCTAACCTCCTCGCCCTCCTCTTCATGCACCTCCTGCTGCACCTCTTGGTGGTGGTAAGGGCTGGTCGCCTATAATTGCAAAGCTATGGAGCAAGTAGCAGATGACCATAAATCTGGATACACGGTCAGGGGTGTACAGCAACACTCCTCCAGAATGGTCCAGGCAGCAGAAGCATTGCTTGAGCATGCCGACTGTCTGCTCGATAATGTTTCTGGTGGTGGCCTGACTCTCGTTGTAGGTCAGCACTGCTGCTGTGCCTGGGTTCTTGACAAGGGTCATGAGCCATGTCTGGAAGGGATAGCACTTGTCGCCCAGTAACCAGCCTGTAACCTCTATCAAATTAGTACTCCCTCAGTACCTAAACTACTTAAAACACCTAAAATACATTTTTGTTATATAAAAATGAATATATAAACTTCAAGCATTTCCTTCCTATAATCTGTCATTTGTAATTTTAACTTAAATTATACTAATCTTCTTACCTATATATTTTGTTTGAACCTTGCCCATGCCCCATTTTTATTTCACCTTGTAAATCCTTAGCCCTCTGCTCCCCCCGCCCAGAGCACGTTTTGCCACAAAAGGATTTTCTTTCAATTGAAAGCCCAGAATCAGAATATTGACAAACACAGGTTAAACCAGGAACTACTGCCAAGGTGTGCCACAGGTACTCACAGGGTTAAAATACACTTACAAGGTCCCCATTCTGTGCCCTTTTGCCCATTGTTTTCGGGGGTCAACATTTCAAGTTTCAATGTGAAAACGTTATTTTGTAAATGGCATCTCCCTCCTTGGCTTTTGTTCTTTTTTAAAATGAGGTACAGCCAGAAAAGCGTCAGCACGGTAATGAGAACCCCAATGTTTAATAGCTCAAATCTGATCCATTTCAGTTGTCATTTTCAAGCAGGAGTGCATCTTCAGCGCTCTAAAATAAATCAGAACACAACTCCTTAAGTGACAGTTAACTTCAGAGCTGATGGCCCCAGCTTTCTGTGTCTACTGTGAGATGCAAAAGAACAGAGAATAACATCTACCTGTTAGGATCTTAAGTCAGTAAAGAGAGTCAATATCAATAAATAATATGAATACTATGATCATGCGTAATCTTTTCAAAACACTAATTTAACAACGTTCTGAGATCTCTGTGCTCCTCCAGTTCTGGCTTCTTGCGCATCCCCGATTTTAATCACTCCACCATTGGTGGCTGTGCCTTGAGCTGCCTAGGCCCTAGGCTCTGGAATTTCCTCCCTAAGCTTCTCTGCCTCTCTAGTTTCATAGTTTCATAGAGATAGGAACAGGAGTAGGCCATTCGGCCCTTCGAGCCTGCTCCGCCATTCAATGAGATCATGGCTGATCTTCGTCTGAGATCTTAGCTGATCTTACCAGTTCAGTACCCCGTCCCCGCCTTTTCTCCGTAACCCTTAATCCCCTTAGCCTTCAGAAATATATCCAATTCTCTCTTGAAAATATTTATTGAATTAGCCTTCACAGCCCTCTGTGGCAGGGAATTCCACAGGCTCACCACTCTTTGAGTGAAGAAATTCTTCCTCATCTCTGTTTTAAATGATTTGGCCGCTATTTTTAGACTGTGGCCCCTGGTTCTGTGCTCCCCTGCCATTGGAAACATTCTCTCTGAATTCAGCCTGTCCAGGCCTGCCATAATTTTATATGTTTCGATGAGATCCCCTCTCAATCTTCTAAACTCCAGTGAGTACAAGCCCAAACTATTCAATCTCTCCTCGTAGGTCATTCCCGCCATTCCAGGTATCAGCCTGGTGAATCGCCGCTGCACTCTTTCCATGGCAAGAACATCCTTCCGCAGATGGGGCGACCAAAACTGTACACAATACTCCAGATGCGGTCTCACCAGCACCTTGTACAGCTGTAGTAAGGTATCCCTATTCCTATACTCGAACCCCCTTGATATGAAGGCCAACATACCATTTGCCTTCTTAATCGCCTGTTGCACCTGCATGCTCTCCTTCAGTGACTGGTGCACAAGAACACCCAGGTCCCTCTGCACTTCCCCATCTCCCAATCTATTGCCATTTAGATAATAATCTACCATCCTGTTTTTACCCCCAAAGTGGATAACCTCGCATTTATCCACATTATAGTGCATCTGCCACGTATCCGCCCATTCCCCCAACCTGTCCAAATCGCACTGTAGCCTCCTGACATCCTCATCAGAGCCCACCCCTCCTCCTAGTTTAGTGTCGTCAGCGAATTTGGAAATATTGCATCCAATTCCCTGATCCAGATCATTTATATATATTGTGAACAGCTGGGGTCCCAGGACAGATCCTTGCGGCACCCCGCTGGTCACTGCCTGCCACTCCGAAAACGAGCCGTTTATTCCAACTCTCTGTTTTCTATCCGCCAGCCAGTTCTCTATCCACGTTAATACTTTGCCCCCAATCCCATGAGCCTTAATTTTGCATGATAATCTTTTGTGTGGAACCTTATCGAAGGCTTTCTGGAAGTCAAGGTACATCACATCCACTGGCTCTCCCCCATCTATTTTACCAGTTACTTCCTCAAAAAATTCCAGCAGATTAGTCAAACACGATTTACCCTTTGTAAATCCATGTTGACTCTGTCCGATCCTTTCCCCATTTGTCAAGTGCTCCGCTATTTTATCCTTAATAATGGACTCTAGCATTTTGCCCACAACCGATGTAAGGCTTACTGGTCTATAATTCCCTGCTTTCTCTCTACCCCCCTTTTTAAATATTGGGGTAACATTAGCTACCCTCCAATCCACGGGTACTGTTCCCGAGTCAATGGAGTTCCGGAAGATGATCCTTAGAGCATCTGCTATCTCCAGGGCCACCTCCTTAAGTACCCTAGGATGTAGTTTATCAGGCCCCGGGGATTTGTCGGCCTTCAGTCCCCTCAACTTACCCAACACCATATCCCTAGAGATACTAATTTCTGTCAGCTCCTCCCTCTCATTAGTCCCTATGTTTGCCGATATTCCTGGGAGGTTATTTGTGTCCTCCTTTGTGAATACAGAACCAAAGTATGAGTTTAATCGGTCTGCCATTTCCTTATTCTCCATTATATATTCTCCCGAATCGGACTGCAAGGGACCGACTTGGGATTTTACCAGTCTTTTCCTCCTGATATACCGATAAAAGCTTTTGCAGTCTGTCTTTATGTTTGCTGCAAGTTTACTTTCGTATTCTATTTTCCCCTTCCTGATTAATCCCTTTGTCCTCTTTTGCTGTATCCTGTACTGCCCCCAATCTTCCGGTCTGGTGCTTTTTTTTGCCAGTTGATATGCCCTTTTTTTTGATTTTATGCTGTCCCTAATTTCCCTCGTTATCCACGGTTGAGCCACCTTTTTAGGTTTATTTTTATGCCAAACCGGTATAAACATGTTCTGGAATTCTTCCATTCTATCTTTGAATGCTTGCCATTGTCTATCCACTGTCAATCCCCCCAGAAACACCACCCAATCAATCTTACCCAATTCCCGTCTCATACCCTCGTAATTCCCTTTATTTAAGTTCTGGACCTTAGTCTCTGATTCAATTTCCTCACTCTCCATCTCGACTGAGAGCTCGATCATATTATGATCGCTCTGACCCAAGGGGCCTCGTACAAGAAGATTGTTGATAAGTCCCTTCTCATTGCACAATACCCAGTCTAAAATGGCCTGATCTCGAGTCGGCTCCTCGACATATTGGTCCAGATAACCGTCCCGAAAACATTCCAGGAATTCCTCCTCCTCAGAATTTTTACTAATTTGGGTAGTCCAATCAATATGTAAATTAAAGTCACCCATGATGACAGCTGTGCTCTTATCGCACGCTTCTCTAATTTCCCTTATTATGCCTTCCCTCACCTCCATATTACTATTTGGAGGCCTATATATCACACCCACTAACGTTTTCCTCCCCTTGCTATTTCTCATTTCTACCCATACAGATTTCTACCACTATCTCCTCCTGTAAGACGCTCCTTAAAACCCACCTGTCACTGTATTGATTTCTATGTGGGTTCAATGACGACACATTCATGAAAGAGAATGTCTTTTAATCTAAAGTTTGTTCAACTATGTTAACAGCATTACAGGAGACACCATCTTAGAGATCCATCTAAAATGAAACTAAAACTAAACTGCTTGTCTCTCACATGCCCTCTGCTGGTCAGGCATAAATAATCAATCAGGCAAATATGCTGGTAAGGCATAATAATCAAACAGGCAAATAACATCACTATTTGCTGATATCATTACATCTCCTTTTCTTAAAACAAAAGTATTTTACTTTTATCTAACAACATGTTTTCTTTGTATTACTCTGCATTTTAACTGTAACTCTTAATGAACTTACTTTATCATTATCATTATCAAGGTTAGTTAACCTTGTTTTGTGTGTTCACATGAAATATGTAAATACACTAGAACTTGAAGAGAGAATAAGATAACATTACTTCCTTCTATAACAATAGTCCTTAAACTTGCTCAATGAGTCTCTCAGGAGGCTTCACGTGTCTTGAGGATTTTCTGATTGATTGTCCTTGAATCTGAGTTGTTGCCTCAGATGATTGGTTCTCAGCTGTGTGATCAGGTTGTTCAACAGTATCAGTCTTTTGACCTGCTGTGTGATCAGGTTGTTCAACAGTATCAGTCTTTTGACCTGCTGTGGCTGGTCCCATGAGAAGATCTCAATGATTTCTTCGCAGAACAGCACCCTCATCTGTCTGAATGCTGTATGATCTTGGTTGAACTTCACTCAGGACAGTTCCCTTCTGAGTCCATATGTTTGTTTTGTCTTTGAACCTTACTTGGTCACCAGTGTGGAGTTCAGGTAGGTTTTGTGTTCCTCTGTCATAGTAGTACTTTTGCTTTTCTTTCTGTTGTTCTTTGAACTTCCTCACTTTCTCCCCCTCTTTTGTTATCAGGAGGTTCTCCGGGATGGGTAGGTTTGACCTTAGCAGACGTCCCATAAAGAGTTGGGCTGGTGACATACCACACTCGAGCGGCGTTGTGTGGTATACAAGCATGCTCTGGTAGAAGTCAGTTCCACTGTCTTTTGCCTTGTACATCAGTCTTTTCACTGTCTGGACCGATTTTTCCACTAGTCCATTAGACTGTGGAAAGTGAGGACTTGACGTTGTGTGGACAAAGTCCCACTCTTTGTCAAAGTGTCGGAAACTTGCATTGTAAAACTGGGGTCCGTTGTCTGTGAAGACCTCGTTTGCCACGCCATGTCTGGAGAATATGGCTTTCATACATGTTATCACAGCATCTGCAGTGGTGGTGTACAGTCTACAAACCTCTAGATACAGGGAGTAATAGTCTGTGACTACAAGATAGTCCTTCCCTTGACATACGAATAGGTCAGCGCCTACCTTCTGGTAAGGTCTGTCTGGCGCTGGGTGTGGCTTTAGTGGTTCTACTGGATTGCTTGCTCGATATTTCAGGTATATTGTGCAGTTTGACACCTCATTTGTCACATCTTGGTTGATTTGTGGCCAGTACATCACCTCTCGTGCTCTTTTCTTACACTTTTCGAATCCCAGATGTCCTCCATGGATCCTTTTTAGCATCTCTTTTCTCAGACTCTTTGGGATAACTATTTTACTTCCTTTGTAGATGATGTCTTTGACCACTGATAGTTCCGCCCTGCAGTTCCAGTACTCTGCCATGTCAGGTGAGCAGTCTTGCTTCATGTTGGGCCATCCATCCAAGATGCTTTTCCTCAGTCGTCTCAGTGTTTCATCTTTGTTTGTCTCAGTCTTTATGAGCTCCATTTTTGCATCTGCTATGGGCAGTGCACTTGTGATCATGTCCACGTAGGTGTTCACTTTTTCATCCATTTTGGTGTTTGCGGGCTCTCTTGGGTCTACAGCTCTGGACAACGTGTCTGCTGTATACATCAGCTTACCCGGAGTGTTCCCAACATTCAGTGTATAGCGTTGCAGCCTGATCATCATTCTTTGTATTCTAAGCGGACAGCTATTTAGTGGCTTTTGGAACAATGCAATCAAGGGCTTATGGTCAGTCTCTACACAGATTGCTTGTCCTGACACAAACTGGTGAAATCTTTCACAGGCGTATGTGATGCTGAGCAGCTCCTTTGCTATTTGAGCATATCGCGTCTCCGCGTCTGTCATTGAGCGCGATGCATATGCAATAGGTTGCCAGTAGTCATATTTTTGCAGAAGAACGGCACCGAGCCCACTCTGTGATGCATCTGATGATATCTTGATGGGTTTCGCTGGGTCATAAAACCTCAGAACTGGTTCCTCTGTGAGCAGTTTCTTTAGATCGCTCCATGACTTCTCATGCTCATGATTCCATTCCCATTCTATGTTCTTTTCAGTTAGTCTTCTCAGTGGCGCCATCTTTTCTGAGAGGTTGGATATGAATTTACCCATATAGCTGATCATTCCATTAAACCTCTGCACGTCCTTTTTGCATTGTGGCTTTGGCATATTCTCAATGACGGACACCTTTCTGGGATCTGGTCTGATGCCCTCACTGCTGAGGATATCTCCCACGAATGTCAGTTCAGTCACCCCGAGCTGACATTTCTCTCTATTCAGCTTCAGGTTTGTTTTCCTTGTTGCTTCCAGCACTTTTTTCATTCTCTCGTCATGCTCAGTTCTCATGGTTCCCCATACTATGATGTCATCCATTGATGTATCAACTCCCTCCAGGTGCTCATAGATCATATGGATAGTTTTGTGATACACTTCAGGAGCTGAGGCAATGCCAAATGGTAAACTTAGGAATCTGTATCTGCCAAATGGACTGTTGAACGTGCACAGTCTTGAACTTGCCTCGTCCAGTTTCATCTGCCAAAATCCTGATGATGCATCTAACTTGCTGAAATACTTTGCATTTGCAAACTGTGACATGATTTCCTCACGTGTAGGAAGCTTGAAGTGCTCTCTCTTTATCGCTCTGTTTAGATCTCTTGGATCCAGGCAAATTCTGAGCTTTCCATTCTTTTTGTCCAGAACGACGAGGGAACTCACCCACTCAGTTGGCTCATCTATCTTCTGAATCACGTTCAGGCTTTCCATCCTGTCCAACTCTGCCTTCAGTTGCTTTTGAAGAGCAAATGGAACTTTTCTGCATGGATGTATGACCGTTGGCGTACTTTTATCTACTCTGATCGTGTGTTCTCCTGGAAGGCAGCCTAGACCCTGAAATAGGTCGTTGTACTCTTTCATGAGTTCATCATAGACTGTCTCTCCTTCGCTTTCCACAACGAGGACTCTCTTTACCAGGTTCAGTCTCTCAAAGGCTATTAAGCCTAGTTTGGCTTGCACATCCTTTGGCACCACGATTAATGCTAGCGTGTGCTCTCTGTCCTTGTGTGTCACTTTGACAATGCATTTTCCTTTCACTGGTATATCAGTACCTGAGTATCCTGTCACTTTCACTTTTATTCCATGTATCTTTGGTCTGTGTCTAATTTTCTTAAAATCAGTCTCTGATATCACATTAACTTGTGCTCCAGTATCCAACATAAATGGAATGTGTATGTCATTCACTTTTAGTGTCAACACCCAGTCTCTTTTTTCTTTTTTGATTTCAGACACAACATCTACATAGAACTCCTCTATCTCGCTTTCATCTACTGTATGGACCTTGCTTTGTTGCGCTTGGTTCTTACAGCAACGGGCATAATGGTTGTTTTTGTTGCAACTATTGCATGTTTTACCATATGCTGGACACTTTTTTGGTGTATGCTGTGTACCGCATCGACTACATGACTTTCGATTGCCCCTTTCATTTTTGTTCGCTGGCCACGCCTCTTTTTTCACATTGGCGCTCTTTTTGTTAAACGGTTTGTGTCCATTCTTTCTCACTGCATCCACGTTGCAGCTACTGTCACTGAACAGCTCCTTTGCCTGCGACTTCACAGTCTCTGTAGCCCTACACAGTGCTATGGCTTTTCCCAGGTCTAGATTTTGCTCTCTTAGCAGTCTTTCCCTTAGATCATTATCTGGAATACCACACACCAGTCTGTCTTTTATCAGCGACTCTGTCAGTCCCCCAAATTCACACGTTTTGCTTCTGTTTCTCAGATCAGTCACATACTGATCAATAGTCTCTCCAGTTTTCTGTACACATGTGAAAAATCTGTGCCTCTCAAACGTCACGTTACATTTAGGTATGCAGTAGGCCTCAAACTTTTCCATTATTTTATCCAACTTCATTTTGTCTCCATCAGCAGCGAATGTGAAGTTATTATACATCTCCAGCACTTCATCACCCACGACATGTAAGAACACTGACGCTTTCATTTTATCACTTTTCTCGTCAGCTCCGATTGCCGCTAAATACAACTCCAAACGTTGTTTGAACCTCCTCCAATTTTCAGCCACATTACCTGTCAACTGAAGCTTCGCCGGTGGGTGTAATCCTACCATTTTTCACTTCGTTAGCTATTCTCCAAAGGTAAGTAACGATGTTCTCTTTTGGCTTGCTAATATGTGGAGCTGATTTAACTTCAGATTTTTCCTCTTCATCTCTTTCAATCACTTCTGACACCATGTATTGATTTCTATGTGGGTTCAATGACGACACATTCATGAAAGAGAATGTCTTTTAATCTAAAGTTTGTTCAACTATGTTAACAGCATTACTGGAGACACCATCTTAGAGATCCATCTAAAACGAAACTAAAGCTAAACTGCTTGTCTCTCACATGCCCTCTGCTGGTCAGGCATAAATAATCAATCAGGCAAATATGCTGGTAAGGCATAATAATCAAACAGGCAAATACCATCACTATTTGCTGATATCATTACAGTCACCTGTCCTAATATCTCCTTATAATAATCACTCCTGTGAAGTGCCCTGGGACATTTTACTACGTTAAAGGCGCTATATAAATTGGCACCCCATCCAACACCTTAATGATTTACTCCGTCCACCACCGGCATAACATGCCTACTGTGTGTACCATCTACAAGGCTTCTGGCAGCACCTCCCAAACTCGCGACCTCTTCCACCTAGAAGGACAAGAGCAGCAGGCACATGGGAACACCACCATCTGCAAGTTCCCCTCCAAGTCACACACCATCCTGACTTGGAAGTATATCCCCGTTCCTTCGTTGTCGCGGGGTCAAAATCCTGGAACTCCCTCCCTAACAGCACTGTGGGAGTACCATCACCACATGGACTGCAGCGGTTCAAGAAGGCGGCTCACCAACACCTTCTCAAGGGAAATTAGGGATGGGCAATAAATACTGGCCCTGCCAGCGACACCCACATCACAGGAACGAAAAAAAATACAAGTAGTTGTTGTTGTATTTCAACAAGTATATTTCTTGTCATTCAGACTCACCTTTGACATTGATTTAATAATGTCGGTTCTAATATTATTTAGATAAGATTTCATCTGAAATACATATGATTGAGGTTAATTTCATCCCCACTTGAATATGAAACATCCTTTTGGTTGAATTTTCTTGGGCAAAGAATTTAAAAGGTAGTGTAGGATTCGCAAAATTGGACTTTACATTAATAAGGGTCAAATGGCAGAAGAGGCCATGATTTTAAAGACTGTTTTAAAAGAAGCCCAGAAAAAGGGGCATACAAAATGGCCACCATACCATGTGACCAGCTTATTGGGACACTTTAAAATGGTTCCTGCGCAACCTCAGACAGCTTTGTGGATTCAACCCACAGCAAGTTCTGGAAGCCATTTCTGAGAGAACGAAATCAGACCCACACATATGCATATGGATTAGATGCAGATCCAGTCAAGATCGGCCTGGAGACAGAGGCCATCTAAATGTTGACCCAGACAAAAGGGGACAATTTCATATTCATGAGAACAGCACCCAGGACTGGATAACGAGATCAGCAGGACATTAAAAACAATGAAGGTCATTCCAGACCAGAGATGGGCCTTTACCGGCCATCAAAAACATTAAAAAATATAATAAGTACCCCGCTGTGCTCCCAGCCCGCCAAAAAAGTTAAACAAAGACTAACCTAATTTGGGCGGGAGACGGAAGCTTCTGGAGAAAAGGTATATCTGGAAGATTTTTCGGCAGTTGGAGCAAGCTTGAACACAGACAGAGCTTCGGAGAGAGGACCGGTGGGTGAAGAGGAGTCGCTTCGGGAGAAGATCAGCAAACTCCTCTCCACCATCGGAGGAGGAAGAAGAACCAAGCTAACATCAAGAAGGCCGTTTCAAAGCCGGCATCCCGCCCCGGGAAAACACATCGGGAGATCATCGACCATCCCCGGGTCGTTGCCGGAACGAGAGGCCATTGACCCAACTTGGGAGAAGAAACAAAAAAAATAAAGCCCCAAGAGAAGAAACCTTCCAGCCACTCCGGCTCGAAAAGAGACAGTAACGAACCAAGGAAATCGATGGGAGCCAGCCCAAGGCTCCTCTGACCAGGGTCGGGCCAACGATGCTCGACCCCGCCGACATCCAGGCCCGCTGGTGTCCAGCCGCCCCGACCCCCACCTCAGGAGAGAGGTGTGGCGAAGCTCGCAGGGGTTCCACGATCCACGAGGAGACGGAGCGCCTAAAGGGATCAAAAACACAGACTTGACTTCAAAACCTTGCACTTCCTAGAGGGATTGGCGAGCATGTTTCTGGCCCTTCACAATCAGATCTAGATAGGTTTAATAAGGGGGTGGATTTAAGGGTACAATTTACATGAGTTGTTGTCCCTTGATATTCCGTGTGTTTCCTTATTTCATGATGATCTTTGTAGAGTATAAGATGCCTGTATTTGCCTTAGTTAGTACTGTCGTTATGATTTGTTTTGTGTTTTTCCCTCCCATGTACTATCTTATCTGCTTGCATTTGATTTGATATTTTTCCTTATGCAATAAAATTTCATTTTGTTTAATCAAACTTGGTCTACAAGAGTTTTCTCTACATTGTAGTTCCTGCCCCAAAGTCCAGAGTATAGAATCTAAGGGGCGAGTGGGTTGAACCCCTCAAGGTTTTACTGTGCAAGAGAGAGAGGCCTCCAGAGAGAGAAACCTCAGGGACACCTCTCATCGGAAAACCCCTTACAGAAAATGGCGAATGTGGCAGGACTCTGGCAGCAGGATTGCAATGTAGTAGATCCAAGTTTGAATGGTTGAAATGCAATGGATGAGAGGATAGCGGATTATGTCTTTGACAAGGTAAATCTCACTAAACAATGGATTTCCGATCTCTTACTGGATGGGCGTCTGGTGGACGCAGCCATCAGGTGGACAGAGAGCAAAGAGCATAAGAAGTCAGTGGAGAAGGCAGTGTGGCTGATGTGTTACAAGAAGCAGGTCCAGATCTTGGACCGGGTCGTTGCAGCACAGGCAGCCAAGATCACAGCCCAGGCAGCAGAGATAGAGGAAAAGGCCATGGGTGGGGAAAAACTCATCACAGCGCTTCACGCGCTGAATCAGGAACGCCAAGTGGTAGCTAGTCAACATCAGGCTAGGATAGAGTACCTGGAGTGCCAGGTTACTGAGGCAAAGATCAATGAAACGAGGATACGGGAGAAAAACGCCCGCCTTGCACAACAGCTAAGAGCGCAGGAGGAGAGAGTAGTGGAGGTTAAGGCAGCTTACAAGCTAGCCCTCGAGCACGGGTTTGAGAGCACAGACCACGGCCCCTGCCAAAAGACCATAGAGGACCTAAGAACAGCCCTGGTAAAGGCAAAAGGCATGGTGTGTCTCGTCAACCCGAAAGCTAGTCACATGGACTTTTTGAAGGAATCAAAACAGCCGATTCCAGCTGAGGTAATTGTGGTACCAGCCACCGAGCCCTCAGCACTGCCGAGCTATAGTGAGACTTGGCCGGAAAAGGAGGGGGTAGTGAAAGAGGAGGTAGCCGAGGTGGAGTGTGAGGAAGAACCACTGGTCGCAAAGCCGGGACCGGCACCAATGTGTCTCGCTCAGCACCAGAGGTTCGGTCCCAACGCTGCCAATGGCGGTATCGGACCCCACCAAAACCAACTCGTGGTGCCCTATGCTGGCCCGCAATTAAGGTCCATGGTGAGCCACCTCGCACGACTCACCATAAAGGGAGATCCCTCGATTCATTTCAGGGAGATAGAGGAAACAGCCGCCATTAATGACTGTGATGATCAGGAACAAGTGAAAATGTTGCTCTTCTCCCTGGATTGCACAATCCTTCAGAGCCTCTCAGATGAGAGCAAGAGGGGACGGAAAGGGTATGTGGATCTCAGGGAGGAAGTTTTAGACGTAATGGGAGTGGACGACGGTAGTCCGTTCGACCGTGTGGAAGGGACCGTGCAGCTATCTGGAGAACCCCCACGGGTTTTCGCAGAAAGGCTGTGGCCAGTGTATCGACGCAGCTGTCCGGGCATGCATGAACGGGTTGCAATGAACGACGAACAGCGGGTTCATTGGCTCCGTTGCTTGGTTACCAACAGTTTGCCGCAGATACGGGCCCTAGCCAGATCATGGTTTGATCCCCAAGGTCCCGGCGTCACGGAGGAGACGGTGCTCCGTCAGCTAAATGTGGCATACAAGAATTGTAGAGGTCAGGAAACACCTCCCCAGAAGGGAAAGGTGCATGAGGCAAAACCCGCAGCCCCAAGCAAGAAGGAGTGGCGTCAGGAGGGGAATCGCCCTGTCCAAGCCAAGCTCAATTGCTACGGGTGTGGGAAGGATGGGCATCGGTGCAAGGACTGTAGAAATCCGTGGAAGGATAATAAAGGGAGATTTCCCGCAGCCCAAGCCCAAGCCCAGACCGCCGCCCCAGCACCAGCCCAAACCCAAGCCGTAGCTCCTGCCCCAGCACAAGGAGCTGGTGCAGTTATGGATCCCGCTGCGATTGAATCAATCATAGAGACAATGCGGTCTCTGATGATTTCGCAGGGGAAAATAGCTGTCACCACTGGGCTTGTCGCTCCCGAGACTCCAAGCGTTGTACCCAAGTGACTAGAGTCGGCACAGCCCATCTACTTCTGTGCGCTGTGATATGATGTATGGAGACGACCCCTCGTGGAGATTGAGATGGAGGAGGTGAAGGGAACCTATCTGTTGGATACGGGAGCATCGTGCACTGTAATCCACGCAGATAACCCCACCGCCTCGCCTCTGTCCACTGGGGTCCCATACCTTCTGTCGGACTTCACGGGCGAAGAACAGGCTGGCGCACATTCCCTTCCCCTCTCCATTCGTTTAGGACCACTCCGCACCAAGTGGAAGTATACCCTAATGAAGTGGGAAGTGGGAGGTGGAACGAGCGTCCTGGGGTCTGATTTCTTGGTAGCCCACGGGATCCACGTAGACCTAAGAAATCATTGTCTCTGGGGAGCGGGTACGAGTGTGAAGGAGATAGAGAGTGTTAAGGAAAACCCTACGAAGGCGCGGGTTGGCCGGCGGGAAGTAAAATTCTTGGGTCTAACCCTATGCGCTGGCGAGAGAGCCGTAGACCAGGAGGATAGACCGGAATCGGTGGAAAATCCACCGGTCTACGCCACTCGCACAGTGGAGGTGTCCCGACGCAACAAGTGGTTTCGCATGAAGCGGTGCAAACTGTGTAAACCGGGTGCAAGAACAACAGCAACCGAAGCCAGGTCTGAGGGTAAAGATCCACACAAGCTGGCATTGTAGCCTGCATGGAAGGAGAAGCTGTCCCGCCCACCTGGGGGGAGGCTTCCCCGATGGCCTGGGAATCAGACGAGGAGGGGCCCGAACAACAAGGTCCCGCCCTCGACACGATTCTGGCGGAGGTGGAGTTGGAGGACGGAGGTCCCGCCCTCGATTCAAGCGTGGGGGAGGTAGAAATTGGGGGCAGCGATTCTCCACCTGTAGGGACAGGTGAGGAGGAGCCGTCTGCCACAGGCCCAATTCCCGAAGGGGCGGAGCCTGAGGGAAGGGAGCCGAAGCCCACAGTCATGGAAGAGCCACGGGCTGTGAGAGCTAAGGTCCCACCCGAAGGTCCACTCGCTAAGGGAGCCACGCCCAAAGCACCTTTTCGCAGGTCGACTCGTACGCCTCAGCCAGTAAAACCTTGGCCCGAGTCCCCCGTTCTCAGTAAACACCGACTTCAGAAATCCATGAAAAAACACAGTCCCCGATTAACAGCAAAAGACTGCGGGGAACCCGAGCCACAGGTCACTGCAGCCCCGTCACAGGGAGCGGCAAGCTGCAGTCCGATCAGGGATTAGGCAAGCCGTCCGGGGATGGGCGGCGCTGTACATAAGATGAGTTTAGGTTTAAGTTTAAGGTGTGTAAATATTAAAATGATTAGAGTTTAAGTAGTTTTAAATCTGCCCAGTATGTGTGTGTTTTTGGATCGAGGTCGAAAGACCCGATCATGCCGTCACCTAAGCCAGAATCTCTCAGGAGCCTGGCTATATTGTATGATTTATTGCAGGAACCAGGAGAAAGATGAGAGGGATCCTCGTTGCGTTCGTGATGATCGGGTGGAGCTGGGCCTATCGGGGCCGCACCAAGGACTCCACGATTTATGGGTGCTCTGGCAACAGAGGCCCCATCGCGACTGATGGAACCGGCTCACGGGACGCTAAAGAGACTGCTGCCTACTTCCATGAAGGAAGATGGCCAGGCTGGCTGGGGTCGAATTCTACTGAATACTCCAGCCAGACGGGGCTTGCATACAGAGAAACATCTCTGATGTGCCCCAGGGTGCGGATCATTGCACCCAGGATCAGCGTCACCGTGGGCAAGAAGATTTGCCTTGTTTGCCACGGACATGTACCTTTGGACCGTTGGTGGTGGCTGCGCAAGTTGAGCAGCACCATGAAGAATTCCACTGTGGAATGGGAGAGATTGGGTAATAACACCCATCGGACAATTACGGGAACTCACGGGGGGTTGAGTGTCTGTTGGGACAAATGGTGGGAACTAGATGAGGGGATCTACATCTGTATGTGGGGTTCAGAACGCGCTTGCCCCACAGGCGTCTCCATCTTTTTCCAAAGACAGTGGCAGGGTGCTGGACAAGGAATGAGGTGGGACGTCAGTACACGGGCGTGTGGAGTCCCATACTCTCAGATCCCAGTAAATGCCACGGAGCTCATCACCCGACCCCTCAAGCCCCTGCCCACAGTTCCGGTAGCTAAAGCCCTCAAGGAAGGGTGCCCCACCACGACAAAGGGACCCGGGAACGGATTGGTATTGGTACCCACAGGTCAGGTACTGTACCAAGGGGTCCACTACGTGGTGGCTTCGGTGATTTTAAACCTCACCGAGGTAAGATTGCCAGCGTGGTGCCCCAGGGAAACGGAGCAATTATACCAGGTCCTGTTAAAAAAACATGTTTAAACAGTTTTACGAATTCGACTTTGCCGATGTCGACAGAGCCGAATTGTACACCACACCACATGAGGTCTTGGACAGAGTAGGGAGACAAAGACGGGGTGCAGTAAATGATATTTTCACAGCTTTTATCACAGGAAGTTCCGTCATCAACACACTGGATGACGTGGAGCTGCAAACCCAGATCAATGGTTTAAAAACACAGCTAAGAAAGATGCTGACTGATGAGAATAAGGTAGTGGGTTCTGAGTTACACGAGGACCAGGCCATGACACTACACTTAAAAGAGATTATAGCTGAGCTGGAGAAACACACCAGAACGGTAAATGCTCTCATCAGGGAGGATCGGAACGCGTCCAATCAGGCTGCGCAGAACGAAGCTTGTGTGCTATACGGGGCGTGGTTACTGGGCGAGGGCCGCAGTAATCTGGAGGATTTAAAGCAAGGTTTAGTCCCCTCCTGAATCAGCAACAAGCAACTCGCAGCCCTCCACCATTTTGAGAATGCATTGAGTCCGTGCCAACTCAGACTAGCTTCAGAGGCCTACCCAGTCCCAGTGGACTGTGGATGGTCTAATCACACCATTATGGGTATAGTGGTAAGAATGCCGGTGATGGGAAAGACAGCAAAACCCGCCCCTGTATACAGGGTGGAGAACATTGGAGTCATTCAGGGGGGTGCGCACATTCGCTACATGGGGGTCCCACCTTACGTCATTCGATGGGAGCATGCAATGATGGGTACTGACCTCTCGGGGTGCTGGAGCCGGGGAGCACATATCATCCTGTGTCCCCAGCACTTGAATGCCCATTCAAAACCACAGTGCGGGTTCAGAACTGCTGGCACGAAGCCTATAAATTGCACCATGGAGGCAATGGCACAAGGCCATGTGCCCCTGCAGGTGGCATATATAGGAGGTGGGACATACTGTGTCACCACTGCAGCGTCCCACTACCAACATGGACAGCACGGCTGGTGTCTGGTTAGTGACAGCAGCTTCTGTTTCAAGCCCAGGGCAGAAGTTCAAGTGGCCCAAGAGCGAATTGTCCCCATTCCTGAACCTTCCACTGTTCACATCACTGTGAAAGAGAATTTCACCGATCTGCAGCGATTCGTTGCACATTTTGGGTATATCATTCCCTCTCTCCCTGAACACCTCACCAAGATATTAAAAGCCGTTGTGGTTTCACAGAAACACTTCTACACACTGGAGCAGAAGACTTTAGAGATAGGGGCAGACATATTGGACATAGTGACCCCACCGTGGTGGGAACTGTTCACTAATATAGAAGTCCCTTCCTGGATTAGGATAGCCTCCCACATTCTTGTAGTGTGCCAGGTTGTCATTGTAGCTTATTTACTGCTTGTACACTGTAACAAGGTCAAACATTCGCAAAAGTACGAGAATAGAGGGGAATGGAGGGAGCATTATGTGCGGGTAGAAGAAGAGACACCCATTTAGATTTTGCTGCTTTGTATAAAGTTAAAGTTTTCCCTCCCTCCTCTGTATTATTTTTGACATGTATTCATGTGCATTTTGAATTTTTCGTGTGTGTATTTTATTATTCTTATTGCATTTGAATTAGATGTGATGTTATTATTAGAAGGTAATGTGTATGCACTAGGTGATGTATGGGTATAAGGACCCCCTCCACGCCTGGAAGTAAGTTGCTAGATTTTTAACTCCAAGGTATTGCCATCTATAGATGCTTAATGTACACTAGGTTTTTCTGAAATGGGAAATGCATGTGTCGTGGGGTCATAGATAGGTAAATACTGGGGATGGTTAGATTGTGGAAAGTCAGAAAATTTTGCTCACCCAGAATTATGATACTTCAAGCAAGTTACAGTATCATCAGGGGGGAGTGTAGGATTTGCAAAATTGGACTTTACATTAATAAGGGTCAAATGGCAGAAGAGGCCATGATTTTAAAGACTGTTTTAAAAGAAGCCCAGAAAAAGGGGCATAAAAATGGTCACCATACCGTGTGACCAGCTTATTGGGACACTTTGAAATGGTTCCTACGCAACCTCAGACAGCTTTGTGGATTCAACCCACAGCAAGTTCTGGAAGCCATTTCTGAGAGAACGAAATCAGACCCACACATATGCATATGGATTAGATGCAGATCCAGTCAAGATCGGCCTGGAGACAGAGGCCATCTAAATGTTGACCCAGACAAAAGGGGACAATTTCATATTCATGAGAACAGCACCCAGGACTGGATAACGAGATCAGCAGGACATTAAAAACAATGAAGGTCATTCCAGACCAGAGATGGGCCTTTACCGGCCATCAAAAACATTAAAAAATGTAATAAGTACCCCGCTGTGCTCCCAGCCCGCCAAAAAAGTTAAACAAAGACTAACCTGATTTGGGCAGGAGACGGAAGCTTCTGGAAAAAAGGCATATCTGGAAGATTTTTCGGCAGTTGGAGCAAGCTTGAACACAGACACAGCTTTGGAGAGAGGACCGGTGGGTGAAGAGGAGTCGCTTCGGGAGAAGATCAGCAAACTCCTCTCCACCATCGGAGGAGGAAGAAGAACCAAGCCAACATCAAGAAGGCCGTTTCGAAGCCGGCGTCCCGCCCCGGGGAAACACATCGGGAGATCATCGACCATCCCCGGGCCGTTGCCAGAACGAGAGGCCATCAATCCAACTTGGGAGAAGAAACAAAAAAAATAAAGCCCCAAGAGAAGAAACCTTCCAGCCACTCCGGCTCGAAAAGAGACAGTAACGAACCAAGGAAATCGATGGGAGCCAGCCCAAGGCTCCTCTGACCAGGGTCGGGCCGACGATCCTCGACCCCGCCGACGTCCAGGCCCGCTGGTGTCCAGCCGCCCCGACCCCCACCTCAGGAGAGAGGTGTGGCGCGGCTCGCAGGGGTTCCACGATCCACGAGGAGACGGAGCGCCTAAAGGGATCAAAAACACAGACTTGACTTCAAAACCTTGCACTTCCTAGAGGGATTGGTGAGCATGTTTCTGGCCCTTCACAATCAGATCTAGATAGGTTTAATAAGGGGGTGGATTTAAGGGTACAATTTACATGAGTTGTTGTCCCTCGATATTCCGTGTGTTTCCTTATTTCATGATGATCTTTGTAGAGTATAAGATGCCTGTATTTGCCTTAGTTAGTACTGTGTCGTTATGATTTGTTTTGTGTTTTTCCCTCCCATGTACTATCTTATCTGCTTGCATTTGATTTGATATTTTTCCTTATGCAATAAAATTTCATTTTGTTTCATCAAATTTGGTCTACAAGAGTTTTCTCTACATTGTAGTTCCTGCCCCAAAGTCCAGAGTATAGAATTTAATGGGTGAGTGGGTTGAACCACTCAAGGTTTTACTGTGCAAGAGAGAGAGGCCTCTGGAGAGAGAAACCTCAGGGACACCTCTCATCGGAAAACCCCTTACAGTAGGTTTGAACAATTTCTCTTGATTGTAGTCCTGCACTTGTTTGGCTTGTCTTTTGAGAGGTTAGCCCAGTGTCACGCTGAAGTTAGTTCTTGCATCGCGGTAAAGCAGCCATTCAAACTAATCAAACAATTATCAGCCAACTTGAACCAGCCTCCTCTTGCTCATCATAGTCGTCGAGAATCTGAGTGCAATACTGTATTATGTATATATATTTCATTCTAATTCATGCAAAGATGTAATTGTTTGACTGACCTGCCTCAACTTTTGATTCCCTTAAAGCTAGATGTAGACCCAATACTGCATTTAGATGAAAATGCTATGAAAGGCGGTATTGCCAGTTTAGGGAAATGTTATTATGTAAGGTGATTTATTCTTTTTGGAGCTCTTTAATCTTGCAGCAAACCACGTTAATGGATTGAACTCTAGTTGCTAATAGGAACCTTCCCAGAGCTCACGTCTAAAAACATTGTAAGCTTCTGCACAGCCCAGCTTATCCAAAAGCCTGAATGTGAGCTCATCCCCAAAACCTTCTAATGGAGAAATGCATGAATCTGCAACGTACACAACAGACTGACCTTGACATTTCATAGTCATTTCTTCTAAACAATACTTAGTAACTTGTATGTGCAGCCTTTTATTAAAGCAAGCCTCTAGGGTTCACTGTGCAAGAAGCTTGTTATTATAAGCTCAGTTACTTCAGAGATGTGAAGTACTTTTTTATTTAAATGTATTAATTTTTATGGCATTCTGTTTCATTGAATTGTATTTGCTTTCATTCATTTAGCTATCAATGGCGATGCTTTATTTTTCCTAGTCTCTTAGATAATGGAGGTTGTATGGTAACCAGTCTAAAATTACAACGGGCTTTTGGGCTTTGTTGTTGACCTTCAAACACCAGAGTCCGTGATTTTAACCCGGTGTGAGCGGGACGGGATGTGTGTGTGTGTGTTGGTGAGGGGGGTGGGGGTTAAAATTGCATTTAGGGGCTCTTTGCACCTTCGCCGCAATTTTAACTCGCCAACTTTTGGCTTTGGGTCAGGCGCCCGCCCCAAGCAGGCCGGGGCCTCATTAATGTCTCAATGTCGCGCTCCGATGATGTCACACCTGCCCCAATGCTTCTGCAGGCAGCCTGTTGCAGACCTCTGCAGCCTCCTGGAGCAGGACCTGCCAGCCATGCTGGACCTGGAGAACATGCACTGCCAGTGACCCCCCTGAACTTGGTTGACACTGGATCCTTTCAGGCTGCAACAGGGGATGTATATAAGCTATATATAATCACAGTCTGCAGTTCACAGCTATGTTAAGCAGGTGGCCAACACCCTACTTGCCAGGGCTGAGCAGTACATCAACTTCCCCACTGACCTCAGCAGTAAACTGGGGGATAAGGTATACCCCATGCAGACCTGGCTTATGACACACCTCTGCAACCCCACCACGCTCCACCAGCACAGATGCAGATGAAGCCCGGGCCCAACCAGGATCATTATAGAGCACACGATGAGACTGCTCCGATAGAGGTTCAGCCTCAGTCGTTCAGGGGGCACCGGATTAGAGTCTTGCGCATCATTGTGGATGATGGGGAGTGGGGGTGGGTGTGATGGGAGTGGGGGATGTGATGGGAGTTGGAGGGGGTGTGATGGGAGTGTGTGGTGTGGTGGGGATGATGGGATTGGGGGATGTGATGGGAGTCTGATGGTGTGATGGGAATGGGGGGTGATGGGAGTGGTGGGGTTGATGGGAGTCTGCTGGTGTGATGGGAGTGGGGGGCATGATGGGAGTCTGATAGTGTGATGGGAATGGGGGAATGAGGGGAGTGGGATGTGTGATGGGAGTGCGGGATTTGATGGGAGTGGGGGGTTTGATGGGCATGGGGGATGGGAGTGGGGGGTGGGAGTGTGGGGCTGATGGGAGTGGGAGGGATGGGAGTGGGGGTGGGGGTGGGAGTGGGGGGGGTGGGAGGGTGGGTGGGAGTGGGGGGCTGATGGGAGTGGGAGGGGTGGGAGTGGGGGGTGATGGGAGTGGGGGAGGTGATGGGAATGGGGGGGTGTGATGGGAGTGGGGTGATGTGATGGGAGTGGCGGATGTGATGGGCAGGGGTGTGATGGGAATGAGGGTGTGATGGGAGTGAGGATGTGATGGGAATGGGCTGGTGTGTTGGGAGTGGCAGAGGTGACTGCACTCTCCAGGGTAGACTGCAGAGTCATAGAGTTAGAAATTAGTTATCGCCAAGGAATGGGCGGCATCAGTAGAAAAGTTGGAGAATTAGCGCCGGGCGCAAATACTTTATACTGCATGAAAAGTTCGTGCTCACTGCTCAATAAAATGATTGCAGTCCTAAATCAAGTCTTAAAACCCAAACTCATTGGCGTTACACTTAAAGGGTGAACCAATATCGGGTGCAGTCTAATCGCAACTCACCATTGCCACAGGTTTTTTCATAAAGGGGAGGTTCATTGATGCTGCAGCACCTCATTCTCAGCATTGCTGGCTGTGCAGCTGCCTCAACAAGCAAAAGCAGAACAAGGAGAAGGAGCCTTGGACTGAACCAGGTGTGCTCATGACAGGTCCGCGCCCCAGGGAGAGAGTCCGCAGATTCTCCGGTGAAGCACTGGAGGCATTGGTTTCTGCTGTGGAGAGACGGAGGGCAGTCCTGTAACCGACAAGTGTCAGGAGGCCCTCACCTCAAGTTTTCCACACCATGTGGAGGGAGGTAATGCAGCACATCTCGCACAACACTGTGGTCCCCAGGACCCACACACAGTGCATGAAGAAATGTAATGACCTCACTCGGGTGGTCAGGGTGAATGAATGCTTCAACAAATGCTACATACCATCATCTGTGCCACAATCTTCATACAGTGCCCAAAGCACCACACCCCCAGCACTTGCCAACCAACAATCTCTACCTACCAACACTCACATCCACATCTCACACCTTGCACACAATAATAGCTATTCAACTATGGCAGGTGAATCATCCAAACACATTACACCACACTCACACACTATCCTTTCTCTTGCAGGCCAAGGTGGTGCACAACAGGAGGAAGCAGGAGTGCACAGGCGGGAGACAAGCTGACACCCAACCACTGTCTGCACTGGAGAATCAAGTTTTTTTTAAATTTGTTTATGGGATCTGGGCATTGCTGGCAAGGCCAGCATTTATTGCCCATCCCTAATTGCCCTTGAGAAGGTGATGTTGAGCTGCCTTCTTGAACCGCTGCAGTCCGTGTGGTGAAGGTACTCCCTCAGTGCTTTTAGGTAGGGAGTTCCAGGATTTTGACCCAGTGACGATGAAGGATCAGTGATATACTTCTAAGTCAGGATGGTGTGTGACTTGGAGGGGAACGTGGAGGTGGTGGGGCTCCCATGCACCTGCTGCCCTTGTTCTTCTAGGTGGAAGAGGTCGTGGGTTTGGGAGGTGCTGCCAAAGAAGCCTTGGCGAGTTACTGCAATGCATCTTGTAGATGGTACACACTGCAGCCACAGTACACTGGTGGTGGAGAGAGTGAATGTTTAAGGTGGTAGATGGGGTGCTAATCAAGTGGGCTGCTTTGTCCTGTATGCTTTGAGCTTCTTGAGTGTTGTTGGAGCTACACTCATCCAGGCAAGTGGAGAGTATTCCATCACACTTCTTACTTGTGCCTTGGCAGAAAGGATTTGGGGAGACACTCGCCACAGAATACCTAGCCTCTGACCTACTCTTGCTGCCACAGTATTTATGTGGCTGGTCCAGTTAAGTTTCTGGTCAATGGTGACCTCCAGGATGTTGATGGTGTGGATTCGGTGATGGTAATGCCATTGAATGTCAACAGGCAGTGGTTAAATGTTCACTTGTAGGAGATAGTCATTGCCTGGTACTTCTGTGGCGCAAATGTTACCTGCCACTTATCAGCCCAAGCCTGAACGTCATCCAGGTCTTGTTGCATGCGGGCATGGACTGCTTCATTATCTGAGGAGTCGTGAATGGCACTGAACACTGTGCAGTTATCAGCGAACATCCCCATTTCTGACCTTATGTTGGAGGGAAGGTCGTTGATGAAGCAGCTGAAGGTGGTTATGCCTAGGACACTGCCCTGAGGAACTCCTGCAGCGATGTCCTGGGGCTGTGATGATTGACCTTCAAACACCACAACCATCTTCCTTTGTGCTAGGTATGACTCCAGCCAGTGGAGAGTTCCCCCCCCCCGATTCCCATTGACTTCAGTTTTACTAGTGCTCCTTGATGCCACACTTGGTCAAATACTGCCTTGATGTCAAGGGCAGTCACTCTCAGCTCACCTCTGGAATTCAGCTCCTTTGTCCATGTTTGGACCCAGACTGTAATGAGGTCGGGAGCAGAGTGGTCTTGGTGGAACCCAAACTGGGCATCAGTGAGCAGGTTATTGATGAGTAACTGCCGCTTGATAGCACTGTCGATGACACCATCCATCACTTTGCTGATGATTGAGAGTAGACTGATGGGATGGTAATTGGCCGGATTGGATTTGTCCTTCTTTTTGTGGACAGGACATACCTGAGTAGTTTTCTACATTGTCAGATAGATGCCAGTGTTGCAGCTGTACTGCAACAGCTTGACTAGAGGCGCGGCTAGTTCTGGAGCACAAGTCTTCAGCACGATAACCGGGAGGTTGTCAGGGCCACAATCATGCCTTTGCTGTATCCAGTGCGCTCAGCCATTTCTTGATATCACATGGAGTGAATCAAATTGGCTGAAGGCTGGCTCCTGTGATGGTGGGGACCTCAGGAGGAGGCCGATATGGATCATCCACTCGACACTTCTGGCTGAAGATGGTTGCAAACGCTTCAGCCTTGCCTTTTGCACTCACGTGCTGGGCTCCACCATCACTGAGGATGGGGATATTCATGGAGCCTCCTCCTCCAGTTAGCTGTTTAATGGTCCACCACCATTCATGACTGGATGTGACAGGACTGCAGAGCTTTGACCTGATCCATTGATTGTGGGATTGCTTAGCCCTGTGTTATGTCTGACATTTGGTGATAGGTACTCGATTGCCTTGGCCTGAGCACATGGAGTTTGATAGTGCTGTGATCATTGTATTGTGTATTGGTATTCGATTGCTTGTGCCTGGAAGTGTGTGCGTGTGGCAGCTATGATTAAAGCAACATGAACTGAACTCACTGACGGTCTCTGGATTATCTTTGCAAACACAATATTTGGAGACAAGGATGGCTAAAATCTCTCTTCCACCACCTCCTCCCTTCCTTGCACTACCAGGTGAGCCCCCGATCCCATGGGTTCGCTGGTTACAGTCCTTTGAAACCTATCTCATTGCTCTTGGACTAGAAACTGTGAGCACGGCTCGGAAAAAGGCACTGTTATCCCATTGCTTGGGAGCAGACGGCCAGCATGTTCTTGGGACATTATGCACAGCAGACTCAATCCAAACATATGATGAGGCTGTGGCTCTGTTAAGCACACACTTCTCTGCCCCACAAAGTGCCCTCCTGCGGCGATTCATTTTTAGACAGCATCACCAACTCCTCGGCGAGTCAATGCATCAATACGTGGCTAATTTGAGGGGGTTAGCTAGCTCGTGCAAGTTCGGTGCATTACAAGATGAGATGGTGCGTGATCAACTAATAGAGCACACAAACAACGTGAGCGTGCATGAAAGACTGTTACTCGAGTCCGACGATCTGTCGTTGTCACAGGCAGTCAACATTACCTTTCAAGTGGAGTCTGCAGCCGAATGTGCAGCGAAACTAGCACACACACCCAGTGACAGCGCCCTCGGCCCCGACAGCTCTGACACGGTAATGCTCGCGTGACGGCAGCAACGCGCGCTACAGCGGCAACAGTGTGGAAACTGCGGATCTCGTTCACATGCTACCAGAGCGCAGAATTGCCCCGTGTGCGGCCAAGCCTGTCGCAATTGTGGAAAACAAAATCATTTTGCCAATGTCTGCCGCTCTGCCCTGGTTGCTACAAATGAACACTCTCAGTCCTCAAACACTATAGTTCACAACGTGAGCGCTGGGCCAGTAGTGGCTTTCAAATCATGCACAATTAACCTGAATGATGTGTGCATCCCGCTGTTGTTGGATACCGGTGCCAGCGTCTCACTGCTGAATGTGGACACATTCAAATGCTTTTTCAGCTCCCTGCCACTCTCTGCGCCCTCCACTACCCTTTGCGGGTATGGTAATTCGAAAATTGGACGAGTGGGCTCAGTCAACCTCACTGTACGCAATGGAACAAAAGTTTTGCCAGATTTTTGTTTTCATGTGGCACGCCAAGGAGCTAACCTGATGGGACTGGATCTTTTCACTGACCTGGGTTTTTCTCGCTTGGACACTAGCGGGTCTGCGATTCTGCACGTCGCCTCACCGTGGCGCCAAACATGGCCAGCACTCTTCGAGGGTCTGGGCTGCCTGACTGCCTTCACCCACCAGCCCATGGTTGACTCCACCATTACCCCTGTCATTCAGCCACTGCGCCGCATCCCGCTTGCTCTCCGTGACGGGGTCACAGCTGAACTAAAGCAGCTACTGGAAGCCGGCATCATCGAACCAGTTGATGCCTCCCCATGGGTCTCCAACCCGGTGGTCGCAATGAAAAAGTCAGGTGGTCTACGCGTCTGTGTCGATCTTCGAGCAGTGAATAAGGCCGTAATCCCTGACAAGTATCCACTGCCCACGTCAGAGGAACTCACAGCGCAGTTCTATGGTTCCATCCTGTTTTCAAAGCTGGACCTTCGACAGGGCTATCCACAGGTTCCCCTCCACCCCAGCAGCAGGGACCTCACTGCTTTTGTGACACATGCTGGCATCTTTTGGTACATCAGGATGCCATTTGGACTTAGCTCTGCACCCAGCTGCTTCCAAAAGGTGATGGCCTCTGTGCTCGCGGGCATTCCTGGGGTGGCCATCTACCTGGATGACATCGTCGTGCATGGGCCCTCGACCTCCACTCACGACGAACGCCTTCACAGAGTTTTCACAGCTCTAGCAAAACACAAGCTCACACTGAATGGCGAAAAGTGTGTCTTTGCTGTTTCAGAGATCGAATTTGTGGGGTTTTGGTTGCCATTCACAGCATCCCAGGACCCAGCTCTGCAGCACAGGTTGCCTCCTTCCTTGGCATGACTGGGTACTACCTGAAGTTTTTGCCCCAGTACTCAACCACCACAGCCCCACTGCGCCAGCTCCTGTGAAAGGATGAGCCCTGGGTGTGGTCACAAGCCTGTACGGAAGCTGTTCGCCTCCTCAAATCGCAGCTCACGTCGCCTCCAGTGTTGGATCACTTTGACGTCGCCAGCCCCACCCTCGTCACCTGCGACGCATCCGCTGCAGCTGTGGGGGCAGTGTTATCACAGATACAGAATGGAGTGGAGAAATCAATCGCCTTTGCCTCCCGAGCCCTTAGCCCCACCAAACAGAAGTACTCAGTAGGCGAGCGTGAGGCGCTGGCATGCATCTGGGCATGTGAGCGGTGGCACCTGTACACGTATGGCCGTGCCTTCACCCTGCGAACCGATCACCAGGCTCTCACTGCCCTGCTGTCGACATCCGGCACGGGCCACAGACCACTGCGTCTACACCGCTGGTCTGACCGCCTCCGCCAATACAATTTCAGTCTCCAGTTCACACCAGGACGTGACAATGTTGTTGTAGATCTGCTCTCCCGCACTGTCTCTGCCCCAGCCCCACTCGTCGGGTCTGAACAAGTGGAACAGGATATCGTCCAGATGCTGCACACGCCTCTCCAATCACAGTCTCCCTCCAGGAGCTCAAAGAGGCCTCTGAACAGGATCCGGCCCTCTCCCAGCTGTGCACCTTCATCAGAGATGGCTGGCCTCGCAAGGTGCCTGAGGAATTGTCTGCCTACTCCAGAGTTAAAGAGGAGCTCTCCTGCTGGAATGACTCCTGTGTTGCACGTGGGCTCTGCACTGTGGTCCCAAGTGCCCTTCGTGCGCGTGTTTTACCCATGGCGCTTGAGGGCCACTTGGGCATAGTGAAGCTCAAACAACGATGCCGAGACCTAGTGTGGTGGCCGGGTATCGACAGGGAAATCGAGGCCCTGGTCAAGGACTGTGCAGCCTGCCTTGTAAGTGGCAAGAATGGCCACCAAGCTCCCCCACCCCTGCAACCCCTTGCCTGGCCCTCTCAGCCCTGGGAGCACCTGCAGCTGGACGTCTGCGGGGAGATCCATGGTGTCCCCCACCATCAACGGTTCCTAGTGGTGACCTATGACCTGCACTCAAAATGGCCAGAGGTCACTGCCGTGGGCTCCGTCACCTCTCGGGTCATCATTGATATCCTTGAGTCCCTCTTCTCCCGCTGGGGGCATCCAAAGGCCATCACCACAGACAATGGCCCCCAAATGGTCTCTTCAGAACTCTCCTCTTACCTTGGGAGCAAGGGCATCCGTCACATTCGCACAGCGTACTACCACCCCGAGTCAAATGGGGGGGTGGAGCGTTTTAACCAGACACTGAAAAATGGCGTTTGACAAGGCCCTCCTCCAGACACTGCTGCACTGCAGAGCCTCCCAGCATTCCACTACAGGGGTCTCACCCGCATCCCTCATGCTAGGCCGTGAGCTCATGCTGCCCCTTGGCAGGCTCCGCCCCTCGCTAGCTCAGAGCCCTGCTCCACCGGCTCAAGCCACAGTCGCTAGACAGCAGGAGAAGATGAAACTCTGCTTCGGCCAGTCGAAGAGGGCCAAGGCGCCCAACATCTCAGTCTCTGATTGGGTCAGAGTCCGCAGGCCTCACCGCAATAATAAGATGGCGTCATTCTGGTCCTCCCCTCTCCAAATCAGCCGCCAACTTGGACCAGCCACTTTCTGCCTCACTGACGGCTCTCGGTGGCATGCCAGCCGCCTTCGGAAGGTGCCAGCACCCTCTGATGCGGGATTATACGGACCTAACCCCCAAGCCTTGCCCCCAGAGTGGTGGGATGCACATGTGGCTCAGCCAGCCAACCCTCAAGCAGATGTTGTGCCTCAGCCTGCTCCTCACCAGTCCACACCTCAGCCTGTTCGTACACGTTCTCACCCTGGCCACCTACAGGACTTTGTCACTACATTTCATGTTTGAAATTCTGTGAGGGGGGAGGAAATGTTATGTCTGACATTTGGTGATAGGTACTCGATTGCCTTGGCCTGAGCACATGCAGTTTGATAGTGCTGTGACCATTGTATTGTGTATAGGTATTCGATTGCTTGTGCCTGGAAGTGTGTGTGTGTGTGTGTGTGTGGCAGCCATGATTAAAGCAGCATGAACTGAACTCACTGACGGTCTCTGGATTATCTTTGCAAACACAATACCCTGTCTATAGCATGCTGCTTCCACATTTTAGCATGCACGTAGTCCTCTGTTGCAGCTTCCCCAGTTTGGCATTTCATTTTTAGGTACACCTGGTGCTGCTCCTGGCATGCTCTTCTATACTCCTGATTGAACCAGGGTTGGTCCCCTGCAAATCATTGGGCGCCAGGCGGTGGGCAGCGTGGCCACTGGCGACGTTGACCCCCTTGGGGACAACAATGACATGTTAATCCCTACTCCTTCTTTTCACATCCTACTACCCCCCTCACCCCACAAGCGTTTCGCACTTTCCAGCTAATCATGCATTTCTCCCTTCCTGCTCCTCCCCTCATCTTAACACAACTCTTGTGCCTTTATGCTTTCAGATAATCAGCAAGCACCTGAGCAGCATGTCCCTGAGGGCACAGTAGAGAGCGAGGCGGGAGAAGAGGAGGAGGAAGAACACACCGCGTCACTGCATGTCTCACCCGCAGTCACCAGCTCCGATACTGGTGTTCTTTAGAGGCTAGCATAGTAGTGGGAACTGCACAGGGTGAGGCACCGGTGGTGTGTGGGCTTTAGCAAGGCCAAGGGGAAAGGGTAGCTCGGGGGCCAGCTCCCCAGAGGGAGAGTTCTGCTGCACAGGACTCAGATGAGAACCTCAATAGGGAGGCCTTTAGAAAAAGGGTGATGGACATGCACACGGGAGATGATAGGTGCAATGGTAAGGGTGCCCGCGAGCCTCTTGGCGATGGTGCGGACCATGGAGGAGTCCACCTCCAACATTGCACAGAGCTCTGCGCGCACCATGGAGCCCATCAGTTCCAGTCTGCAAAGGATGGTAGACTCCCAGAGAGGCCGTGGCGATGCAGACCTGATGTTGTGGGTGATGGGCGATCTACTGCCGCTAACTGGAGGCGCTAAGGAGATGAATATTTCCCCCGTAATGTCCTGGGTGATGACACCGCCCAGGCTGGAAGCAGACTCCTCCGCACTCTCAGCCATAATGCTGAAACCTCTTGACAGTGTTGTGTATGTAACCTGTACCACCTTAAGAGACTACCTTAAGAGATGGACTACTTTCTCTTGGCTACTGTATATTGTAGAACCGGTGGTGACCACACCGGTATATAAACTCTGTGTAGTAATTTGCTAAGCAGTTCAGCCCTGACCTTCGATTAGTAAAGACCTGTTTTAGTTATTCTTGTTGTCTGTGTCCAGTGATTTATATTAAGCATATCTGGAACACTCAGACTCAACAGTGGCGACGAGTCCGATCTTACCCTGCGGCAGTTTGCATCCAAGGCAGCTTCGTCCCCAGAACGGGCGTCGAGAAGAGGCATCCGCCCTCATCATCCTGCTGAGCACCGCATTCGCACGGGAGGCATCGAGAACCCAGGGAAATTACTGACCACGAAGTCCTCCATCAGCGACAGGCAGTGATCATCCTTCTACCACGGTGGTGGGTAAGCCGATCTAGCGACACGGGCAGAAAGTCGGCCGCGTTGTCAGTGGAGAAGGGGAGGGAAACCGGAGGAAAAAAGGCGGAGAACTCGACCGCGGCCGGTGAAAAGAACCGGGCTGCAATCGGGGCCGAGAGGCACAGCGACAAGGGCAGCATTAAGGCCACGAGAACCGCGGAGAACTTGACCGCAGCTGGTGTAAAGGGCCGGGCTGCAATCGGGGCTGAGAAATGCAGCAACGAGGGAAGCGTTGAGGCCACGAGAACCGTGGGGGAGCAAAAGCAGCGTCGGGGGAAAGTAAGAACCACTGGGAGGAGAGAACGGCAACAGCGCGGTCAGAGCCATTGTAGCCAGCGGGGGAAGAAGACAAGCGCGGGAAAAGCCGCCAAGCGCGGGAAGCCGCCATCTTGGGAAAATTAAAAAAAAAATTAAAAAAAATTCAAGGATGCCTAAACACGGTAACATCACTGCTTTTGATAGTGATGTTGAAGATTGGACCACGTATGTAGAACGCATTGGAGTTTATTGTACAGCAAATGAAGTACCAGATGATAAGAAAGCAATAACATTATTAAACTCAATGGGGGCGAAGACGTATGGGTTATTGAAGCATCTGATAACACCAGATAAACCGGCGGATCAGACTTTTGCGAAAATTGTTATGATCCTGCAAGAACATTTAAACGCCACGCCGCTGATGATAGCGGAACGATTTAAATTTTACAGCAGAACGCAGCTGAAAGAGGAAAGCAACACTGAATTCTTAATTGAACTACGTAAGCTATCAAAGTACTGTCAGTTTGGTACAGGACTAGCAGATGCTCTGAGAGATAAATTCGTGTGTGGATTATTAAAAGAAGGAACACAAAAGCGTGAGAAAGCTGTCACCATTGCAGCATCGCACGAGGCCGCAGCAAGAGGCACCGCGGAAATGCAACTAAGGTCATCGGAACTCAGCACCAATCAAATGGCATTGGGTGCAGTAAAGTGTTATCATTGCGGAAGGACAACGCACGATCAGAACCAGTGTTGGTTCAAAAATCAGGAATGAAGAAAATGTGGCAAGCTCGGTCACATAGCTAAAGTATGCCGGTCAGGTAAGAAGACCAGCAGCAAAAAGTCACCGCAGGAAAAGTGCAAAAAGGTACACAAGGTGACAGAGAACAGTTCGGATGAACAGAAGATGGATTCAGACTCCAGCAGTAAGGAACTGGGTTGTCTAAGAATACATAATGTGGGTAACACAGCAGACCACCAAACTATCTGGGTCACACTTCAGATAGCAGGAGTCCAAGTGAAGATGGAATTGGACACTGGATCGGCATTGACGGTCATGAATAAGCAAGATTACAAAAGGTTATTCTCGCACATTCCCCTGAGGGATACGGAGATTGTTTTGAAAACATACACGGGGCAAAGAGTATACCCCATTGGAAAGATAAAGGTAAAGGTGGTCCACAAGGATAAAGAAAACCGAGGAATGGACTTGTATGTGTTACCTGAGGGAGGTCCACCATTACTGGGACGGGAATGGATCAGGAGAATAAATATGGACTGGCATTCCTTAAAAGCACTAACTGTAGATTCCGGCAAAAAGGAAGATGTCAAACCTAAACGACTGTCCAGAATATTGGACGATGCGAAAGAGGTGTTCCAGCAGGGACTGGGAACACTGAAAGGAATTACGGCAAACATCAAAGTTGAAGAACATGCAAAGCCGAAATTTTTCAAAGCCAGACCGGTACCTTATGCGATACAACCTGCTGTGGAAGCTGAGCTGGAAGGACTAGAATGTTCTGGAGTACTGTCAAAGGTGGACTAGAGTGAATGGGCCACGCCCATTGTTCCCGTCATGAAGTGTTCATCAAGTAACAAACCGGGGGAACCAGGGAAGGTTCGCATCTGTGGCGATTTCAAGATCACTGTTAATCCGGTGCTTCACACGGTACAATATCCGCTTCCACGGATTGAGGATATCTTCGCTTCGTTGGCTGGTGGGAAACACTTCACCAAGATAGACCTGGCGCAGGCGTATTTACAGATGGAAGTTGATGAAGCGTCACGCCAGTATCTCACGATCAACACGCATAAGGGCTTATATCGGTATAATAGACTGGTTTTTGGAGTGGCATCGGCTCCAGCGATTTGGCAAAGGGCCATGGAGCAGGTATTACAGGGAATTCCAGGCACACAATGTTACCTGGACGACATTCTGATTACAGGAAATGATGATGAGGAACACCTTGCAAATTTGGAACAGGTGCTCAACAGATTGAAAGAATATGGACTTCGAGTTAATCACCAGAAATGTGAGTTCTTTCAGAAGCAAATCTCGTACTGTGGTCACGTCATTGACCAGGAGGGGCTTCACAAGTCACCTGACAAGATCAAAGCTGTTGTGAAGGCTCCCGCTCCGGAGAATGTATCCCAGTTGAGGTCGTTCCTAGGGTTGATTAACTTTTACCATAAGTTTCTGCCAAATTTATCCACGGTGCTGCACCCGCTGAACGCTCTTTTGCAGAAGGGAGTGCCATGGAAGTGGAGCGAGGACTGCAAGCGGGCCTTTCACAAAGGCAAGGCATTGATCACCTCTAAGGAAGTGTTGGCTCACTTTAACCCAACGCTGCCTATTCGGTTAGCTTGTGATGCTTCTCCATATGGTATTGGGGCAGTGCTCTCACATAAGTTGCCAAATGGCTTGGAAAGACCAGTCACATTCGCATCCAGATCATTGACCTCCGCTGAGCGCAACTATGCTCAGATAGATAGGGAGGCTCTCAGCCTTGTGTGGGGAGTAGGAAAATGTAATCATTACCTGCAAGGGCAAAAGTTTACGCTGCTGACAGACCACCAGCCATTGGTTTCCATTTTTAACCCTAAGAAGGGTGTTTCGGTGATGACAGCGCAGAGGCTCCAGAGATGGTCCCTTTTCCTAGGGGCACATCAATGTCAGATCGAATTCAAAGGTACAAAGCAACATGGTAATGCTGATGGGCTGTCGCGCCTGCCACTACCTACAGCGGAAGAGGCACCGACAGTTGACCCTGTTGAGTTATTTCACTCGACCATCATCGAATGTTTACCAGTCACCAATGCAAGTATTGAAAGAGAAACCAGGAACGACCCGACACTGTCTCGGGTCTACGAATTGACAGTGAAAGGATGGCCAGCTCATGGTGAACCACTGTTACCGGCATTCTCAGCCAGACGAGAACAGCTGTCTGTCTGTCAAGGAACATTGATGTATGGACCACGGGTGATTATTCCTCCTAAATTAAGGGAGAGAGTTCTAAAGGAACTGAATGAAGGTCATCTGGGGGGAGTCAAGATGAAAAGCCTTGCTAGGGCTTATGTGTGGTGGCCAGGCATCGACCAACAAATAGAGGATCTGACTAAAAGCTGCTCAGGGTGCCAAAAAGTTCAAAATGCACCTCCAATTGCACCGCTGCATCCATGGGAATGGCCTTCAACCCCATGGCAACGTGTACATATTGACTTCACAGGTCCATTCATGGACTCCATGTTTTTCATTGCGGTAGACGCACATTCTAAATGGCCAGAAGTGATTAAGATGGCGACCACTACCTCGGAAAAGACGATCGCAGTGCTAAGAACGATATTCGCAAGAAATGGATTGCCAGAACAAATATGTTCAGACAACGGACCGCAGTTCGTGTCAGATGAATTCCAGAAATTCATGAAGAAGAATGGGGTGAAACATTATACCTCTGCCCCATATCATCCGGCTACAAATGGGTTGGCCGAGAGATTTGTACAAACGTTCAAAAAGGCGATAAAGGCCATGAGCGAAGACCAGATTCCACTACAACACAAGGTGGACAATTTCCTAATGGCATATCGAAACGCCACTCATGCAGTGACAAATCAAAGCCCTGCCATGGTGTTCTATAACAGGAGGTTGCGGTCCAGGTTGGACTTGTTAAAACCAAATGTGCGGAGGGAAGTAGAAAACAAACAGTTCCAGCATATAAATAACAAGACCACTCGGAGTTTCGAAATAGGACAACTAGTGTTAGCCCGGGACTATAAGAATGAGAAATGGCAATCTGGAAAAATTCGTGCCAGACAAAGACCCCTGATGTACACGGTAGATATTGGTAAAAACGTAATACGACGTCATGCTGACCAACTTGTAGAATCAAGAACAAGGGTCGAACCCATGACTACGACAGAGACACCAGTGGAAGAAGTTAGTGAACCTGAAGCATCTACCTCAGACGCCAATGTATCTGATGATGTCCAATCCATAAGAGATCAACTAGATGAGTCACCCCAGCAACGAGAACCGGAGACCCCTGAAAGGCGTTATCCATCTCGGATCAGGAGGCCTCCTCAGAGACTGAATCTTTGAACAGATTTGCATGAAGTTGTATATATGTTATCCGCCTCCTCAGAGACTGAATCTTTGAACAGATTTGCATGAAGTTGTATGTATGTTATCCATGTTATGTTTAAATTGGGATGTATACTGTTAAGCTAAAAAGGGAGGAATTGTTGTGTATGTAACCTGTACCACCTTAAGAGACTACCTTAAGGGATGGACTACTTTCTCTTGGCTACTCTATATTGTAGTACCGGTGGTGACCACACCGGTATATAAACTCTGTGTAGTAATTTGCTAAGCAGTTCAGCCCTGACCTTCGATTAGTAAAGACCTGTTTTAGTTATTCTTGTTGTCTGTGTCCAGTGATTTATATTAAGCATATCTGGAACACTCAGACTCAACAGACAGGATTTCCAATACCTCGTACAAATTGTGTGCGAAAGTGGTTTTCTTCCCTTGCTGGACCTTTGATATCCTCATCTCTGTCCTCCTCAACAGAGCTGGGAGAGGGCCACGCCCTCTGGCAAGCTCTCTCCTGGTCTGGCCCTGCCACCATTAGCTGCTCCTGCACACCGGTGCTCAGTTTTTCAGCATATGTTGACCCCTCTAACTCACTATCTACCCCATGCTGAGTGGCAATGTATGAGCTGGTACCTGGGATGGTTGGAGTGCGTGATGGTGCAACCTCAGGAGGATTGTTGTCCTCCAAGTTGTCTTTGTGTGCAGGAGCCTCTTGCTGCTGAGAATGACCTAAAAAAGAGAGAAGAGTTAGGATGAGAGATAGAAACTGGACATGAGCAGGTCACAGTCTTGAGAGTGTAGCTTGATATTGAATGAAGGGATACAAGTAGTATGTGGACACCCTGCTGAGGTACACTGCCAGCATCTCCTTCCCCGATACCTATGACGCTGCCAGGGCCAGTGATGCCCAGGGCTTCTTGCTTCTTGTGAGGACTATAATGTTGGGGATTCCTGCAACCATCTTGATATTCCTTGCATTATGCATGGCCTTCTGCTGGAGAAGGAGAATGTGAGAGTTGATGGGGTAGAAACTGGACTTTGTTGTGCCCGTTTTACGGGCAAGAGATTGGTGCAATGTAGGTCAATTTCGGGGACCAACATCCTGCGTTTAATGCATGCCTGAAAGACATCTGACCCATATTGGATTGGGCCATTTTTCAGACATCCCTGTCAGTCACCATTAAACAGGCATTAAGCCATTCACAACCACTTGCCTGGATGAATGCAGCTCCAACAACACTCACGAAGCTCAACACTATCCAGGATAAAATAGTCCGCTTGATTGGCACCCCATCCACCACCTTAAACATTCATTTCTTCCACCATTGGCATACTGCGGCTGCAGTGTGTACCATCTAAAAGATGCACTGCAGCAACTCACCAAGGCTTCTTCGACAGCACCTCCTGAACCCGCAACCTCCAACACCTAGAAGGACAAGGGCAGCAGGCGCATGGGAGCTACAACCACCTGCAAGTTCCCCTCCAAGTCACACACCATCCTGACTTGGAAATATATCACCGTTCCTTCATCAGCGCTGGGCCAAAATCCTGGAACTCCCTCCCTAACAGCACTGTGGGATTGCCTTTACCACACGAACTGCAGCGGTTCAAGAAGGCAGCTCACCACCCCCTTCTCAAGAGCAATTTGGGATGGGTAATAAATGTTGGCCTTGCCAGCGATGCCCACATCCCGTAAATGAATTTTTAAAAATGAGGGCCTGACATCTGGTTTAGGCCCCCTTGTTGAAATTGGATATCACCTCAGGATTCTTGGGCGACCAACAAGTGTTTTTTTTTATTAAAAATCATTGCTGTGGAGTCAGGAGGAGCACAGTATGCCCAATTAGCCCTTTTCCACCCCCCCCACCCCCCAACCCTCCCACCCCATTACTGCTCCCCCCTCCTTCCCAGGAATTACCTTCAGGCTGCACTGCCAGCAAGGCAAACTACCAGAAATTAATTTTCATAAAATAGGCGAGCTGCCTGTGGATGCGCGACTGGTGGCAGCTCGCCCAGATAATATTAATAGGGCACAAGGACCAATTTTGAGCCTCCCAGTTGGGGTGTGTGTGTGGCACCCATTTCAGGCCTGAAAATCACCCAGTGAATGTATATTGAAAATATAGTAATCTGGGATGTAATGCTTAAGTTATCCACCAGATGGAGCCAAATATTAAGGGTTCACATTCACCAGTTTTTAAGGTAATGGGTCATGTATTCAATGTCCTGGTACACCAGTTTATACGGTAATGTGGCATTGCATTATGGGTATGTCTTAGAGGTTCTTCCTCCATCTTGCCATCATGCAGTAAGAATTGTGTGCTTTGCTTGCAGCCTGTAAGAGATATTTCTCTGCTACACCGGGTAAATAAACAGTTGGGTTTTGTTCCTAATATCTCGCTTCTCTCAGTTTCTGACCTTACCACTCAGATGTCACATATTGGCGACAAGGATAAACAGATCACATCTTGACGAAGAAAAAAAAGAAAAGGAACACTGAATAGAGGATCATGGCTGCTCCGGTAGGAAAGATCTCTGCTTTTGATGTTCAGACGCAGACCTGGGATGGGTACTGTGAGTTGCTGATGCATTTCTTTGAAGCAAATGATATAAATGATGTCGGAAAAAGGAGAGCTATTTTGCTCACTTCCGTGGGAAGTCAGACGTATAGTTTAATGAGAAACTTATGCAGTCCTGCAAAGCCTGGAGACAGATCATTTGCTAACTTAGTGGACTTGCTGAAGGACCATTTCAATCCCAGACTGAGTGAGATTGTACAGCGTTTCAAATTTAATTCACAGAACAGAAAACCGGGAGAGACTGTATTGGATTATGTAGCGGTGTTGCGAAAATTGGCGCATGATTGCAACTACGGCAACAACCTGAAAAACATGCTGAGAGATAGGCTAGTTTGTGGGATAATGGATGATCGAATGCAGAGGAGATTATTGTCTGAGACTGGGCTTACGTATGAAAAAGCGTTGGAACTTGCTCAAGCCATAGAGCCAGCGAACCGAGATGTAAAAGAAATACAAGGTTCAGACTGGGCTACTGCAAAGCAAGTTGCAGGTCAGGTTGTGCACAAGTTACACAGGCATCAGAAACCACAATGTATGCATGTAAAGGCATGTTATAGATGCAATGGTGATCACCTGGCGAGGGAATGCAGGTTTATGGAGGAAAAGTGCCACAAGTGTGGAAAAAAAGGACACATAAAACGTGCATGCAGGGCAAAAGCAGCCGTGGAGGAATACAAACCAAAAGGTGGAGGAAAGCAAAACCTAGGAAGAGAAATGAAAAAACAGGGAGCACATCACATCAGCGGAGAAGATGAGAAAGAAGACAACATGTTCATAATGCATAGTATGGTAGAGAACATTCCAAAAGTGGATCCTATCACTTTGCAACTGACAGTAAATGGCTCTAAGGTCAACTTTGAAGTGGATACAGGATGCAGCGTAACCATAATGAACAGGGAGGAGTACTCAAAATTGTGAAACTGTGCAAAAGTTCCAGAGTTAAAGTCTTGCTCTATGCAGTTTAAAACATATACCAGTGAACGAGTGGCGACATTGGGTACAGCTACTGTAACTGTGCAACACAGGGACACAGTGGAACAGCTACCTGTAGGTGTAGTATCGGGTTCTGGACCAAACCTGTTAGGTCGGGGCTGGATACAAGAACTTAAATTAGATTGGGGAGCAATAAATCAAATGGAGGGAGGCAAACAGTTGGCTTTGCAAGAAGTGTTGATTGAACATGAGAACATGTTCAAGGAAGAACTTAACACATTTAATGGCCCCCCAGCTAAGATTTATGTAGAAAAGGAGGCACTGCCAAGGTTTTTTAAACAACGACCTGTGCCGTATGCCATGAAACCGAAGGTAGAGGATGAGCTTGACCGTCTTTTGAGAGAGAACATACTGGAACCCGTGAAATGTTCAGAATGGGCAGCTCCCATCATACCTGTTCTAAAACCGGACAATTCAGTAAGAATCTGTGGAGATTATAAATTGACAGTAAATAGGGTGTCTAAACTGGAACAGTATCCTATTCCCAAAACAGAGGATCTCTTTGCAAACCAGGCTGGTGGGAAGAAATTCACGAAGCTGGATATGAGTCATGCATACTTGCAGATTACGCTAGATGTGGAATCCAAGAAGTATGTAACCATAAATACACACAAGGGTTTGTTTACCTATAACCGCTTACCATTCGGTGTCTCATCTAGTCCAGCTATTTTCCAGAGGACTATCGAGGGTGTACTGCAAGGGATCCCACATGTTTCAATCTATCTGGATGATATTCTGTTGACGGGAAGAACCGACCAGGAGCATCTGAGCACTCTGAGAGAGGTACTACAAAGATTGGATAAGGCTGGGTTATGGCTCAAGAGGAGTAAGTGCACTTTCCTGGGGAATGAGGCCGTGTTCCTAGGACACAGAGTGGATGCCACCGGGCTCCATCCAACCAAGGAGAAGGTACAAGCACTGCAGGAGGCCCCAGCTCCTACCAATGTGACTGAGTTAAAAGCTTACCTGGGACTGCTAAACTATTATAACAGATTTTACCAAACTTGGCAACAGTGTTAGCACCTCTTCACAAACTTCTGCGCAAGGACACACAGTGGCAGTGGGAAGAGGAACAGAGGGTTTCATTTGAACAGTCCAAGAAACTGATGCTGTCCTCAGATGTGCTGGTTCACTACAATGCAGAGAAAGACATCATTCTCTCTTGTCATGCTTCACCTTACAGGATGGGGGCGGTTCTTTCACACAGCTTGGAAGATGGAACAGAAAAACCAATAGGGTTTATGTCTCGAACTCTGACACCGGCGGAAAAAAACTATTCCCAGTTAGATAAAGAGGGGTTAGCAGCAATGTTTGGGTTACAGAGGTTCCACTATTACATATATGGCAGGAAATTCACCATATGCACCGATCATAAACCTCTTCTATCTCTTTTTAATGAAATGAAAGCAGTACCACAGATGGTGTCACCACCGATCCAGAGGTGGGCAGTGACGTTGAGAGCATATGAGTATGTCATCGTTTACAAGGTGGGCAAGTACCATGGGAACGCAGATGCCTTGAGCCATCTTCCACTGCCAGGCACACCTATCCGTGCAGCTCCAGAGGACAGAGTTTTGATGTTGGAGGGCATGGACACGGCAATTGTGATCGCAGAACAAGTAAGGACATGGACCGGTAAAGATCCAGTACTGTCTAGAGTCCGAGAATATGTGATGAGGGGTTGGCCACAGCATCCAGAAGGGACTGATTTCACACCTTACAGTGTCAGGAAGACAGAGCTGGGTGTGCCGGATGGTTGAGTGTTGTGGGGAGCACGAGTGATTATTCCACAGCCAGCACAACAGTCTATCCTAGGGCAACTACATCAGTGTCATCCTGGAGTTTCGCATATGAAAGCCTTGGCAAGGAGTTACTTGTGGTGGCCAAAGCTAGATGAGGAGATAGACAATCTAGTCAAGACATGCAGCACTTGTCAAGTACACAGGAAGGCACCAGCAGCAGCTGCTCTCCACCCCTGGGAGTGGCCGGATAAACCATGGAGAAGATTACATGTAGATTATGCGGGTCCATTCATGGGAAAGATGTTCCTCATAATCATTGATGCACATTCCAAATGGATGGATGTTTATCCTGTAAATTCTGCTTCATCTACTGTTACTATAGACTGCCTGCATAGGAGTTTTAGTAATCAAGGGCTACCGGAGATCGTAGTAAGTGACAATGCCTCGTGTTTTGTGAGTACCGAAACAAAAGAGTTCATGAGAAACAATGGCATAGTGCACGTGACCTCAGCTCCATATCATCCGTCTTCAAATGGACTTGCGGAGAGAGCCGTACAAACATTTAAGGAGATGGTGAAAAAAAGTGCGGAAGGGAGTTTGGCAGCCAAGGTGTTACAAGTTCTGTTCAGCTACAGAATAACGCCTCAATCTACCACAGGACTCTCTCCTGCTGAGCTGTTGTTAGGACGTCGACTACGCTCCACTCTTGACCTGGTTCACCCAGATCTAAAAAGGAAGGTGGAAAATTGACAAATCAAACAAAAGGAGAACCATGACAGAAGGACAAAGAGCCGCAGTTTTGGAGAAGGAGATGCGGTCCTTCGCAGGAATTTCAGTTATGGTCCAAAATGGATTCCTGGCGTCATAGACTCAATGACCGGTCCAGTATCATATACGGTCATGGTGGGAACTGGTCAGGTAGTACGCAGACATGTAGATCAGATACTGTCCAGACCAGGGGAAATCGAAATGGAGGTTCCAGAGGAGATGTCGGAGGACAAGTTGGCCCCCAGTTATCCAAATGCATCGGTGGTACCACCACCACGAACAGAGCCAGTTCCACCTGGACGCCTTAGTCAAGAGGAAACCATCATAGCAGAGTCAGATACTCTGAGTACTGCTCAGGAGCAGCAGGTGGCTCTACCACAACCAAGCAGGGATGTGACTGTAAGACGTTCACCAAGGCCTCACAAGCCACCAGAGAGATTGATAACGACCTGCTAGATTCGTTCAGTATGGACTATCGTTAAAGGAGTTTCCTTATGGGACTTTTTAAGAATGTTGTTAAGAAATTAATGTTCAACTTAAGAGGGGAGGGATATAGTAATCTGGGATGTAATGCTTAAGTTATCCACCAGATGGAGCCAAATATTAAGGGTTCACATTCACCAGTTTTTAAGGTAATGGGTCATGTATTCAATGTCCTGGTACACCAGTTTATACGGTAATGTGACATTGCATTATGGGTATGTCTCAGAGGTTCTTCCTCCATCTTGCCATTGTGCAGTAAGAATTGTGTGCTTTGCTTACAGCCTGTAAGAGATGTTTCTCTGCTACACCGGGTAAATAAACAGTTGGGTTTTGTTCCTAATATCTCGCTTCTCTCAGTTTCTGACCTTACCACTCGGATATCACAGAGAAGGTAAGTGGAGATGTGTGGGCTTTGTGGTGATAGTGGATATGTTGAGAGGTGGAGAAGAAGCAAGATGGATTGATGATGGGGGAGGTATTGAATGTAAAGGTAAAGGTGTGTGACGTGAAGTCAGGAAGGAGTGATGGGAGTAGTTGGTGGTTGTGCAAGTGCTAATATTCGAGAAAAGAATGGTGCTAGTGTGTGGTGTGAAGAAAGGAACGGAAGAGGTGAGTGTGTCTGGAATGAGAAAGAGAGATGCTTTAGTGTGGCCTTGTGATTGTGTGGTGAAGGATGTGATGAAGGGAAGGGAATAGTTGATTGTGATGAGGGAGGGGTTGAGATGTGTGCTGTGAGGTGTTGCTGAGAGAGAGGTGGAGCGGTGAAGACCTTTGCTGGTCTTGTGAAGTAATTGAACCTCTTCCTATATTGATGCCAGCTCCTGGGGGCGGGGGGGGGGGGGGTGGTGGGAATGCTGGTTGCACTGACCCTGTCAGCCACCTCTGTTCTGGCCTGCTTTATCCATGCCTAGGGGATGCTCTTGCGGGTTTTGAGGAAGAGCAGCTCTCTCCTGCCCTTGCCTTCAGAGGGACCTCCAGAGAGGCATCAGAAAAGTTTAGGGCAGTCCTTTGACTCACCTCTCTTGCCAAAAAGTCTGCTACAGTTGTTGAATGAAAAATGCAAGCAGGGGATGTAACCTTGCTTTGAGGGGTGCATCCCCGCTTTAAGTAGGCCTTGGGAGTTGCGACAGAAATTTGCGTGGGCTGCCCAATTCTGCAAGAGATCAGGAGGGCAGCTCGACAATCAAATTTAATTGAGGCCCGGAAGTTAAAATTGCCAGGCCTCACACCAGAAACGTCATGTGGGCTTGTCGCCCAACCTGCCCTGCCGCCTGATGCAGGCCACTCCCATAGCAGGGGCCCGTGCCCAGAATGCGGGATCAGATATCCAGTCACTGAGGTGGTACTGGACATTGGGTTTTCTGGCAGGTCAAAGATCTTCTTGAATAATCGCAAAAGAAAGGACTTACTTTCTGGTGGGCCTCATCCGGTGGCACCCAGCTCCACTGTGGTCCTTAGTGCCCCTCCAAATGGGCTTCCTGCCAGTGATGCAAGAAGAAAATGAGGTGGGGGCCCAAGCTGGCCCCCTCCCACCTCATTAACATGCTCCATCTGTGTGGAACTGTTGAGGCCATCTGCGGAGGAAAGCCCAGAAATTCTGGGGCAATATCAAAGAAGCAGATTGCTGGCACTATGGTTCTCTGTTTTTGTTTCCTATCCTTTTCACTGGAACTGAGAGATGCCCATTGGAGAGGAAGATCATCGCTATTATTTTTCTTTGTTTTTTGCACTCCTCTTGGCGAGGAATGTCAGTGCTGATGTATGTAAAATTCAGACACCAAGGAATAGCATCAAGAATTCCTAGACTAGGTATAGCACAGATAGATGCAAAGTGAAGCTTCCCCAACAATGTGCGTAGCCATCAACTCAGAACAGCACCTCCTACTGCACCAATGTGATGATTTTCACTTTCCACGTCAACTATCTGTGGCTTCTATAAGGAGGATTACCAATTAATGGTAAATTAATAGAAAATCAGTTAAAGTTTGGGTCCAAAGTCACTAGAGCTAACTCTGCCAAGAATTTAAACAGCAACAGTTTCTTAGCTCTTAGGGCTAGATTTTCAGTATAGGCAGTTTTGGGGCGCTAACCTTAGCGCCCGCCCGAAGTTAGCGCCCGCCCCAAAGTAGCGCCCCGTTGCCGGAAATTCAGTGGCTTCGCCCTAAGAGGTTGGTGGAGTGCTAAAAGAGGCGTTCCACTACTATCTTTAGGCGCTAAGCCGGCGGTCCAGAGGGATAGCGCCCAGGCGGGGTGCAGCGCGGGTGCAGTCATTTTTGGACTGACAGCAGACCCCGTGGCGCCGACCAGCTCTTAAAGGGGGAAGGGACGAATTGGTCTGCTGCCACGCCCTGCACACTGCAGCCTTGCAAAGAGGCCTCAACACTGCTGCTCAGCCCCAGGGAGTCATGGCAACGCCAGAGAAGGCCCGTCAGCGTGCCCTGCGCTTCTCAGAGGGTGATCTGGACATAATGGTCACAGCTCTGGAGGTGAGGCGCAAGATCTTGTTCCCAGAGAGTGGGAGGAATCCAACCCACCACGACTACACCAAAGCCTGGAAGCAGATCGCCCAGAGGGTGACATTCACCGGCGATGCCCCCAGGACCCACAAACAATGTCGTAAAAAATACAACGACCTGACCAGGGTTGTCAGGGTGAGTACCCTTTCCAGTCTCCTCCTCATTCTTGCATGTACACCTGACATGATGGGCAAAGGGAGCTGAAAGTCCTATTGGCCAGCCCTCAGCCAGCAGCATTGGGACAGTCATGAGCATCAATTGGCCATTTGGCACTCTACACTCTGGCCAAGCTATTCCACCATGGGAGGCTGTGCACACTACATCAGGGCTTCACTCTGTCCAAGCTATTCCACCATGGGAGGCAGTGCACACTACATCAGGGCTTCACTCTGGCCAAGCTATTCCACCATGGGAGGCAGTGCACACTACATCAGGGCTTCACTCTGGCCAAGCTATTCCACCATGGGAGGCTGTGCACACTACATCAGGGCTTCACTCTGGCCAAGCTATTCCACCATGGGAGGCAGTGCACACTACATCAGGGCTACACTGCGCACTTACAGCCCGTCCTTTCTCTTGCAGGCTAAAGTAGCCTTTAATCGCCAGGCCCGTGCCAGGGGTGGCCGCGCCAAGCTGCAGAACCTCACTCGGCTGAAGGAGCGCGTGTGTGTGCTCATGGGAGCCCGTGTGCTCGTCCCCAGAGCGTGCGGAGTAGCCGACCCTCCACTGCCCGGCAATGGTAAGGACCTCGCCTTTTGGCCCTCTCGCGTCGCACTGGCCCATCCGAGCTACCTCCTTTGCCACTGTCCCACCAATGCGCTGAATGCCACCAGTCCTAACTCCCTCGCTGACGCCGTCTCCTCACTCTGAAGCTACTCTTGTGCATTCCTGCTTTCAGCTGGTGATGACCAGGACCCTGAAGCTGCCAGTGACAGCACCTCCGAGCAGGAGGAGGAGGAGGAGCAAGCCGGACCATCGGGGGAACAGTCACGTCCCGCAGGAGAGGAGGAAATGCTTGACACCTCCTCACTGGACGAGTGCCTGGAGGAACTGTCGCAGGGCAATGCAGCTTCTGGGACCAGTGGCGTCCAGCCACCCAGGAGCCGTGCGCGTGGCCCGCGGCCTTCCCCCCAAAGGGGGCAAGGATCAGAGGGGAGTGCTGCTGATCGGCACACTCGCCGCCACCAACGTGGCAAGGGTCCCCTAGTTCGGCCCCCTCCTCCCCAGCGGGAGAGTCGCGAGTCCAGTCCGGACACCTTCACCTCGGAGGAGGTGCGGAAGCTGGATAAGATGGCCGAGGATTCGGACCGGCGCCACACGGAGCTCATGAGCGTGGTGGGGCGCATGCCTGAGGCCATCGAGTCGCTGGCAACCAGTGTGCGCGAGTTCGGGGCAGCAACTGCCGCGAGTGGCGGCATGCTGACTGATGCCGTCAAGACCCTGGCGGATGTGATGCGGGCGCACACCAGGACAACAGGGGCACTCACTGCTGCCACACGCGCTGTCTCAGGCAGGGATCACCAGGGCAGCCGCCGCGCTGGACCATCCCAGCAAGCCGCCCCTCGGCTGATTGTTGCGGATCCTGCAGTGCGGGCCCGGCCGAGTGCCACCGCGCCACAGCACCAGCCAGCGCATCCCAGACGCCAGCTGGCCCACATTGCGCCATCCGTCGCCGCAATTCCCCCACTGGGGCGTCAAGGGCAAGCGGCTGCAGCTGATGGTGGCCAGGCTCAGGTGCGCCACTCAGCAGACAGCTCCTCGAGGCCCAAACGCTGTGTAGGCCGCCCCCCAGTGGCATCTGGCAGAAGGGCATCTGAGCCTCAGGCGCCTTCCCCCAGCCTCGCAGCAGCCACTGGGCAGAGCTTGCGAAGGAGCAGCAGGCCGGGCAGGGGAGGCTAAAGGCTGGGCAAGGTCTCGCCCTCGCGGGCCACTCAGTAGCGGGTGTGGCCAGCTTTCCTTTTATATGGCGGTGGCCATCTTTATTTTGCCCATGGTTGTGTTGTTGGAGGGCTTATTTTTTGCGTTAGGCCGACGTTGAGGCCTGGTTTGAAGAAATGTGGAGTGACTCCTCCCCAGTTTGTGGGAGTGAGTCGTTTGTTGGGCTTTTTGTGGGGCCCGTTTATTGTTTTTGGGGATTCATGTGGGAAGGCCTTTTCATTTTTGTGTAATAAATAATTATCTTTATTCATGCAGTCTCCATGGTTGTTCTTCTTAGTGTTTGTTGGCTTCGCCGGCTGAGGGCTTGCGGAGCGGCTGCATTCATCTTCCCTCATGGCCCCTGGCCATTCCCTGACAGGGGGCTTAGAAGTACCGTGTAATAAGGTGGCGTCGTGCGGCCCTTGGCCCTGGTCGCTCCCTCCTGGGAACGTACTCCTCCTCCTCCTCCTCCTCATGCTCCTCCTGCTCCTCCTCCTGAGGTGCTGGTCCAACGTCAGGTGGCAGTGCCTGAGTCCTGCGGATAGCCAGGTTGTGTAGCATGCAGCAAACCACCACAAATTGGGAGACCCGGTCCGGCGAATACTGGAGAGCTCCTCCGGAGCGATCAAGGCAGCGGAACCGCTGCTTGAGGACCCCAATAGTTTGCTCGATGATGTTGCGGGTGGTTTGATGGCTCTCGTTGTAGGCCTCTTCAGCAGCGGTCCTGGGCGCGCGGAGCGGGGTCATGAGCCAGGTGCACAAAGGATAGCCTTTGTCCCCGAGTAGCCATCCTCTTGGGGGAGGCTGTGCCTGGAACATGTCATGCACAGTACTCTGCTGCAGGATAAAGGCATCGTGGCTGCTGCCTGGGAAGCTGGCATTGACTGCCATGATGCGCTGCTTGTGGTCACACACCAGCTGCACATTCAGAGAATGGTAGCCCTTCCTGTTGCGATACTGCTCGCCATGCTCCAGAGGGGCCCGCAAAGCCACATGCGTACAGTCAATGGCGCCCTGCACCAAGGGGAATTCCCCGAGTCTGGAAAATCCCAATGCGCGCTGATGCTGGCTCTCCAGGGCCATGGGGAAGGAGATGAATTGTCTTCTCCTTCTGAACAGTGCTTCGGTCACCTGGCGGATGCAGCGATGCGCGCCGTACTGGGAGATGTTTGCTATGTCCCCAGAAGCGTATTGGAAGGAGCCGGTGGCATAGAAGTTCAATGCCACCGTCACCTTCACTTCCACCGACAGAGACGTCCTGCAACTGAGCTTTGGCCGCAGATCTCGGCGAAGCAGGTGGCAGATCTCTGCAATCACCTCCTTTCGGAATCGGAGCCTTTTAACACATCGCGCGGCACTCATGTTTAGGTAGGAGCGCTGCTGGCGGTATAGCCTGACTGGGTAAGGCCTACGTGGCCGACGCCTGTAGCCCCCTCTGCCTCTAGCCAGGGCTGCCCCTCTCACAATGTGTCTGCGAGCCCTACGGACATGGAGCTGCAGCTCCGCGTTGGCACCCCATGCAACCCCCATCAAATCCTGGCAAACACTCAAATTTCCAAAAGGCCACTTGCAGCGCTCTGGCCTGAGTCCAAAAATACCTGAGCTCTTGCTGCTTGAAACCAGTTAGCTATCCTCCTTGTTGTGTCTCCAGAAATGCGTTGCACAAGAGTGTTTTCTGAAAAAAGGCTGGCCTTTATACTGGAGAGCACGTCCCCTTTAATTTGCGCCCCCCGGGGCCCGCGCTGGTTGTGTTGCGTTCCTTTTTCCAAACGCTCCGGCCGCCAGTCGCACAATGGGGCGGTCCGACTGAAGTTTGGAATCGGGGCGGCCAAAGGGCGTTGCACGAGGATGTGACGTCATTTTCTGCGCGCGCATCCGGGCGGGCGCTAAACTTTGCGCCGGCGCTAACGGGCAACTTAATTTGGGGCGGGGCGCAAACTGCGCTGTGCACGGGCGCTACACGCATAGCGCCCGAAAATCACTTCTCTTAAGGCGCTAACTGCTGGCACTAGCAACTGAAAATCTAGCCCTTAGTCTTTACTGAATCCATTGTTAATATTGATCTGTTTGAATTATATTCACAACTCACATGGTTATGTCATGAGGCCAACAAAACAAGAATAGCTCAGAAATTTCTTTGGACTCATTTTTTTCCACGAGTGTCATGAGATATTCCATGTGAAATACATTCAGCGGCTACAACTTTTACTTAATCACTGTTCTGTTGACCTACTTACATTTCACAGGGAACAAAGTACTTCAAGATAATTCAGACCATCAGACTCTTCGCATCTTTCTACAGTTATATGTCTCTAGGAAGTGCAGGTAAACAATTATACACCCAAGCTTTTTGCAAACCCAGCTTTAGAAAATGGTCTCATGTTCACAACAAAAATGTTATGGCAATTACATCTTGGTAATCAATTCTACCACTTGAGTTGATACAGCCTAAATGGCAGCCCCTTGGCTGTCTGGGTTGTTTGCTAATGATACATCGGGAATTTTGATTGGCGTGAAACACCATTGTTTCAAGTGATGAATAGTTTTGGGAGTAATTTTCCCTTTCACTTGGGCAGTAAACTGCTGGAGCACTTCACCAACCCATTATATTGCCTATCTGATTTTCATTTTCATTGAAGTCAGTGGGAATGAATATCGGGCTGATTCTATAATGGGTGGGCGATCTGCTCCTCCAGTCTGCCACCCAAGTGGTGAATGTGAAAATTATCCTTAATGATTTTAATCTCTGTGCTGACATGAATTTGAATTTCAAAGGCTTGAGGTTGTTTTTGAAGCAAATTAATTTATGATTACAAGTGACATCACTAAGGGAAATCAGCTTGGCTAAATGACCGCCATAGAGATGCAGATGTCTGCAGGTAGACTTAGTATTTTGTTTACCCCGACATCAGGAAATAGGGGCGGGTGAAAATGGTCTTTGGCGGGAGCGCCAAACGGGCGAGAGCGAATTGGTGGAGAGGCGTTGGAGGAGGGTGGTGTGATCAACCATGTCAAAGGCTACAGACAAGTTGAGAAGGATGATGTGGGATAGTCATTTGGAATTTGATTAGGGCTGTGGCAGGGCAGAAACCAGATTGGAGAGGTTCAAACATGGAGTTGCGGGAAAGATTGGCACAGGTTTGGGAGGCGACTATACATTCAAGGACTTTGAGACGGAAGGGAGGTTGGAGATGGGGCGGTAGTTTGCAAGGACAGAGGGGTCAAGGGTAGGTTTTTGAGGAGGGGTTGGTGACAGCAGATTTAAAAGGGAAGGGGACAGTACCTAGGGAGACGATAACTGAGACAACAGAAGTAAACTGATCAAAGATTACAGACATAGCGACATTGATATTGAACTATAACATTAATTCACTAAATGTTATGCTAATTTGGGAGAGATATATAGTTACTATGCATTTGTTTGCATACAGACAGCACACACTGAAGTTTGCTGAAACTGTTCAACCATTTCAGTATGATAGCCTTGCCACATTTCGTTGCTCAATAGCAGCTGATCTCTCCGAGACATTGCTCTGAGATAATCTGAGGTTTGATACCTGTTATTGATGTTGAGCATGGTCTGGGAAATGTGGCATGAGAGAGGGCTCAGGAGTGGAATATAGTAGGGGGAGAGGACAGGAAGTGGAGTATGAAAGTTACATAAGAACATAAGAAATAGGAGCAGGAGTGGGCCATTTGGCCCTTCGAGCCTGCTCCGCCATTCAATAAGATCATGGCTGATCTTCTACCTCAACTCCACCTTCCCACACTATCCCCATATCCCTTAATTCCCTTAATATCTGAAGTTGTCAATTAAAATGGGACATCAAGAATTGTAGAGGCCTACCTGTTGAATAGCACTGGGGCATGCAATGAACTGTGAGAAATAGCTATTGGGCCAGAAATTCCAGAACGGGGCTTGCAGCGCATGCAAGCCCCGTATTTGCACTTACCCCGCGCTCCTGCCGATCAGCTCCAAGGACGCCTGAACTTGGAGAAATAGAAAGCACATTCCCGGGCAGCGTATGACGTCACGCCGCCCAGGAGTGCAGCCAGCGCGGACCCAGGAGCGTGCAGTGTAAGTGAGACACGCCCCTTGAGGTCTCAGTTTCACTGGACACGCCCCCAATGTTTCTGTCAAGCTGCTTTGCTTTTTTACATGCAAAGCAGCAGTTTAAATAGGTTTTTGGAAGTTTTTTGAAGATTTTGGTAACTTTTATAAACTTTTTTAAAATGTTTACATTATTTTGAGTAATCTGAAGTAGTTTTAAAGAGAATTAAAGCAATTTAAACACTTTTAAAAGCCCTAAAAGAATTTTTTTAATTCCATTTATTTATTTAGCAGTGTCGTCGTCATACGTGTCTTCACACTGTTCCCTTTGGGGAACTGTATGAAGTGGTGGAAGGATTTATGGCCGTGATTAACGCTCATTCCGTGACCGTAACCATCTTTGAACCAGCCATTAGGGCGGTTAGTCCTATGGTGGGAGGGTTTTACGGGCTCCCACAAGCTATACAAGGAGGGGGGGCCACCCACACCCACGGACGCAAATATCCCACTGGATGTCAACCCAGAATTTAGAGCCGGAGCTCCGACTCCACTTGCCGGGACTGTCTGGAGCGGGGTTCGAAACCCTACCCTGATCTGGCCCAGCGGCGGGGATCCTACCGCTATGACAAACGCCCAATCCGATTAGCAACGTGAAATGGCAGCATAGGGCTCCAGTCACGGGGAGGGAAAAGGCGCAGGAAACGTATGGGTGTCACCTTTTGTGCGGAGTGGGCCTTTTGCGTAGCAGTAAGCATCCCTGCCGCTGGGCCAGAAGGAGTAGGGTTTTGAACCCCACTCCAGACAGTCCCGGCAAGTGGAGTCGGAGCTCCAACTTTAAATTCTGGGTGGACATCCAGCGGGATACTTGCGTCCGTGGGTGTTGGTGGCCCCCCCCCCCTCAGATGGGTTGTGGGAGCCCATAAAACCCTCCCGCCATAGGACTAACCACCCTAATGGCTGGTTCAAAGATGGTTACGGTCACGGAATGAGCGTTAATCACGGCCATAAATCCTTCCACCACTTCATACAGTTCCCCAAAGGGAACAGTGTGAGGATACGTGCGATGATGACCTCTTGCGCAATGCACCTCCTTGGACCCTCAGTCGCAGATGCGAGGGGGCAAGTCGTGCAAGTGTTAAATTTTTTATTTTATTGACATGTAAAATGTTGGCCCAATAATTCCCTTCCAAATGCGCTAGTACGGTCGGGGTACTTACGCATCTGGCCGGATGAAATGCCGGTTTTCAGCATGCACAGTGCATGTGGGGAAAACCGGCATTTCCTGTCCTCTGAACGAAGGGGTTCAGAGGCAGAACACGTGCGACTGCACAGGCAGCGCGTGCGCAGTATAATTCGCCGCTTTCATTAATGCTTTCAGTGAGGTCCAGTCATTACAACTTATATATGAAAAAAGCATGGGTACAGTTGCTACAGAGGCTGCGGAGGAAGATATTTCTTATCGTGGAGCTTCTGAAAGTATGTATGTCTGTATATATTCCTTTGCGTGTTATGTATATATTCCTTTACTTATGTGTATGAATGTATTATTTAATTATGACTTTCAGAGAAAGTAACTTATTGGAAAATCATAATTAAAAACATACATTCATAGTAAAGGAATATAAAACATACATACATATACGTAAAGGAATATATGTGGACATACATACATAACTCATTCTCACATTCCATTCACACAGCCACAATTGCTCCTTCTATCTACCGTTCTGAAAACCCTTTAAAAAAAAAAAAATTTTAACTTTAAAACTTACTTAAAATTTCTTAAAATAACTTCCCTCCCTTTCCCAAACAAAAATATTGCATTTCAAAAGCTCCACGATAAAATATATCTTCCTCCGCAGCCAATGAACCACTTTACACTTGCTTTTTTTCAGTGTAACTTCTAAGGACTTAACCTCACGGATTTCATGAATGAAATCCACGAAGTTCACTGCGCAAGCGCTGCCTGTGCAGTCGCACGCGCTCGAGGTCTGGAAATGCCGGCGTTCCCCGCATGCGCTGTTCATGCTGAACGCCGGCATTTCCAACGGCCAGAAGCGTGAGTAAGCCGACCGCACTCACGCTTCTGGCCTGGAATTTCTGGCCCATTAGATTCATAGATGAAGTTTGACTCTTCGAACAGAAATTAAAATGCAGTCAGGAACAAATTGTTGAAGTGTCAGCAAGTTCAAATAACAAACACCAAAATGATAAGAGTTTCGTAAAATGCAAGAAAACATAGGAGGATAACATTGTAGATAGATAATAAGGAGTCACGAAGTCACAAAATGTCCTTAAAGAAACACAACAAAGCATTCCTCAGAAAGATAAGAGAAAGGCCTCGTCAGCCATGCAGAAAGGGGCAGTGAGAAATGTCTTCCCACACTTGGATTATAAATGATTGACACTAGATAGATCACAGCCCACTGAAATAACTATAAATATAGAGGGCTGAGAAGGGGGATCAGACAGCGAGGGGTAAAGGCTTCTTCTAGGTGGAAATCAATGCTGACTCAGGCCTAACTCCTTGACTAAGTTTAGCCTCTGAGGTGGATCAATGCTGGCTTATGCCTAACACCTCCAACAGCTCGGGGGACGAATCAACTGTGTCATCGGGCATCAAACCAACCGTCCGTCCAGTCGTGGCATTCCAATTCGTGAGTCTTAGATCGCTCTCTACTGTCATGGGTTGTATGTCTATTATACTTAGCTTAAACCATATGTAATATCTGACTATGCTTTAAAACTGTAGCTCTTTAATAAAAAGCCTTGAAACTCCAAAGACCCTATTTAAATTGCCAACCCGCCTCCTGGGAGCAGGTTTGCCGCCCCCCAGCCCCCGGCCCATCCCGCCTCCGTTAAAATCAGAAGTGGGCGGGTTGGAGGCAGATTATGGTTGGAATACAGATTTTTATAACTTTAACCTCCCACCCGACCTCAACCCACCCATTTTTTGAGATTAAAATTCCCTTCTATGACCCCTAGTTCCAGACTCTCCAACCAGGTGGATACGACCTTTCATCATTTACCCTGTCAATCCCGCTTAGAATTTTATACTTTTCTGTGAGATAACCTCTCAAAATTCTAAACTCCAAAGAATATAGACCCATATATGTGTGTGTGTTTGTGTGTTTGTGTATAATTTATTAACTATATTAAATGTGTATTTAGGCTCAACCAGATTGTTCACGATTCTGGTGCTGTGTTCGACCCATAGTTGAGTTCCAAACAGCAACAACAACTTGTATTTATATAGCACCTTTAACATAGTAAAACATCCCAAGGTGCTTCACAGTAGCATTATAAAACAAAATTTGACACCGAGCCTCATAATGAGATATTATGGCAGATGAAAGAGGTAAGTTTTAAGGAGCATCTTAAAGGAGGTAGAGAGGCTATGATTAGATAGATAAGAATGGAATAAAAACAGAAAATGCTGGAAATACTCAGCAGGTTTGAGTATTTCCAGCATTTTCTGTTTTTATTTCAGATTTCCAGCATCCGCAGTATTTTGCTTTTGTAGATAAGAATGGAACTAGGCGAATGCAGTCCCTCCCAACTGGACAATGGTGGAGAGGTGTTGGAGGAGGATGGAGTGGTCAACCATGTCAAAGGCTGCAGACAGGACAAGGAGGGATAGTTTACATTGAGTATATTTGTGGCTGAGATAGATTTTTGGACTCTAGGGGAATCAACGGATCTGGAGATCGGGCGGGAAAGTAGAGTTGAGGCTGAAGTTCAGACATGATCTTATTGAATGGCGGAGCAGGGCCGAGCAGCCATATGGCCTTTTCCAGTTCCTAATTCTTATGTTCTTATGTTCTTATGTTTACCCTTGTCATAGTCACATAGGATGTCATTTGTGATTTTGATAAGAGCTGTTTCGGTACTGTAGCAGGGGCAGAAACCAAACATGGAGTTCTGGAAAAGATGGGCATGGATTTGGGAGGCGACAACACATTCAAGGACTTTGGAGAGGAAAGGGAGGTTGGAGATGGGGCAATAGTTTGCAATAACGGAGGGGTCAAGGTTTTTTTTTAGGAGAGGTGCTATGATGGCAGATTTGAAGGAGAGGGGTACAGTATCTGAGGAGAGAGAACCGTTAACAATATCAGCTAACATGGGAGCCAGAAAAAGAAGTTGGGTGGTCAGCAGTTTAGTGGGAATAGGATCGAGGGAGCAGGAAGTGGGTGCCATGGACAAGATGAGCTCGGAGAGAGCATGAGGGGTGATCATAGAAAAACTGGAGAAAGATACGAGTTCAGGGATAGGACAGGGGGGGATCCTTAAAGGAAGTTTGGCCTGGTGGGCTAAAGAAAAGAAGGGATGTGGCAGAGGCAGCTGATCGGATGGTCTCAGTCTTAATGGCAAAGAAGTCCATGAGCTCCTCACACTTGTTAGAGGTAAGGGTGGAGGAGACAGGGGAGAAGAGTTTAAGAAGACGGTTTGCAGTAGAGAAAAGAAGCCCGGGTTATCTTTGCATTCCAGAATAATCCTGGAATAGTGAGCAGTTTTGGCAGATGAGAGTAGGACCCGATAGTACTTTATGTGGTCCAGCCAGATCTGGCGGTGAATGACTAAACCAGTTGTCCGCCATATCCGTTCAAGTTTGCGTACTTGGGGGGAGAAATTCGGTTGGCAGCGCCTCCAATTAGCGCCTAAAGAGGCCGAGAAGTGGGGCGTTAGCCAATTTTCGGCCGGGCGCAGTGAACCCAGCGCCTCCTCCCATATTGAGTGGGCATTTTGCGCCGGTGCTAAACCTTAGCGCCCGCTCGCGGGCGCAGGCAGATCATGACATCATTTCAGTGTGCAATGCCTTTTGGGCGCCCCGGACCGGAAATTCAGTGTTGCGCCCCTCCGTTCCGCCTGGCGCTAATAAGGACTGCTTACCTGGAACGTTCCCCAGTCGCTCTCGGGCTGGGCGGGCGCTCTTTAAAGGGGACTGCACTGGTATAAAAGCGGCAGCCATTTTGGGAGCACAACTTCCTTGAGACTTTCACAGAGTTGCTGAGTTGTACTCTGAGAGCCATTGCACCAGTGAGCCAGCGCTGGCCAGAGGAACTTCAGCCTTCTGACCATCACCTTGCTGCTGGTGAGCATTTACAACGTTAACAATTTCTTGTGCGCTATTATTATGGGGGCTGCATTGGAGGGGAACGTCCTGCTGCTGAACCATCTGAAAAGGGCACAGAGACGCAGGGAGAGAGGGGCAGGAATGGCCAGACGGGGGAGGGCCAACAGACGTCGCCACACCAGACCTTACGCTGCTAGGGTTTTCCGACAGCAGTTCTCTTACTTGAACATGTCAGAGGAGCAGTGTCTTAGAAGGCTGCGCTTCAGAAAGGAGGTGGTGACTGAGCTGTGCCACCTGTTTCAGCCAGATCTGCAGCCTCAGATAAGGTGCAGGACCTCTCTGTCGGTGGCTGTCAAGATGACTGTTGCCCTGTGCATGGGTGGAAGCAGTCCATCCTGCAGGTGGTGGCAGCTGCAGTGGAGACATGCCAGCGGTGGCATCAGGAATGCTGACATCCTGAGAGCGGACAGCAGCTCCCTGGTTGACCGACACACTGGCACTCTGACGGGGCAGCACCGCAGCATGCGCACCAATCGGCTGGTCCACAGATTGATGCCCTGCTGTGGTGCTGCAAGGGCCCCGGGTAATCCCGCCTGATCCAGCGAGGGTGGCAGCAGTCATTGGTCACGTGGCCTCAATATGCGTCTGCATGAGACCAGCGAGTGACTGCGTGGCAGCACTCAGCACTTGCGTGGCAGGTGCCAGTGCTTCGGTGAAGCCCTGGACAGTCCTTTCCAGTGCTGCCCCAAAGCCATGGACAGTCCTTTCCAGTGATGTCCCGATGCCCTGGACAGTCCATTCCAGTGCTGCCCCGAAGTCCTGGACAGTCCTTTCCAGTGCTGCCCCAAAGTCCTGCGCACTCCTTGCCTGTGCTGCCCCGAAGTCCTGCGCACTCCTTGCCTGTGCTGCCCCGAAGTCTTGGACACTCCTTGCCAGTGTCTCGATGGATTCAGGCATCCTTGCCACTGCAGCCATGAGCTCAGTGTGCCTGAGCCGAGCCTGGGTGCTCATTTCTGCGAGGGAACGCACCTCTTCTGTGCTCTGTGCAGCAGTACTCGCGGCCTGACTCGCCCTCCGGGGAGACGGCCCCCGAGCTTCCCTACCCCCCTTGCGTTGCTGCAGCCCGCTGGTTCCTGGAACTGCTTCCTCCTCAGAGCATTCCCCCCCGCTCCCCTCCAGGGAAGTAGTCTCCCCAGTCTGCAGAGGGGCTGGCTCACCTGAGCGTGGCAGGGATGGTCCGGCTTCCTCCTGCTCGTCGCCTCCGGAGTCAGTGGCAGTGGCAGCTTGAGGGCCCGGCTCCCGAGCTGGTGATGCAGCATCTGAAAGCAGGGAGGTTGAAGAGTGGCTTTAGCGAAAGGACAGGGTGGCAGCAAGGGATGCATGAGTGCTGCAATGCTCTGACATGGGTCCAAAGTGAAAAAGCATGCTGGTGGGGGGAACAAGTGGAAGGAGAGAGTTCAAAAAGGTGATGACCTTACCATCGCTGTGCACAATGGGGTCGGCAGCTCCAGTGGTGACAGGACCAATAATCCGGCCTCCAACAATCTGGTGGACTCGTTCCTCCAGGTCCGTCAGTGTCTGCAGCTGAGGAGGGCCTCCTCCGGTACAAAGCTGCTCCCTCCGGTTCCTGGCCAGCTTGGCCTGCAGGAGAAAGGACAGGAAGTGATGAAACATGCTGGCCTGAGCTGACATCACATGCCCCCCATGATAGAATAGCCCTTCCATTATGCATTGAGCTGACATCACATGCCCCCCATGGTAGAATAGCCCTTCCATTATGCATTGAGCTGACATCACATGCCCCCCATGGTAGAATAGCCCTTCCATTATGCATTGAGCTGACATCACATGCCCCCCATGGTAGAATAGCCCTTCCATTATGCATTGAGCTGACATCACATGCCCCCCATGGTAGAATAGCCCTTCCATTATGCATTGAGCTGAATGTGCGTGTATGTTTCCAGAAAGGGCCATGGGTGCTGGCTGACAGATGGCCATTGGGGTTTCGAGCACCCTCTGGCCATAATGTCAGGTGCAGATGGAGGGATGAAGAAGATGGCGAAAAAGGCACTCACCCTAACGACCCGAGTGAGGTCGTTGAACTTCTTTCTGCATTGCACAGGAGTCCTGGGCACCACGCTGCTTGAGGTAACTCTTTGACAAACTTCCCTCCAAGCCCTGCGGTACTCGCTCTGATGAGGCCTCCTGCCATTGTCGGGGTACAGCACAGCTCGCCGGCGCTCCACTTTGCCAACCAAAGCATCCAATGCCCCATCGGTAAAACGCTCCGCTCTCTGCCTCACCCTCTCCAGATGTTCAAAGTCTGGAACGCCTCAGAAAGCACAGCGCTGATTTTGAGGCCTACAAGGCGTAGAGTGTGGCTGCTGCTCCTAATTGACCCGCCCCTTTAAGAGTTGGCCGGCGCCAGCATGTCTCGGGGTAATCGATTATTGACAGCACCTGCGCTGCGCCCGGCCACCGACATATTGAGTAGCGCCGCCGGGTTAGCGCCTTAAGACTCCCGTGCAGCGCCTGAATCAACGCCGCAATCACCTTTAGGGGCGCAGCAACCCAATATCGCTCGTGGTGGCGATAAGTTGCGCCTGGTGATAAAATTTGCGCAGCGCCAATTCTATCGCCCCAAACGGGGCTATACCCAATTTCTCCCCCTTGGACTTAAGGGAGCAGAGATGAGGGCCGTACTGGGGGAGGGTGAGAAAGAGTAATGGTTATAATGGGACTAGGGCATCAAAGGTGGTGGTGTGGGTGTGGTTGAGCAGATCGGTAGCTGCACAAATGTTGTGGTGAATGGAGGGCCAAAGGCTAGACAGTTGGGGGGAGGAATTCGGTTGCTTTGTGACTCCCATTAGCACCCCGTGTGCCATCGCCGTACGTAGTGTCCCACTTGCACCCCGGCCGCAAACTTGGCTCGCGCCCCCTGACCTACCGCTGAACGCTATGTCCGACAGGGTCAGGGTGGCATTTTTGCGGCCGGGGCAGCAATAATTAAAGGGGCAAGTGCCGGGCAGCCAGTTTTTGGGCCATCTGCCAGCACCTACTCCCTCTGGCCTCCGCCTACGGGGTGCCGGCCGCGATCCGTCAGCCTGGCACTCCTCTTGAGTGCCGGGCTCTTTTGCCAGTGCCCCACTCCCCGCTGGTCCAGCAGGGCCCTGGTGCACTCTGCGCTCGGCCCCTCCCATTTAATCAGGGGAGGTAGGCCTGTAGTACCACGGTATTCAATGGGAGCACCCCAAGAGGGAGGGGGAGCACTTTCAGTAGCGCCCTGCCTCCTGCTTGGGGCGCTATCATTGAATTTCGGGCACGAGGGCGCTAACTTTTTTGGGGTGCCAAAAGTAGCGCCATGGCAAAATTATCACCCCAAAGGGGGTGCAACCCAATTTCCCCCCCTTGGGATTTTGAAAGTGCAGTTGTAGATGAGTTGGGAGAGAGTTTTTTCCAGGGGGGACACAGAAGGAAGTAGGGTTGGGAGGGAGGGGAGAGGGATGTGGGTGGAGAGCGATACAAGGAAGTGGTCAGAGATGGCCTTATCTGTGATTGACATCAGGGTCATTTTCACTTTGGGCACATTGGACGGAAAGGAAAACCGTCTTGCAGCGGGCGCCTCAAATAGATGTTAGACCCCTTATTTGCATATGCAAAAGCCTAACACCTGTTTCCGGTGTGCACCCTTGATGCCTACTTTTTTTCCTTTACCAAAATGGTGACTGGCACACTTCCAGCAATATATGTGTGTGTGCCTCCTGCCAGCCATATTGGGTGCAAAGAAGGCCAGTTAGTGCCCGACAAATGGGCGCTGCGCTACCGAACTCATAGGCCTACAACACAAGGTAAAATGGAATTGGATAGATAGTTGAAAAAGAAAAATATGAAATGAAATGAAGGAAGGACAAGGAAATAGGACTGGAGTAAATAGTTCCAGATGAACAACGGCACGATGGGCCAAATGGACACTTCCTGGAATGAGTTGTGATTTCTGTGATTTGGATGGGAGAAATAGAGCTTGTTACATTGGCCCAGAAATTCGGGTCCCAACGCATGAGTACGCACGGGGTACTCACGCGTGGACCCGATGGAAGTGCCGGTTTCTTGCATGCACTGCGCATGCGCGGGAAACCGGCACTTCCGTTCCTCGGAATGAAGGGGTTCAGAGGTCGAATGCGTGCGTGCGGGAGTCTGCGCGTGCGCTTTGAACTTACGTTTTTTTTACAGGTTTTTCCGTGAGGGTAAGTCTTTAGATTTTAGAAATGTAAAAACCAGGCATAAGGTCTGCATTTTAAAAGGTAAGTGGTCAATTAATTAAAATTAAAACAGTTTTTCCACAGGTTTATTATTTTTAAATACTTTAAAGCAAGGTAAGTTTATTTTTAGCCCCGTTTTTTTATAAAATTATTTTTTTCAAAAATTTTAATTATTGTTTAAAATAGTTATTTAATGTAATTTACAGTTTATTTAAAAAGTGTGATGATTTTTTAAAATTTGTTTGAAGGTTTACTACTATTTTGGGGCTGGAGTATTCATAAGTTTAGACAGGTCTTCCTGTCAATCTTATGAATGGGCTTATCCCTCCTCCGATTGGCTGCCCATCGCTCATGTGATCCCAGGGGACGCATCGCACTAACTACGCCCCTGGGACACGCAAGCACAGCGCGCCGGCAACTGGGCCAGGCCCCGGAGCGGAATTCCACGGGAGCCCAGAGCTCAACTGCCGGTGCGCAAGGTAAGTGCAGGTCGGGGGCTTGCACCCGTGGGAAGCCCCCGACCCGAATTTCTGGGCCATTGTATTTGTAACTATAAAGTTGCTCATATATTCTAGTTCCTCAGAGTTCTGAAGAGTATTTTTGGAAGTTTGTTGAATGTGTAATGTATATGATTAGATTGGTAGTGATATGTGAGAAGGGAATCATTAACTGATTGTGTTAATTGGTTCAGCAATTCTGTAGTTTAAAACATCTAAGCATGTGAGTAATTATTGCTTCTACAAATAGTCTATGCGAGTATATTAACAGAGCAACAGATGAACATTGTTGAGTTAGGTAGATACATGGAGCTAGAAATTTGATCGCCTGTGCCTGTTTTACAAGCTTCATGAAGCTGCTTGTTGCATAAGTTTTTTATTCTGAGGGACCAGCTCTTACCACCACCTGGGCAGCAGGAAATGGAGGAGCATGATGAGGAGGAAGAGCATTAACCATCCGGTGGGCCCTAGCTGCCAGAGCTCTCAGAGAGTAACTCATCCAAGAGCGCTTCACAAAATCTCTCCCAGCCCCAATACATCAACACTCCTTAGCACCACCATCTTTATTACCTCCATCCGAGTGCCTTCCTTCAGTCCAGCATTATGGATCTTGCCCTCACTTGACTACAAATATTAATACCAACACCAAATCCAGGAAAAAAGATTTATCCAACAGCTCTATGTCATTTGTGTATAATTATTGTGAATATTTAACAGGAATAATTAAGAATCACCCTTGTACAACCTTAGTGCCAGTCTTCTGTGCTTGTTTACCTATTCTAGTTCCCCCTACTGGGTGTATCTTCAGTGGCTACAGCTTGCTGAGCTTCCTTTGAGGATACTTCAGATGACCATGTTGGGCGACCTCAAGCAGCTCTGTTTCTTGAGGTCCCAGCTGCATATGTCAGCCTCTCAGTGTCCTCTACAACCATGGCTAATGACACCTGAGCACTTTTCCAGGATCTGAGCACTACAATGAGGTCTATTCAGGCATCAGAATACTCACTGTGCAGGCTATTGGCATTCTGAAGGTGTGCTTTAGGTGGCTGGATGAGTTGGGGTTGGGGAGCTCTGTAATATAGTCTGGCTAAGGAATCAAGGATTGTGGAGGTGTACTGTACATAACTTTGCCTTGCAAAGAGACCTACTCATGGATGCCACTTGAGGACCAAGTGGATGGTGCCCAAGGGGAACCGGGTGAGCAAGCAGGTAAGCAGAATAAGCAGCACCACAAAGAGAATGCAGAGGGTAATCATTTCTGGTTACAAGACAAATTGATGATATTGGAGACCTCTCTTGACTATCTATTGTGTCCACTGCATAACCAGTCCTGTCAACATCTCCCCTTTTCCACCACAAAGATGCATTTATGTACTGATACTTGTCAGAGCAGTAAACCAAGTGGCTACCATCTCCTGGCCTTAATAAATCACTTCACATACTAACCACAATATCTACAGACAAAATCAGCTTCACTAATTCACAACTGTGTGTATTATTTCTCACTCCCGTGCTTCTCCTTGTTGCCAATGCCACTTTTCAAATTTATGTCACTAATCTACTGCTTCTCTTCGGTCCCCGCTGAGTGTCAGGAAATTGTGAGCGAGCTGATTGCTCCACTTAATTATGAACCACATGACAGTGAAATGGCTCTCATTTCAGGGAATCTAAGTACTTAAATGGGCCTGCTGCAGACTGCATCTCTTTACTGCTGCAAGGTCAGTCTCTGCATGCTCCCATTGAGACATATGAGCAAGTGTCTGAGGGAGCTGGCAGGGTGGTTGCACGTATTGCAATCCTGAAAGACAGCAGCATCATTCAATTGCATTCTTACCATGCCACTTGTACTGAGCATTAGCTTTGCTTGGTCACTGATCAGATCAGTGAAGTTCTGAGAGATTTGCAAGGCTCGGAAACCATTCATCTGGCAGCCCGGTATCAATGCCTGTCTGAACATATATGCTAGAAACGAAGACTGTCATTAGTGCCTCTATTCTGGGGCCCCTACTCCAGATAGGCCTGAAGCTGTCATACACTCTAGCGTGGATTGCTTTGCTAAACTCATATCTATCATTGTGCCAAAGATATGGATAGCTGACACCTCTGGTGTAACCATCACCTGACACATATCCCCAGAGAATGTCCCCAATGCCTTCACACATGATCTGTGTTCTGATAACTTACTTATTTTAAAAGCTGGAGTGGGTCTCAAGACTCCTCAACTGGGGAAGATGTCTCATGACCCACCGTCACTAGTGTCTGCCTCCTTATATTCCACCCATGCTCTCTCCTGCCCACTTGTATTCTATGCATCACCCTTGTGAATTTCTCTCTTGCTCACTATCTAACGGCTCTAAGATGCATTTATCTGGGCTAGTGTGAAAGAGAGAAAGGGTGATTAACAGCATATGTTAAGATAAGAAGTGTTGAAACAGAGAGATGTAAGCATGGGTAGGTGACCTGTACAATTAATTGTCATTACAACGAGTTATGTGAGAGCTTACTTGTGTATTTGGCTGATAAGTTGCCATAATGTGTTAAGCATGAGGGAAGAGACCATGAATGCTGCAGAACCTAAAGTAGAATAAAGGAGAAGGATAATGTCTGGAGAAAGGTTTCAATGCAATGTACTTTCCTTCTTGTGTTTTTACTTATGATTGATTTAGTCTTACATAGAATTACATAGAACGTACAACACAGAAACAGGCCATTTGGCCCAACTGGTCCATGCTGGTGCTGCTGCTCCACACGAGCCTCCTCCCACCCTACTTCATCTCACCCTATCAACATATACTTCTATTCCTTTCTCCCTTGTGTTTATCTAGCTTCCCCTTAAATGTATCTATGGTGTTTGCCTCAAACACTCCATGTGGTAGCAAGTTCCATATTCTAATCACTCTCTGGGTAAATAAGTTTCTCCTGAATTCCCGATTGGATTTATTAGTGACTATCTTATATTTATGGCCCCTAGTTTTGGACTCTCCCACAAGTGGAAACATCTTCTCTAAGTTTACCCTGTCAAACTCTTTCATAATCCTAAAGACCTCTATCAGGTCACCCCCTCAGTTTTCTCCTTTTCCTGATAGGTATAACCTCTCAGTTCTGGTATCATCCTTGCAAATTTATTTTGCTAAATGGGATTAAAGTGGACAACTGGAGTTGAAGAGCTAACAGGAGCACATGCCTGATGGCCAAGCAGCCTCCTTCTACGCTGTACAAGCATAGCACCACTAGAATGCAAAATTAAGGCTCATGGGATTGGGGGCAAAGTATTAACGTGGATAGAGAACTGGCTGGCGGATAGAAAACAGAGAGTTGGAATAAACGGCTCGTTTTCGGAGTGGCAGGCAGTGACCAGCGGGGTGCCGCAAGGATCTGTCCTGGGACCCCAGCTGTTCACAATATATATAAATGATCTGGATCAGGGAATTGGATGCAATATTTCCAAATTCGCTGACGACACTAAACTAGGAGGAGGGGTGGGCTCTGATGAGGATGTCAGGAGGCTACAGTGCGATTTGGACAGGTTGGGGGAATGGGCGGATACGTGGCAGATGCAATATAATGTGGATAAATGCGAGGTTATCCACTTTGGGGGTAAAAACAGGAGGGTAGATTATTATCTAAATGGCAATAGATTGGGAGATGGGGAAGTGCAGAGGGACCTGGGTGTTCTTGTGCACCAGTCACTGAAGGAGAGCATGCAGGTGCAACAGGCGATTAAGAAGGCAAATGGTATGTTGGCCTTCATATCAAGGGGGTTCGAGTATAGGAATAGGGATACCTTACTACAGCTGTACAAGGTGCTGGTGAGACCGCATCTGGAGTATTGTGTACAGTTTTGGTCGCCCCATCTGCGGAAGGATGTTCTTGCCATGGAAAGAGTGCAACGGCGATTCACCAGGCTGATACCTGGAATGGCGGGAATGACCTACGAAGAGAGATTAAATAGTTTGGGCTTGTACTCACTGGAGTTTAGAAGATTGAGAGGGGATCTCATCGAAACATATAAAATTATGGCAGGCCTGGACAGGCTGAATTCAGAGAGAATGTTTCCAATGGCCGGGGAGCACAGAACCAGGGGCCACAGTCTAAAAATAGCGGGCAAATCATTTAAAACAGAGATGAGGAAGAATTTCTTCACTCAAAGAGTGGTGAGCCTGTGGAATTCCCTGCCACAGAGGGCTGTGAAGGCTAATTCAATAAATATTTTCAAGAGAGAATTGGATATATTTCTGAAGGCTAAGGGGATTAAGGGTTACGGAGAAAAGGCGGGGACGGGGTACTGAACTGGTAAGATCAGCTATGATCTCAGACGAAGATCAGCCATGATCTCATTGAATGGCGGAGCAGGCTCGAAGGGCCGAATGGCCTACTCCTGTTCCTATCTCTATGTATCTATGTATCTAGAACAGGTGACAGTAGCATTTCTAAAGCGCGTTAGGTCAGTCAAAAAGTACACCTGTATTTTAGTCACATTTTATGGCCTACATTAAATGTAACTGCACTATAAAAATAAACCATTAAAACTGCACAGTGCTGATGGGTTATTTTACAGTTAAAGGTTGTGTAAAGCCTTTGCCAATATAGACCATCCAGCAACAGTCCTAATATTAACTCTATTGATTCAAAACTGAGACGACATTAAGAGATTAATCAGGCCCAAAGGTGGTTGTTGGAAGTCCAGTGAAGTTCTATATTTGTGATTTTAGATAGTTATGGTAAGTCCGAATTTAAAATGTGGATTGGGTCTTATGGGAGTATTCTATTAGAAGTATAAGAGCTAGAGAACTCCCTTTAATCGAAGTGGAACTATTACTTATATCCCTCCAGGGGTAATAGGGCAATAGTAAAATGTTTTTGCCTCTTTTGTTGGGTGTTGATTTCCATCACAACTGGGAAGGTATGGACACCAAAAAGAGAGGCTCATTTCCTGAAATGTGAATGCATTGTTTGCTGTGATTTCTATTTACTGAGGATGAATCTGCAAAGTAAGTGTGCCCATAAAATTCAGTGATAGTCTCGTGATCTCCATTTTCTCAGACTGACTAGTTTTCTCTTGAAGCATCAATAATAACATCAGGAGCAATCTTCACCCACAATCAGAGACTGTTGCAACAGTGACTATACTCCAGAAGTACTTCATTGGCTGTAAAGCGCTTTGAGACGTCCGGTGGTCGTGTAAGGCGCTATATAAATATAGCAAGCAAAAGCCAAGCGCAAGCAGCGCACGTCAACCCAAGCACCCCAACCACCTGCCCCTTCAACCACCATCTGCCCCACCTGTGACAGAGACTGTACATCCCGCATTGGACTCATCAGTCACTTGAGAACTCATTTTAAATGTGGAAGCAAGTCATCCTCGATTCCGAGGGACTGCCTAAGAAGAAGAAGCAGATATAAATGTAAGTCTTTCTTTCTTTCTTCTTTGTTACTAGAACTTACTATGTAAGGTGTTGTATCCGTGTGTTAATGGAGACACAGAATGCAGGAGTTGGTTTAACAGGTGTTTACTGAACAAAGTCTGGAGGTGAACTAAAAGATACAAGACACTATACAGGCTTATATAGCCCGAGTGGCCACTACCGGCATTACAGTACACAGGGGCTCTTAAAGGCACATACACCACAATTCCTCCCCTTCTAGACAACCAGTGCATAACATATTTAAGTAATCATTAATTAACATGTTTACAAGAACAATAATCTACACATTTGCTGCAGTTAATCAATTACAAGTTAGTCTCTCTGGAGGCTTCCTGACTCGGTCCGGATAACGCCTCAGTGGTGTAGTAGTTTTCGGTGGTGTAGTAGGTTCTTTTGGCAAGGTCGATTCGGCTTGAATGCCAGTGTCGGGTTCATCTGGTTCCAGTATCACCAGATCGGAGGTAGATACTATGGGTATCTCTACTTCATCATTAGGTGTATAGAGTTGTGGTGTAGGTTGTCCCTTTTCGGATGACTCTATCATCTGATCAGCATGGCGCCTTATTATGCTTTCTCCAATGTCCACGGTATACATCAGCGGTCCTAGTCGTGTGCAAATAGTTCCAGGCTGCCATTTCTCGGTACGATAGTCCCAGGCCAAAACTTGTTGACCTATCTGGAAGGTTCTAGTTGGCCTTTCATTCATGCCTTGAAATTGTTGGTTCTCTACGTCCCTTCTGATCTTTCGCTTGATCAAATCCAGCCGGCATCTTAGTCTTCTATTGAAAAACATCATGGCGGGAGTTTGGTTTGTAACCACATGTGTTGCATTCTTGTATGCAAACAAGAAGTTATCTACCTTATGCTGTATTTTTATGCCTTCATTACCCATGGCCTTTATGGCCTTCTTGAAGGTCTGGACAAACCTTTCAGCCAATCCATTGGTGGCGGGATGGTATGGGGTGGACGTGTAGTGCTTAACCCCATTGTTTTTTAAGAACTTCCTGAATTCTTCGGACACAAATTGCGGTCCATTATCAGAACAGATCTGTTCAGGCAGCCCATTCCTGGCAAATATGGTCCTTAATACTGTGATGGTTTTTTCCGTGGTGGTGGAGGACATCTTTATTACCTCCGGCCACTTGGAGTGTGCATCAACCGCGATTAAGAACATTGAGTCCATAAATGGACCAGCAAAGTCGATGTGTACCCTTTCCCATGGAGATGAGGGCCACTCCCATGGATGTAGAGGGGCGTGTGGTGGGGCGTTTTGGACCTTCTGGCATCCTAGACAGCCCTTGGTCATTTCTTCGATGTCTCCATCGATACCTGGCCACCACACAAACGCTCTGGCTAGGTTCTTCATTTTCACTCCACCCAGATGCCCCTCGTGAAGCTCCTTTAGCACTTTATCCTGGAGTTTGGGTGGAATCACCACACTGGATCCACACATCAAGGTTCCTCGGCACACTGACAGCTGTTCTCTTCTTTGCGAGAATGCTGGCAACAGTGGTTCGCCATGTGCTGGCCATCCCTTCACCGTTAAATCGTAGACTCATGAGAGAGTCGGGTCATTTCTCGTTTCCTTTTCAATGGTAGAATTTGTTACTGGTAGACATTCCACTATGGTTGAGTGGAACATCTCCACTGGGTCCACTGTAGGTGCCTCTTCTACCATTGGCAACGGTAGATGCGATAAACCGTCAGCATTTCCATGCTGTTTTGATCCTTTGTATTCTATGTCATATTGGTGTGCCCCTAGGAAAAGGGACCACCTCTGTAGCCTTTGCGCTGTCATAATGGGAATGCCCTTTTTAGGGTTGAATATGGAGACGAGGGGTTGATGGTCAGTCAACAAGGTACATTTTTGTCCGTGTAGGTAATGGTTGAATTTCTGCGCTCCCCATATCAGGCTGAGTGCTTCCCTGTCGATCTGGGCATAGTTACGCTCAGCTGAGTTCAATGAGACTGACGCAAAAGCTATCAGCCGCTCCGAGCCATCAGGGAATCTATGCGATAATACCGCTCCTACGCCGTAAGGGGATGCATCGCACGCCAGTCTGATTGGCAGTGATGGGTTGTAATGAGCCAAAACTTCCTTGGACGTGATCAAGCCTTTGCATTTATGGAAGGCACGTTTACAGTCTTCGCTCCATTTCCAAATTACTCCCGTTTGTAGCAGTTCGTTAAGAGGGTGCAGAACAGTTGACAAGTTCGGTAAAAATTTATGATAGTAATTTATCAATCCCAGGAACGACCTTAATTGTGAGACATTTTCAGGTGCTGGGGCTTTTATGACCGCTTCAATTTTTTCAGGTGACTTATGCAACCCTTCTTCGTTAATTATGTGTCCAGAATATGATATTTGTTTCTGGAAAAATTTGCACTTGGGGCGATTTGCTCATAGGCCCCGTTCTCTCAGCCTAGTGAGCACCTGCTCCAAATTGGCAAGGTGCTCGTTGTCGTTTTCTCCTGTTACAAGGATGTCGTCTAGGTAGCATTGAGTCCCCGGAATCCCTTGCAGGACTTGCTCCATAGCTCTTTGCCAGATAGCTGGAGCTGATGCTACTCCAAAAACCAGTCGATTGTACTGGTACAGGCCTTTGTGTGTGTTTATCATGAGATACTTTTTAAAGGCCTCCTCAACCTCCATCTGTAGATATGCCTGTGCCAAGTCAATTTTGGTGAAACGTTTCCCTCCGGATAGTGAGGCGAAAATATCTTCTATCCTCGGAAGAGGATACTGTACCATGTGAAGCACCGGGTTTACAGTCACCTTGAAGTCCCCACAGATGCGAATTTTTCTCTGTTCTTCAGATTTATCATTATTCAACATTTTCTTCATGACCGGGACGATGGGTGTTGCCCACTCGCTCCAATCTATCTTGGATAACATGCCTGCCTTTTCCAAATTCTCCAGCTCTGCTTCGACTGCTGGACGAATTGCGTATGGTACCGGCCTTGCCTTACAAAACTTGGGAATTGCCGTATCTTCCACTTTTATTGAGGCAGTGACGCCTTTCAAGGTTCCTAGTTCCTGTTGAAACACTTCTTTGGCATTGGCCAAGATGTCTTTTAATCGTTCAGGTATGACGTCATCATCATTTTTTTTCTTACTGGTCACCGTCAGTGCCTGAATGGAGTGCCAGTCTAAACGTATCTTCCTGATCCATTCACGTCCCAACAGCGGTGGACCACCATCTTGCAGAACGTATAAATACAACTTCTGTATTTCCTTGCCGTTGTATACAACAGGCACCCTTATTTTCCCTCTGGGGTATACTTTCTGCCCCGTATATGTTTTCAAGATAATGGATGTGTCTTTCAAAGGTATATGCGGAAATAGCCGCTTGTAATCCCGTCGACTTATGACGGTCAGAGCTGATCGTGTATCTAGCTCCATTTTAACTGGGGACCCCGCTATCGTGAGGATAACCCAAATGGTCTGGTAATCTTCTTTGGCAATTACATTATGTAATTCGAGACAGCTTAGTCTCTTGTTTCCGGAGTCGCTATTGCTCTTCTGGTCTTCGGAGTTACTGTCCGTCATCATTTGTACCTTTCTGTACTTTTCCTTATTGATTTTTTTTTCTGTCAGTGGATTTCTTGTTTTCAGATCGGCATACACGTGCAATGTGTCCCATCTTTCCGCATTGCCTGCATGCTTTGTCCTTGAACCAGCAGTCCCTCTGGTCATGGGTGGATCTGCCGCAGTGATAACATCTCTCGAAACCCTGTGTCATTTCATGGGTGCCGAAGTCCTGTGGCTTTTGCTGTATCTCTGCAGCTCCTCTTGCTGCTGCTTCGTATGATACAGCTACACTGAAAGCCTTGTCCAGTGTTAAATCTTTCTCAGAAAGTAGCCTTTTCTGTGTTGCTTCACTTAGGAGACCGCAGACGAATTTGTCTCGAAGAGAATCTGCCAGTCCTGCCCCGAATTGGCAGTGCTTTGACAGCTTCCTTAATTCGGTGAGGTAATCAGCATTACTTTCATTCTTGTGCTGATTCCTCCTGAAGAATTTGAATCATTCCGCTATCAGCAGCGGTGTTGGGTTTAAGTGCTCCTGTAGGGTATCAACAATCTCCTTAAAATTCTTGTCCATCGGTTTGGCTGGAGTGATTAAGTTTCGTAACAGCCCATATGTCCTTGCGCCCATTAGATTTAGAAGTACCGATGCCTTTTTATCATCCTCTATTTCATTCGCTGTGCAATATACCTCCACTCTTTCCGCATATGTGGTCCAATCCTCTACATCACTATCGAAAGCAGTAATATTGCCAGTCTTAGGCATCCTGAAAAAAAAATGGCGCCTCCTGCGCTTTCCTTTCTTCCCTGCCGAGAAAAAATGGCGCCTCCCATGCTTTCCCGCCGCTGCCGCTGCTGACAACGCTGTTCTCCGCGGTTTTTATTTATACAGATATTTTTAATAGTTGGAGACTCATTCCCGTCGAACTCTCTGGGACTTTTCCCTCCCTCTGCTTGGTCCGAACGCCGACCTTCTTTGCAGCGCTGGCCGTCTCCCGAGTGCTCCACCCTCTGTCTCTGTTTGCCTCCGCCTTCGCTGCTCGGCCCCGCTGCAGAGCCAGCCGATCGAGCCCCAGCCCGCCGCCCAGGAAGGATTATTGCAGTACCTGCCACCAGCCCGGCTAGCTGGTGAAACCATAGTTTTTTCCTTTTTTTTTTCTTCGACTTTCGTCTGAGGAATCGATCTCCTTGAGGTGCTGCCGAATTGCAGGTAAGTCCGTTTCCAATTCGTCGCCACTGTTGTATCCGTGTGTTAATGGAGACACGGAATGCAGGAGTTGGTTTAACAGGTGTTTACTGAACAAAGTCTGGAGGTGAACTAAAAGATACAAGACACTATACAGGCTTATATAGCCCGAGTGGCCACTACCGGCATTACAGTACACAGGGGCTCTTAAAGGCACATACACCACATAAGGAGTTCAGATTTTGTTTCTTTCTTGTTTTCAAACAGACATGACCAGTTTATACATTGTGCAAGGTCAGTCTTTGTACCGTATTAGTACAACAACAACAACTGGCATTTATATAGCGCCTTAAACGTAGCAAAACATCCCAAGGAGCTTCACAGGAGCGATTATCAAACAAAGTTTGACGCCGAGCCACAGAAGGAGATATTAAGACAGGCTTGATCGAAGAGGTAGGTTTTAAGGAGTGTCTTAAAGGAGGAAAGAGAGGTAGAGTGGTGAAGAGGTTTAGGGAGGGAATTCCAGAACTTAGGGCCTAGGCAGGTGAAGGCACGGCTGCCAATCTGCCTCTTATGGGAATTAATTATTAACAGCATCATTGTGAATTCCCCAAGGAGACTTGACATTTCGGATCACTCTCAGCGGTCAGCAAATGCCTGTTTTAATTCATCGGGATTAGAATCCTTTTAGTTCATGGGCAGTGCTCAAAAGCTCTCTGATTGAATAAATCAGTACTGAACTAAAAGGATATTAAACCTCACTGAGTCAATGTATGTGTTCATTGATAGACCTTCTGTTAGGGACCTTTCAAGTGTTCTGAAATCCTAGATCTCCAAGTGTACGGTATGGCAATGGCAATAATAACTGATCCTAACATCAATTTTATCGGAGACATAATAAAATCTCTGAAAGCCGTCCTCCCAACAGCTTCCTCTTGCGACTAAAAAAGTTTTTAACTGTGGCCATTTAAAGTTTTCCCACAAGCCAGCACTACATTGGGCAATAAGTATTCACATCAGTAATAACTCAGATAACTATAGGCTGCACATGCAAACCCATGTTTATTTTTCAATCTTTGTTCAAAGAACAGATTTATTGTAAGTTTATTTCTGTCACATCGTTCTACCAATAGAAAATAATCATCCAATTTAGGCCGTCACCCTGAGACAACTCTTGCCAGATGTTGGTTGCACGACACGAAACAAGCTGCAGCCTTTCACCACTTACCAGAATTCTATGGTATCGTCAAGAAGCAAGATTTATTTCTCTATTCAGAAATCTTGGCTTTCCCATTGAGGCCCTTAAGCTGGAAGCACTCACTTTGTTCTATAGGATGCCAGCTGTTTCAATTTGCTACAAGTGCATGCAACAGGCAGCTGCTTTAAAGAGGAAACTTCTCGTGCACTGAATACCGATAGGGATGTGAGTGAAGAAATAGCTCCAGGTGAAAGCTGGTGAGAGTAAGGGGGAAATATAAGGTAATCCCACTGCCTCATGAGCATTCACTATAAGCCATTCAAAATACTTTGCGAGAGTGGGGGTAATAATTGTAAGTGAGAGGCCTGCTTAATGGAAGATCTGGTTGGTTTCTCTTCCCTTGTTTGATCAAATAAGATAATTAAACTTCTTCCTGCACTGTTTCCATATGCATGGAATTGGCAGTGATGGATGTGGTGACCTCCTTCTATTCCCCCTAGGCAGATTTCCTTGTAGCTCTGTGTCCAGTCATGCCAAAGGTTGCCACTCCACCTCTATTTAATTCCCTGCTGATTTCTACAGCCCCATCTGAAAATTTGACCACTCTCTGGCCTCCTGCACTCCTTAAGGATATGTTCTCATCCCTAAATGTTGCCTCATTGTCAACTGGAAGTAACACAATGCCTGTCCCTTTAAATTGCTGCAGGCCTTTAATTCCTGCGGCAGCACAATTTCCTGTCGCACTGCCCCCAGTGGGCAATCTCCCAGTCAGAGGTGTTTCTGATGCATGACTTGTCCATGACATTTTAATAAGGCTGACCCTTGGAAACTAGAGTGGGGTCAGCGCTCATCAGATCGGGCAGTCGTGAATCACGCACTGCTCTACTGCCAGCCAGGCTCACGCCTGTTCGGAAAAATTAAGCTTGTTGGCCTAGAAATTCGAGTATGCCAGAAACCTGCCTGTAACTGCGCCGGTCAAGGCTAACGGCCGCCCGCAGAGAGAGTGCAGGCAGCACCGGTATTTTGGTGCTGCCTGTTAATTTACATGGGCGGAGCAGAGAATCTCTAGCACAACCCGCTCAGCAGGAGGCTGGAGTGCGTGTCTGAAGGCTCAGTGTGGCGTTCTCGGACAATGCGCTGTGTCGGATCATTTGGTGACAGCTCCTGGGTTTTGCTATCGAGTCCGCTGATGGCCCTTGTAGGGCCGAAGCATTGTGTGTTGTGGCAGATGATGAGACATTTGTTTGTCCACAGCTCCCCTCTTACTTTTGCGGACATTTGTCTGGGTATTGTGTGGGGTCCACAAATGGGAGCCAGACTGCCTGGTACTCCCACCTTCGCTGACTGCCATAGCTCCACAGATCTTTCACCCAGATGGTTGCTGTTTGGAGGTTTGTGCCCCACCATGGTGCTAGGGGGAAGAGGGATGGGGAGGCACCATCTTTCCGCTAGCAGTATCAGTGCACTAGCCTACAGATCGCATAGGGCATTCACTCCCTGGTGAGTGGCTCTTAAAGCACAGGCTCAGATCTGGAGGGATTGTGACTGGAAACATCACATAAGACTGTGGCACAGATGTCCTTAAACCGTTGCATGAGCCTTCAATGGAAATACATTTTAAAAAAGGGGACCATGAACTCTTGGTCAGGAGTTCACTGGTGTAAATAGTGCAGAAGAGAGTTCAATTACATTTTTAACAACAGCAGACTTTTGAAGAACTCTTGGTGAGAATATGCTGTCAAGCCTTTTAAAAGCAGACTTCCAAACTTTGCATATCATTTTATCAGTTCCTAAACTAGAAAACCCCAATGTATAAAAGTGAAGGAAATGCAGCTTGATAAATAGGAAATGGATTAAACATCAAGGGGTAGAGCTTCCACTTTGGGCGCAATCGAGAAATTGTGGCCAAAATGCGCTTGTAACTGCGCTGCTTAGTTTACAGTTCAAGTTTCCGCTAAAATTAATTTGCATAATCACAAATGTAAAATCTTGCATCAACCAGCGCAATTGGGCAGCGTAATGGAATGTTCTTTCTTCTTTCCATTAAAAAGTATTCCTTGATGTTTTCAAGAGCGGTAACCTGGTGCAGTTTTATTAATTCAGCTGAAAATGGGTTTATTACCAAAAATAAGCATTTTTAATAAGGGTGCCCACTCCCAATCTAACTGTGACTAACCTGATTTAAAATCACTGAAAATGACTTAAAAAACTATACTGAACTGTTTAATAATTTCATTAGTGTACACTAATCAGTTTCTTAGTAAATGTAAGTTTTTGTTATGAAAAAGCTTTTAAGACGTGCTACTAGTTAGTCCCTGTGCACCTAAGAAAATGAACCCAATTTGATGAGCCTTCTCGACCCAGTGCAATCAGGGGAATCTCACAATGCCCACCTGGGAGTGTGGCCAGTTTTGTGGGCAGGGACTGATCCGGGCAAATTGAATCTTGAACGAGCGTATAAGATCCTGGAAAATACGAGTATAAGTGGTTTTGGGCGTAACTCACTTATGTTTAAAATTCCCCGATCTTTTGCCCTGTTTTGGCTTATTCTACCCGGATTGCGTGATATTACGAGTGGAAACAAGTGGAAACTCTACCCAAGAACTATAGTAAGAACATCACGGGGTAGAGTTTCCGCTTTGTTGCAATCAGCAATCCGGGCAATAAATTGCGCTTAAAATTGCGCAAGTTTTCAGAATTGAATTTTTTGCTCAAGTTTCCACTCAAACTCATATTGCCGATCTTCCATAATTGCAAATCTTCCCTGAACCTGCGCATTCGGGCAGCGTTTTATAATGCAATGTTTTTTCTCAAGTAAAAAATATTCCTTGATATCTTTAAGAGTTTTATTAATACAACAACAACAACTTATATTTGTATAGCATCTTTAATGCAGTAAAATGTCCCAAGGCACTTCACAGGAGCGTTAGCAAACAAAATTTGACACCAAGCCACATAAGGAGAAATTAGGGCAGATGAGCAAAAGCTTGGTCAAAGAGGTAGGTTTTAAGGGGCGTCTTAAAGGAGGAAAGAGAGGTAGAGAGGCGGAGAGGTTTAGGGAGAGAATTTCAGAGCTTAGGGCCTAGGCAACAGAAGGCACGGCCAGCAATGGTGGAGCGATTGTAATCGGGGATGCTCAAAAGGTCAGAATTAAAGGAGTGCAGATATCTCGCAGGATGGTAAAGCTGGAGGAGGTTACAGAGATAATGAGGGGCCGTGGCGAGATTTGAAAACAAGGATGAGAATTTTGAAATCGAGGTGTTTCTTAACCAGGAGCCAATGTAGGTCAGCGAGCACAGGGGTGATGGGTGAATGGGACTTGGTGCGAGTTAGGACACGGGCAGCTGAGTTTTGAATGACCACAAGTTTACGTAGGGTAGAATGTGGGAGGCCAGCCAGGAGTGCATTGGAATAGTCAAGTCTAAAGGTAACAAAGGCATAGATGAGGGTTTCAGCAGCAGATGAGCTGAGGCAAGGGAAGAGACGGGCGATATTCCGGAGGTGGAAATAGGTGGTGCTGAATGGCGCTGAAAATGGGTTTATCACAAAAAATAAGCATTTTTAATTAGAGTGTCTTGTTCACCACCTGTGAGTAACCTGATTTGAAATAACTGAAAATAACCTTTCAAAATTATACAGAACCACTTACTAGTTTCATTGGTGTACAGTAGTCAGTTTCTTAGTAAATTAAATATTTTTTATATTTAAAAGCTTTTAAAAGATGCCTATTAGTGTCCTTGAGCCTAAAAAATATAGGCCATGATTTTACTTACCTCGGCAGGTCCATGGCAGGCGATGTGTCGGTGATGGGTCCCGACCCCGCTGTTTGCTCCATCCCGCTATGTGAAATGAATTTAGTACAAAGTCACACTCAACCTCAACCTGCTGTGCCTCTCATCACATCCCCATCACTCTGCCTTCCCTACCCTACTCCTGCACATCCATACTCACATCAACTTACCTTGCACCTCCACCCATCCCTCTCTATCTATATTATCACTTCCCCATCTCACTACCCACCCCTCACTCACCCTCAACCTAGTGCAATCATACCAACTAACAACACACAAGGGAATACACTTAGGTGTTTTATGCAATGTTCATGTAAAGTTTCTGTTCATGTGGTGTCAAACATTGAAACCTTTATTTTGAACTGTTTGCATTTTTGGACAGATTTGCATGCATCTTTGGAAGTGGCTTAGTGAGTTGCAGTGAATGGTGATACATAACGGTACCCCCCACAATGGTGATGAATGTGAAAGGAATGGCTTGGGCATTGTAGGAATGCTTTATGGTGTTGGTGTGGGGTGGTGCCAACTTGATGCATCATGTGGCAGCCAGGGTGTACAGCATCCAGTGAAATAAATCTGGCCATGGTGAGGCCATCCCTGGCCTCCCAGGCAGCAATGTGGTCGGGTGCTGATGCCCTCTGTCTGTGCAGCATTAGTTGATTGCAGAGAAGGTTGGTGTTGTGGTTGGTGCTGCTGGTGTACCTGGTGCTGCTGGTGTTGGGGCTGATTGTGGTGGGATTCTGAGGACCAAGGTGAGACAGTATAAAGGGCACCCATGCTGATGGAATAGATGGCAGGTGAAATAGAGATGACAGAAGCATTCTGTTAATGGTGAGAGAGGTTCTTCCAATGAGGTGAGAGTGGTTGGAGAGTGGAAAGTGGAAAGCCTGCAGAATGTGTGCTGCAAATGGACTGAGAAAAAGCTTCTGTCTGAAGAAAGTGAATATCAGTCAGGTGGGAGCTTTTATTGTATATTTGAAGCTGTCAAGTAATCAGCTGGAGCAATGGCCACTGAACTCCCACCTCAGCTTGACAGCCGTGGTCTGCGCACAGCGGCGATCCTATGGTCATGAATTTAAAGACAAAAGGTAAGTGAAAAAAGGCTGTTAAGCATCTGGCAACTAGATGTTAATCATTTTAATTAGGTGCCCCGCTGCTGCCGGTCGGGTCTGCTCAACATTGACAGACCCGACATTGGGAAAGGCGCGTAGCGGTGGCTTCACAGCAGGGTCCCGACCCGCTGTGAGAAAAAACTTTCCCACTCAACCCGCCACCGATCCCGCCTGCTAATCCCCCGGAAAATTTGGGCCATAATTTCTAGAGCCTCCTCGAAAGCCTGCAAACAGGCATAATTAGCAGAAACTCCCAATGGTGATTAATTCAATCTGGAGGGGTAGCCAGTTTTGTGAGTGGGGCCGGCTTACAGTGCGATGCTTTTAAACTAGCACAAAAGATCACGGAAACTCAATTTGCGCTGGACGTCATTTGCACTTGAAGTTAATCGAATTCTTTTGCCCTGGTTTGGCCGATTTTGGGCGAACTGCACTGAAAAAAAAAGCGCAACCTCGGCCCATATATCTTTAAGCTCATTTACAGTCATTTACACTTGAACTGAGAAACTCTCAGCTTATCATGATAATTATCAGATAGGAATGTCCACTACTTTATCAATTTTACTGATATAATCTGATGATTTTTAAAAAATGATTGGCAGATCCTCCCACAGATTAGAATACTTCTGAGTTTATTCCGAGTATTGCCCCTTCCTCTCCCTATGTCACTGATCCTTTAAACATCCAGGTAAGCCTCCCACATTCCACCCTATGTAAACTTGAGGTCATCCAAAACTCTGCTGCCTGTGTCCTAACTCGCACCAAGTCCTGTTCACCCATCACCCCTGTGCTCGCTGACCTACACTGGCTCCCGGTTAAGCACCGCCTCGATTTTAAAATTCTCATCCTTGTTTTCAAATCCCTCCATGGCCTTGGCCCTCCCTATCTCTGTAATCTCCTCCAGCCCCAAAACCAATGTGCCCGTTAAGCAGCCGGATCCTGCGCAGGCCGCTTGCCAGCTTCACAATGGAAAAATTCCACATGAACAGAAGTTTGAATGGGCTGTGCAGCCACTTGATGGGGCCGCGCACCCAAAAAAATATTAGAGGGAACATTGCCCTCAATGTTCCGAGATATCTGCGCTCCTTTAATTCTGGCCTCTTAAGCATCCCCGATTTTAATCGCTCCAACATTCGTGGCCATGCCTTCAGCTACCTTGGACGAAAGCTCGGAAAGTCCCTCCCGAAACCTCTCTGCCTCTGTACCTCTCGCTCCTTCTTTAAGATGCTCTTTAAAACCTACCTCTTTGATCAAGCTTTTGGTCACCTGCCCTAATTTCTCCTTATATGGCTCAGTGTCAAATTTTGTGTTATAACGTTCCTGTGAAGCGCCTAGGGATGTTTTATTATGTTAAAGGCACTATATAAATACAAGTTGTTGTTGTTGCTGTTGTTTAGAGTGCGGCAACACATCTCTCTTTATTGAATGCCAGCTCTACCCACTCCTCAAACCTGGTATTATACTTTATGGTTCTGTTTTACACTGTCCTTCAAGTTTGCATATTGTCCTCATTGAGACCACCTCTGCTCGATTAAGGGTAGAATACATTCTTCAGTAAGTAATGTCTTGTCTACAATATTATTGCATCACATTTTTTTAAAAATCGCTATTTTGACATTTTAACCATTAAACATTAACACTATAGATGGGACTTCATTGCCTGGAATATATGCTCAGACGTTTGCAAAATATTTCTCATGAGTACAATTGTCTGAATTTATTTATAAGAACATAAGAAATAGGAGCAGGAGTCAGCCTTTCAGCCCTTCAAGCCTGCTCCACCATTCAATAAGATCATGGCTGATCTTCGACCTCAACTCCACCTTCATATTCCTCGGTCCCTTAGTGTCCAAAAATCTATCAATCTCAGTCTTGAATATACTCAACGACTGAGCGTCCACAGCTCTCTGGGGTAGAGAATTCCAAAGATTCACAACACTTTGAGTGAAGAAATGTCTCCTCATCTCAGTCCTAAATGGCCGACCCCTTATTCTGAGACTGATATTTTGTCGTCAGTGTGATATAATCAAAGCAAAGTTTCTTTATATATTAAAAAAAGTGGAATTCGGAGATCAAACACTGGAACTAAATAGTGGTCTTGATTTTGCAGATATTGTGCAACTCAGATCCCAGGATTCTAAGCAATTCTTTAAACACTTAAAGCTGTGCAAACCGACACAAATATTAATGGCTTCGAAAATCAGTTTGATTTTTGTGGCTTGCCATTACCTGAGCTAGTCAGGATTTGCATTCACTGACGATTTGCTTTACTGACCCTGCCAGGGAAGGTTTACCTAAAGAGTTCACTATGAAGGTCTGGCAGCAAATGCAGAAGTGTCCTCTTAGCATTCACATGCAGGATTCATTGTAGCTGGTCACAGGCTGTTTGAACAGTGAGGGAGTAAACTCTTTCTATTCAGGAAATGTAATGACTCCACAGTAGGAGCCTGCAGTGTAACCTGGGTGAGTTCTGTTGTCCTCTGAACTTCGGGAAAACCACCAACATGATTTTTTAAATTAATTCATAGGATGTGGGCGTCGCTGGCAAGGCCAGCATTTATTGCTCATCCCTAGTTGCCCTTGAGAAGGTGGTGGTGAGCCACCTTCTTGAACCGCTGCAGTCCGTGTGGTGAGGGTACTCCCACAGTGCTGTTAGGGAGGGAGTTCCAGGATTTTGACCCAGTGACGATGAAGGATCGGCGATGTACTTCCAAGTCAGGATGTTGTGTGACTTGGAGGGGAACTTGGAAGTGATGGTGTTCCCATGTGCCTGCTGCCCTTGTCCTTCTAGGTGGCAGAACTGAATAGGCCTGCCTTGCTGCTGCCCAGGAGTCATCCCAAAATAGGTGAATTCTCCCACAAGTACGCTGACCACATCAAGCTCCACCTCATTCAATCCTTTCACTGCCTCTGTGCTGTCCTAGATTAGTCTCAGTTTCTTCCAGTTAAAGATCGGGAAGACCGAAGTCATTGTCCTCAGCCCCCGCCATTAATTCCATTCCATTGCCACTGATTCCATCCCCCTCCCCAGCTACTGTCTCAGGTTGTGCGAGACTGTTTGCAACCTCAGCAAGCTATTTAACCCTGAGCTGAGCATCCAACCCTCTCGATAACAAAGACCACCTTCTTCCATAACATTGCCCACCTCCACCCCTGCCTCAGCCCATCCAATGCTGAAACTCATCCATGCCTATGTCACCTCCAGACCTGACTATTTCAATGCTCTAGTGGCAAGGCTTCGATCCTCAAAGTTCTGTAAGCTTCATCTGGTACGCTGCTGCTTGTATCCTATTCGACACATGAAGACTTGCACCTAGCACTTTGAGTTATCTTTTCAGGTGCAGACTGACCAACATTTTTGGTTTTTAGTTTCGATTTCCAGCATTTACATTTTTTCCCCCACATTTTCTTCTCTGCTTTTATTTCTAAAACTAAAATTTCTCACTATCCTTCCTGCATAGTATTTTTGAATTGTTATCATGTCTGCACACGGAGAAGATTCTTTTATTCATTAACCTCTAAGTGTAATGCGGATGTCTTGGCACCTATAGGGTTGCTATGGAAACACATGGACTAGGTGTGATTACCCTGGCAACTTGAGGTGCGTTTAAAGCAGCAACCAGAACTTGAATTTATGCAGTTAGTATACATGTAAAATTATATCTCATCCCTTTAGTTTCTCGTTTCCTGCTTTTTATTTTTTGGGCTTTTTTTTTGTTTCTGTCTTCACATCTTGTCTAGTGTTACATATTCGGGTTTACTGTAGAAATGGGGCAGAAATTGGTTTGCGTTGCACCTGTGTTTTGGGTGTAAAATGGATGCAAAGCATAACGATTTAGCAGTGGGACAGCCTGCACCCAATATGCTAAATTTGTGTGCCCTTTTTTTGAGGTGTCCCGGGCAAACGCCTAAATCAGGCTTTGGGACCCTTGAATACGTTAGTTAGGGGCCTAATGGTTTTGAATGACTGCACAGCAAAATTAGTCACCAATTAGCAGGGCAGGTGTCGGGCCTGTCCCGCTCAAGGTTCTTCAGCGGCCCCGCAGCCGCCAACTAAAGGTAAGTTTATTTTTATTTTATTTTAAAAAAAACATTATTTGGAGCCAGGAGCTTCACAGTCCTAGAGATTGCTCCCACATTGCCCACTCCAACCACCCTACTTTCCTGAGGATCGCTGCTGGCGATGGACATGGCCAGAAGTTCAATCCTGGAGGAGGGTGAGCTGCCTGTGGAGGCACAACAGGCGCTCACCCGGATTATGTAGATGAGGCCCGAGGCCCAATTTTAGGCCGGCCTCGGGCTTCTTTGCTGGAGCACACGTTTCCAACTTCTTTGATTCAGTGTCGCTCACTCCCACAAGTGACTGAGATTAGCACCTTACTTTTATGGTCAGACATGTTGTGTATTTTGAATGTTGTATTTGAATTGTCCCACATAGCTTACCGTAGTTGTGATGTGCAATGCACTATGGGAAATAGAGTGCATTTAGTTGAGAAAATTCTCTGGAAAGGATGGCTGTTAACTGAACTCTGTCTCCTGCGTACTCTTTTAATTTTTATACAAGCAAGGTTATTAAACTCTTGAGACATAACAAAAGTGGCCACGGGGACGTTTGAACTTACATGGCTCTGCTGTGCGGAAGACAGTTGGGTTTTACGTGTTTAAAACTGTTATTTTTGCCGTGGACAGTTAATCAAAGTGAGGCTTACTCGAGGATAAAGGAGCTTGCAATGGCGGGAAGACGAGACGGCGTATAAGGTACTAACGACTTGAGGAAGGGGAGGAAAAGCAGTGAGTAAATCGGGAAGGACATTTATTCAACTGTGAAATGGCCGATTTACCACACACTAGCCTGTCTCTTATAGTATCATTTAGCACGTCATTAAACTCACAATGCTCTGATAGTCTTTTTAGTGCAGCTACAAACATGGTCACTGTTTTTCCTTCTTCCTGGTTACGCCTGTGGAACCTAAAACTCTCAGCTATGACTAGGGGTTTGGGTGAAAAATTAGATTGGTCATCAGTCTACATGATGTCACACAATGATCCAGGCTTACCCGCCATTTTAAAGAAACATGCAGAAGTCTTTAATGGAGAACTGGATAGCATGAAAGATGTTACTGTGAAGCTTCATATTAAGCAGGATAGCAAACCCAAGTTCATGAAGGCACGACCCGTACCTTATGCCATCAGACCAAAAGCCGAGGCTGACTTAGAAGCCCTAGTTGAAAGCGGAGTACAAGAACCAGTCAGCGTGAGTGAATGGGCAACGCCCATCATACCAGTGCTCAAGAAAGGGGGTGGAGTTAGGATATGTGGAGATTTTAAAGTAACTGTTAACACTGTATTGTCAGTGGAGCAATATCCGCTCCCCCATAGTGATGATTTGTTTGCGGGACTTGCTGGGGGCCAGAAGTTTAGCACAATCGACCTCTGTCAAGCCTACCTGCAAATGCATGTGGATGAACAGTCACGAGAAATGCTGACCATTGTGACGCACAAGGGCCTATTTAGGTATCGTCGACTTCTTTTCGGAATTACATCAGCTCCAGTGCTTTTCCAACGTGCTATGGACCAGATCCTTAGTGGATTGCCTGGAGTCCAGTGCTACTTAGATGATATCTTAGTTACTGGGTGTGATGACCAAGACCATCTGCGTAACTTGGACGCAACGCTACAGAGACTGAGGGATTACGGACTCAGAGTTCGCAGGGATAAATGCAATTTTTTTCAGGCATCAGTTGAGTACCTCGGTCATGTGATCGATGCCACAGGCCTTCACAAGGCACCGTCCAAGACCAAGGCAATTGTGGATGCCCCAGCACCTGAAAATATCAGCCAGCTGTGTTCTTTTCTAGGGTTATTGAACTACTATGGACGGTTCATACCAAACCTAGCCTCGATGCTGAGGCCGCTGCATTGGTTGCTATGTAAAGACAAGAAGTGGGAATGGACTAACAAGTGCCAGGAGGCGTTCATGACAGCAAAGGACATGCTCCTGAAGTCAGAGGCTTTGACGCATTTTACCCTTCATTACCAATACAGTTAGCTTGCGATGCATCGTCATATGGTGTGGGAGCGGTTGTTTCTCATATCATGCCAAACGGAGAAGAGAAGCCGATAGCATTCGCATCTAGGACTTTGAACAGAGCTGAAACTAACTACGCCCAAATAGAACGAGAAGCACTGAGCATCGTTTTTGGTGTTCGCAAGTTTCACCAATATTTGTATGGGAGACAGTTCACCCTACACAGATCACCGCCCTCTCACGACCATCTTCGGGCCACATACAGGGATTCCGTCACTTGCTGCGAGCAGAATGCAAAGGTGGGCACTGCTGTTGTCTGCACACACATTTGACATTAGATATCGCAAGTCTGACCTGCACGGCAACGCCGACGGTCTTTCCAGGTTGCCGCTGCCTGTCACCAAGCCTATGACGCGTAGCATGGACATCTGCTATTTTAGGCAGGTGGAGAATGTGCCTGTTACTTCGACACAGGTCCGACGAAACACCAGAAGCGACCCAGTGTTGTCTGCAGTGCTGGACATTATCGTCAGGGGCAAGCCCGACAGCGATGACCCAAACCTGAAACCATATCTCTTAAGGAGAAATGAACTGTCGGTGCAATCTGGATGTTTGCTGTGGGGGAGGAGAGTGGTTATTCCACTATCGCTACTGAAACCAGTGTTACAGCAACTACTGTGGAATGGTTTGTATGAAAGAAATAGCGAGGAGCTACTTCTGGTGGCCGGGTATGGATGGACAGATTGAGGACAAAGCTAAAACCTGTTCCTCATGTCAGAGAGTTTGTAATGTGCCACAGCTTGCACCTCTTCACCCCTGGGACTTTCCGGAGGAAGCATGGCACTGCATTCATGTAGACTTTGCAGGTCCATTCGAGTAGAGAATGTTCCTGGTGGCTGTTGATACACACAGTAAGTGGCCAGAGGTTGTTATAAAGAGGTCCACCACCGCTGAGAAGACCATCGAGAAGTTAGGTGAGGTGTTCAGCCGATTTGGATCTCCGATGCAACTTGTCTCAGACAATGGTTCACAGTGGGTGTCACAAGAAATGGCTACATTCCTGCAGGTGAATGGCGTACAATATATCAGGGCTGCACCATACCACCCTGCGACCAATGGTCTAGCTGAGAGGTTTGTTCAGACCATGGAACACTCTCTAAAGGCATCGCAAGGCCAGGGAATGCTTCATCAGTGCCTGAATAGTTTCCTGTTGAGTTACAGGAACACACCACATGCGATCACAAAAGCATCACCTGCCAATCTACTGCTCAAAAGAGAGCTACGAACCAACTTCGACCTGCTGAAACCACCAAAGGTGAAAGACGTGGTACAGTATCAGCAGGACAAGCAGATCAAGCGAAGTGAACAACGCTCCAAAGACAGAGTCTTCAATCCAGGTGAACATGGGTTGGCACGGAACTACAGTGGTGGACCTAAGTGGGTTCCTGCTACTGTCATTGCACAGACTGGTCCAGTATCCTACACTGTACAGACACCCGAGGACATTGTCTGGAAGAGACACACCGATCAGCTTCTATGAAGTGCAGCAACACCCACTGAACCACCAACAGCAGTTTATCTGCCATTGGATGACGCTGTGGGTCATCCGCCTTCTACACCGAGAGGCTCACCTTCTGAGGAAGCAGCCGCTTCAGCCCCTATCTCATGAGCAAGGGAGACCTGTATACAGGCACCCCAGCTGCCTACACCTGTGTTGACATCACCTGTGAGAGACAATGAACTGGAGAGCCAGGTTGACCGCCGGTATCCTACCAGAGAGCGGCGGGCCCCTATACGTTTGAACTTATAGTTCAGAGGCTTACCCTTTATCTGGGGCAGAATAATCCCCATGGGTATAGCCATGGTTGGATGAAGTCTACCCTCACTTCCAGGTTATTGTGTTTTAAAAATGTTGTGGTTCTATTGGAACATCTAATGTAAGAGGGGAGGAGATGTTGTGTATTTTGAATGTTGTATTTGAATTGTCCCACATAGCTTACTGTAGTTGTGATGTGCAATGCACTATGGGAAATAGAGTGCATTTAGTTGAGAAGATTCTCTGGAAAGGATGGCTGTTAACTGAACTCTGTCTCCTGCGTTCTCTTTTAATTTTTATACAAGCAAGGTTATTAAACTCTTGAGACATAACAAGACAGACCTTATGGGAGGTGGGGGCTGTTTACTGAGTAGCTTGTTGGGCCTGGAGGAAACACTCCTGGACCACAAGCAGTGCTGTAAAGGCACATACCTCATGGGTTAAGCCCTTCTTGCCTCATTTCACCTGCCGGGTTTTGAAACTTGGCCAATGTGTGTTAAAAATAGAATGACTGTTAAAACGAAGACACAAAGTCTCATTATAATATTTAAATGACCAACCCACCTCCCGTGAGTGGATTGGCTGCCCACCCCTTGTCCCACCTCCGTTAAAAGCAGAAGTGGATGGGTTCTAAGCGGATTGGGTTCCTGTTTCAGATTTTTTGAATTTTAACCTCTTACCCAACACCAACCCACCCATTTTGGGGAGTTAAGATTCAGCCCTATGTGATTCTGTGGTCCTCAAGGTTTTTCAGACTGGGCCCCATCAAAAAACTCTCAGCCACTCACATCCCTTTAGATAAGGATGCTGCTAACGCTAAGCCTGGAAAGATTATTATCTGAACAACAATAGATTGGGAAAAGGGGAAGTGCAACGAGACCTGGGTGTCCTTGTGCACCAGTCGCTGAAGGTAAGCATGCAGGTGCAGCAGGCAGTTAAGAAGGCAAATGGTATGTTGGCCTTCATAACGAGAGGATTCGAGTACAGGAGCAAGGATGACTTGCTGCAGTTGTACAGGGCCTTGGTGAGACCACACCTTGAGTATTGTGTGCAGTTTTGGTCGCCTTATCTGAGGAAGGATGTTCTTGCCATGGAGGGAGTGCAGCGAAGATTCACCAGACTGATACCTGGGATGGCAGGAATGACATATGAAGAGAGATTGGGTCGATTAGGCTTATATTTGCTAGAGTTTAGAAGAATGAGAGTGGGTCGATTAGGCTTATATTCGCTAGAGTTTAGAAGAATGAGAGGGGATCTCATTAAAACTTATAAAATTCTAACAGGACTAGACGGACTAGATGCAGGAAGGCTGTTCCCGATGGCGAGGGAGTTCAGAACCAGGGGTCACAGTCTAAGGATAAGGGGTAAGCCATTTAGGACTGAGATGAGGAGGAATTTCTTCACCCAGAGAGTGGTGAACCTGTGGAATTCTCTACCACAGAAGGCAGTTGAGGCCAACTTATTAAATATATTCAAGAAGGAGTTAGATATATTTCTTAAGGCTAAAGGGATCAAGGGATATGTGGAGAAAAGCAGGGACAGGGTACTGAATTTGGATGATCAGCCATGATCTCAATAAATGGTGGAACAGGCTTGAGGGGCCGAATGGCCTACTCCTGCTCCTATCTTCTATGTTTCTATGAAAAGCTTCTCCTCCTCTTTTGCCTTTCACTAGCCTCCTCCTCTTTTGCCTTTCACTAGCCTCCTTCTCTTCTGACTTTTGCTCTCATCATCAACTTTTGTTTCTTTCTCTCTCCTTCACTTCAATCACTCTGTCTTCACTCCTGTCTCTTTAAAAAATCGCTCAATTAAGATGAGGAAAGACACACTGTGTGCAGGTTAATACATTTTCTGAAGCTTATAGAGTATTTAATATACTTTCTGCAGGTAATAAAGTAATTATACTCCAAAACAAGGAAAAGCTGGAACAGATATATTGTCGATACAATCTGCCATACTTTGCCTTTTGACTCTCACTCACACATGTGCATGCGTGTGCACACACAGTCACATGTTGAGATTTTTGACTCTTACTCCTAGAAAAGATTTTGGATTAATTCATAGTAGGATGATGCTTTGTAAGTTCAAAAGCGAGAACTTGCTTAAGCATAGTGCCGACCAGTTTCAGCATGCTTTCTTATTTTCTGTGTTACAAGGAGCATTATGAAATTGTTTAAATGTGAAAGTAACTGTTTGCTCACAGATTATACGTAAAATAAATTTGCTTCTTGATTTGTAATTGGCCTCACTTCACTGGAGTGTTCATCAGTCCACCTTCCAGGAGATACAGAAATGCATGTGGTTTCCAGTTTGCATTACATAGTATTTCATTGTCACAACCGCAGGTCATGCTATCAACTGACATGATATTGGGCAGTAAAGGTAAACTCCTGATCTTAAGGGAAGGGGTCCACTTACAGGAGAGATGCTGAAGCAGAATCTGAAGATGTTGACACTGAACCTGAGATGATACCTAGGGGGAGAAATTCGATATCCACCATTTTGGGGCGCTAACATCACCTGGGCGGTGCGTTCTGCAGCGCTACTCACTGGGCCACATATCGCTGCCGCATGGAAGGGCTCTTCCCCTCATTAAAGGGGAGGGCCCAAGCCCACAGCTCTGTGGGGCCCTAGCTGGAGGAGTACCGGGCTGCCAGATCGCGGCACCGACCCCTTGTTCATTTAGCGGGAGTCGTTAACGGTGCTGCGCCCGGGCGAAAAGTCGTGTGTGTCCTGTTAGCACCCCCTGGAGGTGCTAAGGTATCCAATTTCTAACCCCTAGTGTAGAACCAAAGGGGGAAAAATTGGGTTGGTTTGCGCAGGGTGCAAACCGCCTAGCCCCTGGGCGTGGCGCTGCTAATGCCTCTCATGAAATTCAGCGGGAGGTTAGCGGCGGTGGTAGCCGGTAGTGCCCAGCGGCGCTGCACCACTGGCGATGACATTATCATCGTGTGCAGCACCTTACTTGCACCCCAGCCACAAACTTCCCTTGCGCCCCCTCACCTATCGCCGCAAATATGTGCAACAGGAGCAGGGGGCGGTTTGGCAGCGGCAGCAGCGCAAGTTAAAAGGCAGGTGTTGGGCAGCCATTTTTATTTTGGCCAACTGCCAGCACCTGCCCCTTTTCACTTTTTTATGCGGGGTGCCAGCCGCGATCGCTCAGCCCGGCACTCCTCTTGAGTGCCGGGCTGTTTTCACGTCACCCCGGTCCCTGGTGGTCCAGCAGGGCCCCGGTGTGCACAGTGCTTGGCCCCTCCCCTTTACTTGGGGATGAGGCCTGCAATGACGCGGCGCTACGTGCCCCTGCGTGGCATGGCTGCATGTAATGCCACGAAATTCAGTAGTAGTGCCCCAAGCAGGAGGTGGAGTGCTACTGGAAGCGTCCCACCTCCTGCTTGGGGCGCTACTACTGAATTTACGGCGGGGGCGTTAACTTTTTCAGGGCGCTAAAATTAGCACCCCGGTGACATTAAAGGCCCAAAATGGGCGCCACCCAATTTTTCCCCCATAGTATGTAACACATCTCAGTTAAAAAAAATCATCAAGTAAATCTTACCTGCATATAACCTTTGAAATTTATCACGTAGTTTTTCAGCAAATAGTTTTTATAAGTACCCAAATAGATTTTGCTAGAGACTGAAAAAGAAGTAGTGTAGGAACGGAGGTTCCTATCAAAAAGACTGAGTTCGACTCAGGCAATTAAAACAATGAACTTTAATGAAACGAAACAAGTTTAAACTGGAAACTGCTAGAACACATCAATTACAGGTCTACTCTCCTTGAGGGCTCCACGAGGACTGATCCTCTGGTCAGAAGACTGACGTCATGATATCATCACGTTCTTCCCGCCATTGGGGCATCACGTGAGTAACGGCATGACGTCATCACGTTGAAACTGCGCTGTAAAGGTAACTAGGCATTGTACAGTCAAACAGTGTAATTAAAGGTACAGGCACAGACAGTAACTACATTGCTGTTAAAGGAATTATGTACAACCGCTCTGAGTCCTTTGGTGGCTCCGCCACATGCGCCCCCACAGAATTGTCTTTAACAGAAAAAGTGAGGCGAGGAGGAGGCCTGACAAGCCTATCCGATCGACTTCGATACCCTGGTAGAGGAAGTTGATGACCGGTGGTCGAGTTGGCAGTCGGTTGTGGTTGAGCAGGCGCGGCGAGCGCGGTCGAGTTGGCAGGCGGCTTTGGTTGATCTGATGCGGTGGCTGCGGGCAGTCGGCTACGATTGGGTGGTTGAGCGAGTACGACAGGGTGGTCCAGGTCCAGGTGAGCTGGCTTCAAGCGGTCCACTGAGATGTGATCCGGTTCCCTCCGACGTCGACCAAAAAGGATTTGTCTCCTGGTTCGATGACGCGGAAAGGACCAGTGTAAGGGGGCTTGAGCAGATCCCAGTGAGCGTCGTGGTGGATGAATACATACTGCGCATTCTTCAGTCCCGGTGGCAAGTAGGAGTTCTGCAAACCGTGATTGGACGTAGGTATCGGAGCGAAGCATCTGGCCACTTCCTGGTGGCGAACGAGTTGCTGGGAGGCAGACCATGGCTCCATGGGAGAAGGGAGGAAATCCCCTGGTACACGGAGCTGCTGGCCATAGATGAGTTCAGCTGAAGACGATTGTAGGTCGTCTTTGGGCGCCGTACGAAGACTCAAAAGGACCCATGGAAGTCGGTCCACCCACCTGCACCTTGAAGACTGGCCTGAAGAGAGGCTTTAAGCGACCTGTGGAATCGCTCGCAAAGGCCATTCGCCTGTGGATGATAGGCCACAGGCGAATGGCGATGAAGTTTGGTGCTGAGCCACAGCGTTCCAAAGCTCCAAGGAAAATTGCAGCCCGTGGTCAGAAGAGATGTCCGCCGGTACCCCGAAACGGGCAACCCAACAGGAGAGGAAAGCTCTAGCGACGTCTGCCGAAGTGGTGGAAACCAAAGGAATTGCCTCTGGCCACCTAGTGGTGCGGTCCACTATGGTGAGGAGGTGAGTATAACCCTGAGAAGGCGAAAGCGGCCCCACGAGGTCCACATGCACGTGGTCAAAACGACGCTCCGGAACAGTGAACGCAGCCACTGGAGCCTTGACATGACGCTGGACTTTGGCCTTCTGGCATACAACGCAGGTATTAACCCAGTCACTGACATCGAGGTGCATACCTTTCCAGACGAACTTAGCTGACATAAGCCGTTGCGAAGCCTTCATCCCAGGGTGCGACAACCCGTGTATGGCATCAAACACTTTCCAGCGCCATGCGACTGGCACGATAGGTCGAGGAAATCCCATGGAGACATCGCAAAGAAGCGTGGCGCCTGCGGCCTGGAAGATGACGTCGGTCACTTGGAAGCTAGAGGGAACGGTTCTATATGATTGGACCTCCGAGTCCGAGGTCTGATCTGCAGCCATGAGGGCGTAGTCGATTCCCAGGTGCACCGCGTGGACCGTCGCACGGGAGAGGCAATCTGCCACCAGGTTGTCCTTACCAGACACATGTTGAATGTCCGTGGTAAATTCGGAAATGAACGTCAAGTGACGTTGTTGATGAGCGGACCATGGTTCGGCGGTCTTGGCCATGGCGAACGTAAGGGGTTTGTGGTGGACAAAAGCCGTGAAGGGACGCCCCTCCAATAAAAACCGAAAATAGCGAATGGCGAGGAAAAGGGCCAGAAGCTCCCGATCGAAGGTGCTGTACTTTTTTTCATTCTTCCGTAGTTGACGGCTGAAAAACGCCAGCGGTTGCCACGTGCCATTGACCCACTGTTCTTGCACTGCACCGATGGCGTAGTCTGACGCGTCGGTGGTAAGGGCGATGGTAGCACCTGGAAGTGGGTGCGCCAGCATGGTTGCGTTGGCCAAAGCGTTCTTGGTGTCGCCGAATGCTATCAAATTCAGTTTTCTTAAAAAGTTCATTATAGGCAGGGACACAAATGTCTCCAAGAGAAAGCTTTCAATTTACTATTCTTAACTACAGTAAAATCGTAAAATGCAAAACACAGGGTGGGGGATAATAGACAAAAATGGAGCCGAAAAGTCATAAAATGTCCTTAAAGAAACATAACAAAATATTCCTCAGAAAGATAAGAGGGAGGCCTTGTCAGTCATGCAGAAAGGGACGGCGAAGGATGCCTTCCCGCTTCACAATTGGACAATAAGATGGGGGATCAAATGAGTGACACCAGGTGATTACCAGCCCACCGAAATAACTATAAATATAGACGATCGAGAGAGGAAATCAGGCAGTTAGGGGCGAAGGCTTCCCCAAGGTGGCTATGGCCTAACACCTTGGTCAATTTAGCCTCTGAGGTGGCTGATGACCTAACACCGCCAACAGCTCCAGGGATGAACCAACGGAAGTGACCGCTGCAGCAAACTGCTGGAATCCACTCAATCTGAGACCACCGTACTGCCTCCCTGTCCGTCCGGTCGTGGCATTCCGATTCGGGAGTCGAAGATCGCTCTCTACTGTCACGGGTTGTATGTCTATTATACTTAGCTTAAACCATATGTAATATCTGATTATGCTTTATAACTGTAGCTCTTTAATAAAAGCCTTGCAACTCCTAAAACCCTTTGGGTAATCTGTGTGTGAGCCTGTGATCCCAATCTTACAGTGGTGTCAGAAGTGGGATCACAGAGTTAGGAGTTGTAAGGTTCCGGTCGGGGTGACTGGAGGGACCGGTCAAATGCACGTGATCGTTGCTTGGACTGAGTATAGTGTTTTATTTGCCTGGCCCACAGGCTGCACGTATTAGAAAGTTGAGTGTTGCTGTGGATGGTTTTGTGACCATTTGCAGAACATACCTACATTTCTATTAGGTGCAGCCAATGAGCAAGGCTCCCTCTCCGCAACACAAAGTCAGAAAATTACCCATTTGTACCTAGCTCCTATAGTTAGATTACATTTTTTGACAATGCACATCCCATCGCATGGTAAAAAAATACAATTTTCACTGATAAAATAATGAGAAAGACTCCCAGATGATTTGTAAAGCTTGATTACTTCTTCTTTAACAGAAGGTTATTGTCAGGTAATTGACAAAAAGTAATGAAATATTAAAGAATTTATTTAAGTTTCAATTCAGTCCCTAATGCACCCTGGCTATTTGCTTTCCTATTTCATAAAAGCTTTTCATCATCTGTCAGCTGCAATTTTGGTCACCCTACAATTTTCCCTGCCTCAATAAATCTTCAATTTTAAATTAAAATTTATCCTCAGCACTTTACTATTTTGTGGTTGCAGCTATGTTGTTTACATTACATGCCGTTTGCCACCTATGTATATACCCTCCTGCTCAATGTTGTCTCTGTTTGTTGCTTCTCCAGACAGTTCACTTCACTCTTTTGTTTTTTTGTTAAGTCACCACATTCTTCATTTAGTTCCCTTATCCACATACTCGGGATGTTCCCTAATGTCTTCGTCATATTTGTCTTTGCGCAATGTTTGCTTTGGGGTTGGAAATCGGTTATGGCCCATGTTCAGACCGCTAACTAACGGTGCGCTGATATCATGTGCCCCTGGCCGGGAGGCCCGAGGCCAGCCCAGAATTGCTCCTGGGGCCTCATTATCATTCTTTGCGTGAGCTGCTGGTGCCTGTCGTGTGTCCACAGGCAACTCGTGCATTTTACAGGAGGACGATGATTACAAGGACGGTGGAGTTGGGGGAGCATGCCCGCTCCTCATGGTGCCACAGAAACATCGTTTTTTTTAAAAATTTCGTTTTTAATAAAACTTACCTTTTGTTGGCGTTTGTTGCTTAGGCCGCAGCGAGTCTTTAAGATGCTGCAGTGAAGCAAACCCGGCTCTTGATCCGCTCAATTCAAACCAATTTCTGCAAAGGGGCCTCAAACAGGCATTTGGCCCTTCATTGACATATCTAAGGGGCCTAGTGCCTGTTTTAGGCAGCCGCCTGGGACTCCTGCAAAGGCCCCTTTACTAATTTGGTCGCACCCGTAACCCAGGCGCAGATCGGGCGCCCCGAAATAGGACCTCATAAAAGTCATCCAACTCAGAGAGGGAAAAAACATCATTAACGGTGCTTGAAAGAAAGGCTGAAAATAAGAGGATTCTTAGACAAATAAAGGTTTCGACTGTAGATCACTGAGCCCAACTGCTAGACCACCACAAGAGGAATATAAAACTATCAGACAGAGAAATAGAAGTAAGACATTTAATACATAAAGGTAGAGCTATTATTTCCTTCATTTTGTAAGGTCAAGGATCAATACAAAGACATACAAGCAATGTTCACAGTGCATGCACCAAATGGATTTAATAAATCCAAAATGAACATTTTAAAACAGGCAGTGTTTTTTTTGCCTATAAAAGGCAAACCATTTGATTCCAAATCATTTGAACTGAGTCAAGCTTTGGATGGATATTTTCTGAATTTATCCAACTGTGCTTTATTCGGTAGAAATTAAAGAAAAATATTGATATTAAAAAGCATGCTCCCTCTCCCCTTATTGATGTGCATCTCTATAATTGAAATAGGCCTTTCGGTGAAGTAAGAGTTTAAAAAAACTTAACATCAGCATGTGTCCAATTCAATGCCTATTCAATCCACTTGAAAAAACAGTCATTGACGTCAGACACCAAACTGCAAGGACATACAGCTAGGTTAATCTTGAGGAACACGCTAAAGAAAATTCCACACTTATGTGAAGTCAAGTGAAGCATCGCCTCCAATATACTTTGCATGGTTCGAGTTTCTTTAAAAAAATAGATTCATTTCTACAGATTCTCCATTGCCTGTGCCAGGATTTGTAAAATTGAGGTAATCAAAGATGATTATGGTAGCCTTTTTTATCCGCAGCTCCTCATCAGTCCTTCTCTTCAGTCAGACTTTAGAACCAAGCCCATAAATATTGCTGAATCCCTGATGCATATCATGAGGCAGCTGTACAATATATGTAACAGTTCTATAAACATTTAAAGACATTTCCACAAGATGTGTTAGCAGAAATAATACAGAAAAATAAAAAGGCCATTTATAGTATTATATTTTTTTGTGCTACTTATTTCTAAGCAGCCTGTACAATTTTACAGTTCTGTACTGGAATGAGTAAGTTGGAACAGCATTCTTTCACTGCTGTAATCTGGGTTTGTTACAAAGAAGTAGAGAACTGACATTTCTATAGTGCCTTTCACATCCTGAGGACATCCCAAATCATTTCACAGCCAATGAATTACTTTTGAAGTGCAGCCACTGTTCTTGTGTGGGTTATCTACTAAAGATGAAAAGGATGCAAGTTTCCTCTCTCTCTCTCTCTCTGGGGCAATTAATAAGGATTCTCAATGAAATTACTTTGGGATTGTTGAACAGAGTTCCAAGTGAATATGAACTCACGGCATAAATCTCTCTCCCTCCCCACAAAATAATTTTCCAAAAGCTCACAATAATTGGACAACCACCCTCGGACAGGCATGAGGTGTGGCTGGTGTTTGATTAGGAATTCCCTCCCTAACCTCTGCACCTCTCTACCTCTCTCTCCTCCTTTAAGATGCTCCTTAAAATCTACCTCTTTGACCAAGCTATCGTAATATCACTTTATGTGGCTCGGTATCAAATTTTGTCTGATAACCTCTCCTGTGAAGCACCTTGGGACATTTTACTACGTTAAAGGCGCTACATAAATGCAAGTTGTTGTTGTTCAAATGGGGCTCAGAAAGAATGTCTTCAGTCTCGATCTCATCCTTTCCTTTGACTCGTGTTTGCAGCTGGGCCGCTTCCTTCTTTCACTTGTTTTGTGGTAATGCTTCTTTGCGTGGCAAGGTTGTATAATATGCAATAGACCACTATGATCTTTAAGACTTGATGGGGCAACACATCAACGCTCATCTGATCTGTCCAAATATCTGAGCCTTTGTTGCAGGATTCCAATGGCATGTTCCACCATGATCCGGGTGGCCAAATGAGTTTCACATATTGCTGTTCAGCTTTTGTTGTGGCTGCCTTGAGCCAAGACTGGTGAATATCCTTGGTCTTCAAAAACTCCTGACCCTACAGATAGATTGATGCAAAATGATGGTGATATGATTGCTATCCAGGTAGTGGGCATTCACATAAATCATTTTCGCTAATGGTCAGAGACCAGATGTAAATCTGTGGAGGAATAAGCCACATAACTTATTCAGAAAAATACACCATTGTATGAACGAATTCTGTCCTTATTAAAACATGACAAACTGGGTCTGGAAATCTAGAAACCTAACGATGATAAAGCTGTGATAGCATTCTGGCTATAGAGATAAGATAAGTTGTTGACACTGAATCAATAACCTTATTGAAGCAGAAGGTTAAAGGCTCCTGACGGTCTGAACCTCTGGGAACAAGACAATAGTTCACCCTGTATAAAGTGTTCTAATTTACACCTCGTAAAGAAGCACATAAAAGTAACAAACATCTGCCTTCATAAAAATGATACCAAGCAAAGTGCACCTGCTGTTACACTGTTTTTTTATGATAAATTTAGAACACCTAGAGGAGAGACATGGTTCTGTAGTGCTACCAGCTGAAGTGACTGTAAGAATTGCAGGGGTCAGCAGAAAAATGACTAGAGATAATTAGCTTACATCAGCAGAAAACCTTAAAGGAAATACCACTGGAAAAGGGTATAAATATTGAACTCTCAAATGGGATAGTAGACTCGCTTAAAGGGGCAAAGCGATTTGCAGCTTCAGAGCTAGCTCTGTAAGTCTCCAATTCTTTGTATCTCAGGGAACAAAGGTACTGTATTTGATTTTGGTGGATATCCTGAATAAAACTAAGAACTGTAAAACTGTAGCGAAGTTAAGATTTGAGAGTAGGTTCTCTGATAATAGAATTGTAAGCTTTCTTTTTTGGAACTGTTAATGTTGCGATTGACTCACCAACTGTAAATTATTTGTCAGTTCTTTAATAAATCTATATATTTTTAGAATTGTCTCACATAATACTTCCGTATCAACCCCGCAAACTCAATCTCTGTACACTCTTTGGTGAGGAGTTGCAGAATTCTGGGGGAGTTTTCCGGACCCTCATAATATCCAGAATGTTACAGTCTAGCTAAATTTATTAAAAGTGCTATCTGGAGGACGGTAACATTTTCAGGTTGTTCCTTTCCTTTAGGGGGGAGAAATAGTCCAGACCTTTAGACCCAATTAAGTGTCTTCAAGATTCAGCTATCTCAAACTTCAGTTGAAAGTGAATGACTGAGGAATATGCCTGATCCGGGGTAGCCCTAAAGGGGCTAGATCTAGTAATAATCCCTTCAAATCAATGAAATGAACCCCTTTCTGTTTGTGAAGGCTGAAGGGCTGTGGGTAGTGGGTTATTATGACCACCTGGGTAACATCAATAATGCCCAGCACTTTAGGGAAACCTACCACATGGAAAAAGCTTTGATCTCTTCAAGACCACAATTATAATTATAGGTACTAGGGAAAATTTGCATTCATGGTGCCTGTCATGTTGGACAACAGTGACTTCTTCCATTGGAAATTTTCATCTTGCAAGGTAACACAGCTCCTTCAAAATGCAACTGCAGAAATTTGTCACTTCTTGGACCCACATTGGATTATGATTTATATTTTATGTTACTTTGGTTTTTAAATCTCTTACACTATTACAATTAATGCACAGATGCCAACATTCCAATTTCTATTTCAAGGACATTCCATTCTAAAAGGATACAAGTCCCATAGATATAAATTATGATTTACTCCCCTCATATGTGATAATGAAGGCCAGCGAAATATCTTTACCCAAAGAGTGGTGAGAATGTGGAACTCGGTACCACAGGGAGTGGTTGAAGCGAATAGTATAGATGCATTTAAGGGGAGGCTAGACAAGCATATGAGGGAGTAAGGAATAGAGGGTTATGCTGATAGAGTTAGATGAGGAAAGTCGGGAGGAGGCTCGAGTGGAGCATAAACACCGGCATGGACTGTTTGGGTCGAATGACCTGTTTCTGTGCTGTATATCCTATGTAATCTACATTTCTGCTGTGTTATTAGGACCCTCTTTTATCCGCCTTCTTAAGACCTGTGAAGTAGGAGAGTCATGTGTTACGCTAGAATGCATTCAATTTTGACATAAAAAGCACATCATTTTTTAATAAAAACCCCCTGTTGCTATAGAAAAATAATCAGACCATGGGATTCAGTTTTTATTTTAGCTAGAAATGAAACTAGCTACTCAGGAGGGGAGGGGGGGGGGGGGTTTAACTGCCAGCAGGTTCGCAGCTGGTTTAAGTTAAGATTGCTGCCTGCCCATGGCAGAACGATGCCACGGTGATTTTAACCGGCGAGACTCACTAACATAACACCGGCTGACTTCCAGTCTGGAACAGGAGGCGGCTACTGGGCTGCAGAAATTCGGGATGGCCAAGGGACTGGTGTTCTGGTGAGGGGGAGGGGGATATCGCAATACGGAAAGGGGGAAGTCTGAGGCTGGACAGGCTTAAACATCTCTTGCGGGGCCTGGAGGAGCACTCCTGCTCCTCCTGTACCCATAGAGGGAAGTAAAAAACTTCCCTTGAATGGCCACTTCTGCTTCCGATCCACACCTCACTTGATGTTACCTGGCAGGAAAGCCACAGCTGCTTCCCCATTCAGGGCAGGGTTGAAATCGCAGTCGTGGCCCGATGATGTCATTGGACCCCGATCTGCATATTTAAAGAAGGCTTCAGGTGGGTGCCTTTCCCACCTGCTCAGAAGAGCAGGTAACAAATTAAGGCAGTGGGATCCAGGTGGAACATCGGCGGGTAAGTCACCCAATCAATTCTAGCTGCCTACCCATCCAGTTTCCAACAGGTGGAGAGGTTTAAAATCCAGCCCTCGGTTCTGGATGTCATGATACCCAATCTTACCTGGTCGTACAGAGTAGGACCACATTAAACTAAAAGTAACCTGAATTTTGATCAATTTGGATCAATCTGCAGAGGAGCAGCTATTCAAATTGCCATTTTATTACTCAAGCCATTACCATGAAATTCACAAATGGACAAGATGTCAGAAAAATACTCTTGTCTGCCTAAAAGTCTGATCCGACATACACTATGACAGGTTAAGCATTGCAGAGTACCGCAAGCATTTGACTCACTTGCTGCCCTTGTCACTTTCCACTGCAACAAAGTCAGAATTAAAAGCTTTCACGCCAGTAATCACATAGTTATACCTTTCCATTTAAAATGTATTCCATTGCATACAAGCTGTCTAGTGATCCTGGACATATTTGCCTCAACCAGAAATACTGGAAAGCACATTATTGGGATAGTAAAGCAAAGAATCTGGATTGCTTAGCTGAGGTGTTTCTCTATAGCCCAGCAAAAGTGTCCAAAATAATCCCAGCCTATCGAATGCTGCATACCTTCTCAATACAGAGAGGAGTAAGCAGGGTGAAGGGGATCCCACCCACCCCCAGTCCTGCAATGGAAGAAGGGGACAAAGAGGAAAAGGGGAAGAAAATGGAGGCAGCAAAGTTGCAATGAGGGAAATTGATGCAGCAGACACTCATTGGGAACTGCTTCCAGTAATTTCCAAATCTGGATCCTGCACAAGTGTTGCAGCCAAATGTGAAACCACTCAGTGTTCCCAGAAACAGCATGCTGTACATTTCCATTTGCTATAACTTAGCTGCCATCTTACATTTTCCTATCATCATTTGTTTCCTTAACATGGCCCTTTCCAATGAAAGCTGTCCACATTAACGAAAAATAAAATGAAAGAAAAAAGAAAGAACTTGCATTTATATAACGTCATTCATGACCTCAGGATGTCCCAAAGTGCTTTACAACCAATTAAGTGCATTTAAAGTATAGTAATGCTGTCATGTCAGAAATAATTACATAACAGCCTGCTTAATACTACGTTTCTCCTTGGTGAGCCTATAATGTGTTCTTCTCCTACTGCCTGACCTATATGTCTAAATGTGCCTTCAGTGAGAGAATCAAATGGGGTGGCAGGCTGGTGGTGTTCATTGTGAACCCCAAGGGATGGAGGTGGTGTTGTACTGCAGGGGAAGTGAAAAGGTCTTGCTATAATTGTAGCCACATCCAAGAAGGCAGTGGTTGCCAGTGCCTGCTCACTAACGGACACTTCTTTATTTCTTAGGCTAGTTTGGACAGATGTGTGGTCACCTAAAAAGTAGCAGCCTCATCTGTCCTATCTCATGCTGTAGCCCAGGTGATGGCAGGGTTATTTGCAGGAGAACAGACCATTGGGTACTGTTAATGAGCATGAAGCCCACCATTTCCAAGCTGACTGCCCCCCACATCCCACCTGTCAAATCCAGTAGGGACAGATTCCTGTAAGATGGAGCCCAGTGTCTCCAGAATCCCAAAGTGTTCATTAATGAATCTGCCTCACATTGAAAAGACCCTCGAGGAAAAGAAAAGAAAGATGTGTCAGAGTGGTTTCAGGATGGAAGGCCTACCAACAGAAGTAACCTGACAGTATAGTGTGTGACAAGCTGCTGCTGTCCAACTTATTCCTCCATATTACTGGATAAGAGAGTGAGTAAGGATACCAATGAGACTAAGGAATGGAGATACTTACTGGGCGGTGAGAGCACACCTCCAAATTCTCCTTCCTCTACTCATTCCACAGACCACCGGCCAATAATGACGAGGACAGTCTCCTCAAATTAGGACAACTCCTTGGCCGTGAATTTGCCGGTGCACAGAGGGAGGGTTTGGAGGCTGGTCGAGAGTAAAAATCAAAATGATTTGATGGCGGGTTGCTAACCCACCGTCATTCCACCTCCACACAACTTTGCAAAGTGTCGGGTCTGCGAGTCCCGATCAGACCTGACACCAAACGACGGGAGAGGCACTGAAGGCAGTTAACTACCTAGATAATGCCTTTTTAACTGGCTGTTCCCATTTTAAGAAATTTTCAGCGTGTTGCTCGTCATGCGACAAACACGCCAGCTGATGGGGCCGGGTTCAGCAAGGATATGAATTGTTGACAGCTGCTCCTACAGTTTAAAAGCGGAGGTGCAACATGGCTGACTTTCAGATGACAAAACGTTGTGCTTTGAGGTTTTGGAACACTTTTTGCAGGTCTTTTGAGCTTGTGAGTGTTTAAGCTGAGAACCATATGCACTTTAACTTCCTTGGAAGGCCCTCTGGCCACATTGACTGAGCGCTTATAACATCTCTTCCTCAACTGAGATATATACCAGCGGAATGGGAACCATTTATACCCTCTCATCCTGGTCCTCAGAATCGGAGGAAGAGCAGCTGCGGCAGCAGCAGAACCATCCACCATAGCAGCAGCAACAACATGAGCACCAACCTTCTCTTCAGCCACCTGATGCTGCACAGGGCAGAGAGCGTCAGCGCAGGGCTGTACCATGCTGCAGGAGATACCCCCAACACCGGGTTTACAGGCCGAGGATGAGCTTCCTCAACATGACTGAGCAGTAGTGCCAAAGGAGGCTGAGACTTTCACGAGAGGTAGTCGCTGACACCTGCACAATGCTGCACCAAGACCTGGAGCCCAGAGGAACGGGTGGGCACTCCTTACCAGTGGCTGTCAAAGGCACCACTGTCCTCAATTTTTTTGCTTCAGGTTCCTTCCAGGGATCAGCAGCAGACATCAGCGTCATCTTCCAGTTGGCCGCACACACTTGCATCATGTAAGTTAACGATGTCCTCTTTGCAAAGGCGCACAATAAAATCCACTTTTCCGCGGATTAAGCAAGCGTAATCGCGCGTGCGGTTGGCTTTGCAAGTAGTGCAGGCTTCCCAAGGGTGCAGGGATTCGTAGACTGCACACATGTGGCCATTAGGGCACCCCATCACAACCCAGCTGTATTTGTCAACTGCAAGAGCTTCCACTCCCTGAACGTCCAGCTGCTGTGTAACCACAGGAAGAACATTATGTATGTTTGCGCCAAGTACCCTGGCAGTTGCCATGACTCGTTCATCCTTCGGCAGTGTACTGTGCCTCAGCTTTTCAATCCGCCAAGACAACTTTCCAGATGGCTATTTGGAGACAAAGGTTATCCCCTGAAAAAGTGGCGAATGACACCAATGAGGAGGCCATCAAACGAAGCTGAGGAGCGCTACAATGTGAGCCACATTTCCACCAGATGCATCATAGAGCAAACCATCAGCTTGCTCAAAATGCGATTCAGATGCCTAGACAGATCTGGAGGAGACTTGCAGTATGCACCAGCCAGGGTCTCCAGAATCATCGTCATATGCTGTGCCCTGCACAAAATCGCACAGCAACGTGACTTAGCGTGGCCTGAGGAATAAGTGGCTCAGCGCAGAGCATCCTCAAAAGAGGAGGAGGAGGAGGAGGAGGCGGCAGATGAGGGACTCCTTGCAGATGTGCCAATTCCACCAGCACGCGACCACATTGCTGGTCGTGAGGCAAGGGATGCACTCATCCATGCCAGATTCGCGTAAGTTTACGCATCAACCACATGTGGCTGGCACATGGAAATGAATAAAAACAGAAAATGCTGGAAATACTCAGCAGGTCAGGCAGCATCTGTGTAGAGAGAAACAGAGTTAATGTTTCAGGTCGATGACCCTTTGTCAGAATGAAATGAATGTCTGGAAGACCTTCTTATCACACCATACATCATCTGTACAATAAATTGTGGTTTCCTATCACTCTCACGACCATCATTACACATGAAAGGCACCCTGACCCCTCACTGTGCAACTTCCATTTCTGAGCACATATAGGCCAAATCTTCGATTCTTTGCCAACACTTATGTTTACTAAAGTTACAATCAGGATGACAAACTTTACTTTGTAAGATAAGAAAACACCCAAGTGACTACCCTTGTGACTATTTGTGTGTTGAATTTCTCTTACGCGTGCTTCTAGGTGATGCTTCCCCTGTGGCTTCAGCTGATGTAGAGGCACCTTGCTCACTTCTATGCTGCGCCTGCTTAGACACCTTTGGCAGGTGTCCTCTGGGTTTGGGAGTCTGGGAGGGCTCCGCAACAGTCTGCTCCTCCTGCGGCTGTGCAGAGGCTGAGATGGCCATCTCAGTTGGGTGCAGAATCTGGGGCTCTGACTGAGGGCTCTGCAGTGGCATGGTCATGTGAGCACTTGGAGAGGGGCCCACACTTCCTTGTTGTTGACCATAAACATCCCTCTCATGGGTCACCCACACTTCACTGCTAGCAAGTGGCTGGAGAGCACCTTGCTGCACTGTGGGGACATGAGAACCTGTCTCTGTACTGACAGTCCTCATAATGGGGACATCCATGAACCTCTGGTGCCTCTCCTCAATAGGTACCCATCTATCCTCCATAGCAGATCATCCATTTAGAAGAGTCACCATGCACTGTTGAGTCTGGCGATTTATGTCCTCCATGGAGGTTGCCATCCTTTCCATGGCAGCACCTACATTCGCCATTGCACCCACCATGGCAGTGCTCATGTTTGAGATGAACTCCTCCATTCTCTGCACACTCGCAGTTACCATGGATGCAAACCCTGCCAGAGACTCCTGCACTTGTTGCTGAAGTTCCAGAACCACTCTCTTTCTGAATGGCCCCAGAGGCCCAGGGTTCACATGCAGCTGTGCAGAGCTAGGATCGTCCTGCGACCTCCGACGAGGAGTCTCCACTGCTGTCGCTGTCTCCACCATCTGCTGATGCTCACTTGTGAGTGTGATACACCAGGTGACAACACTACTCTATGTCGCAAAGGACCCACCGAGGTGTGCATCTCTGCGCTGGTGCTGGGTGCACTGATTTCTGGTGACGCTGCTCCCTCAGAGGCTCCAGGTTCCTCTGAGGAGTCATCCGGCTCTTCCTCCTGGACAGTGAGTAGGGGGCTCTCGATGGTCCTGTGGCGGAGCAAAGGCATGAGTTAGACATGTGATATTTAGGTACCAGAAACATCTTATTGTGCAGATGATCAGAACTCAATGGCCTAGAAATTCAGTATAGCCACTTTTGGGGCGGTAAAGTCGGGCGGCCGCTAAAGTTTGCGCCCAGCGCAAAGTTGCGCCCCCTTCGCCGATATTCAGTCGCATCGCCCCAAGAGGCTCCTGCTGCACTAAAACAGGCGATGCACGACTATCTTTAGGCGCTAAGCCGGCGGTGCTGAGCGATACCCCCGAGGCCGGGTGCAGCGCAGGTGCGGCGAGTTCTTGATTGACGGCAGACACTCTGGCGCCGGTCATCTCTTAAAGGGGAAGGGTGGATTTGTTTGCCTGCCACGCCCTGCACACTGCAGCCCTCAACCTAGGCCTGACCACTTCAGCTTCACCTGTACAACGCCCAGGACTATGGAGAAGGCCAGGGAGAGAGCGCAGCGCTTCAGCGACGGTGACCTGAGGCTGCTGGTTGGCGGAGTGGAGCGCAGGCGCCATGTTTTGTTCCCAGAAGGTGGCAAGAGGCCGCTGCCCAGCACCTACCGGAAAGCCTGGAGGGAGGTGTCCAACAGGGTGTCTTCCAACAGCGTGGTTGCCAGGACTCCTGTGCAATGCCGCAAGAAGTTCAACGACCTCCCTCGGGTTGTCAGGGTGAGTACCCTTTCCAGTGTCCTCCTCATCCTTGCATGTGCACCTCACATTATGGGCAAAGGGACCTGAAAGCCCTAATGGCCAGCCCTCATCCAGCAGCTATGGGACTGGCATGAAAATCAATTGCACATTCAGCACTTTACACACTGTCCAAGCTATTCGACCATGGGAGGCAGTGCAGACAAGAACAGGGCTACACACTGTACAAGCTATTCGACCATGGGAGGCAGTGCAGACAAGATCAGGGCTACACACTGTACAAGCTATTCGACCATGGGAGGCAGCGCAGACAAGATCAGGGCTACACACTGTACAAGCTATTCGACCATGGGAGGCAGTGCAGACAAGATCAGGGCTTCACACTGTACTTAGAGGCCGTCCTTTCTCTTGCAGGCCAAGGTGGCGCACAACCGGCGCAACCGAACTGAGACCGGGGGAGGCCGTCCTGACCTCAAAGAGCTCTCCGACCTCGACCAGCATGTGGAGCGCATTATGGTAGGCCGGCTGATTGGCCCCGTCACCAGTGGAGATGCCGACCCTGCTCTGGGCACCAATGGTAAGGGCATCACCTTTTGGACCTCTCTCGTTCCACTTGCGCATCAGATCAGCATCCTTTGCCACTGTCCGACCAATGCGGTGAATGGCACCACTCATGCCTCCCTCGCTGCTGCCCTGTCCTCACTCTAAAGCTACTCTTGTGCCTTCCTGCTTTCAGATGGTGAATCGCCAGGTGAGGAGGCGGGCCCTCAAGCTGCCACTGTCAGCCCTTCGGAAGACGAGGAGGAGGAAGAGGAAGCCGGCCCATCAGTGCCACCCTCAGCCGCACCAGCCCATGGCGATGTAGGGGACACGTCTTCCCTGGAGGGGAGCCGGGGGGAAGGGTCGGAGGAGAGTGAAGCTCCGGGGCCCAGCGGCCTGCAGCAACGCGGGAGGGGTGGGGAAGCTCGGCGGACTTCTCCCCAGAGGGTGAGTGCGGCCTCCAGTCCTGCGACGGTCAGCGCAGAGGAGGTGCGCCTCCTAGAGGAAATGGCCGTCCAGGCTGAGCGCAGGCACACTGAGCTCATGGCTGCAGTGGCAAGGATGCCTGACTCCATAGAGTCTCTGTCAAGGAGTGTGCAGCAATTCGGAGCAGCACAGGCCAGGAGTCTGCAACAATTCAGTGCAGCACAGGCCAGGAGTCTGGAACTATTCAGTGCAGTACAGGCCAGGAGTCTGCAGGACTTCGCGGCAGCACAGTCGGCTTCTAGCCAAGTGCTCAGTCGTGCCGTCCATTCACTGGCTGTTGTCATGCGGACACAGACCAGGGCCACACGGGCACTAACTGCTGCCACCCTCGCTGGATCAACCAGGCATCGCCAGGGCACTCGCCGCGCAGCAGCAGCCCAGCAGTCTGTTCTTCCGCTGTTTGCTGCACATGCTGCAGTGCTGGCCCGTGCGAGTGCCAATGTCTCAGGCGACCAGCGAGCACCTGCGATCTGCCAGGTTGCCACCATTCCTGCAGCCGACACTGCCACTCCGCCATTGCAGCTGCCACGAGCTGCTGGACAGACTGCTGCCGCCCAGCCAGAGTTGGAGCAGTCAGCAGCCGGCCACTCCAAGGCCAGAGCTGGTGCAGGCCGACCTCCAAGGGCATCTGCCGTCTCGCCATCTGCCCCTCAGCAGCCTTCCCCCAGCCTTGCTGCAGCCACTGGGCTCCCATTGAGGAGGAGCAGCAGGGCGGGCAGGGGCCAGGCAAGGATGCGCAAGGCATCGCCCTCGCAGGGCAAAAAGTAGAGGTATGCAGAAATGCCTGGTGCTTGTTGTAAGGCCGACACTGGTGCAGTTGTTTTTGTGTAAGGCCGAGACTGGTGTCTTTCTTTCTTTTTGTAAGGCCGACACTGGTGTCTTTCTTTCTTTTTGTAAGGCCGAGACTAGTAGTTTTGTGTTTTTGGAGGGGGCTTCTCCACATGAGCATGTAATGTGGGAAGGGCAGAGGTTTTCAATAAATTATTGCTGTTAAATTGCAGTGTGCATGGTTTTTTGGTTAAGTCCTGGTTGCCCTGCTCGGCTGAGGGCTTGTGGAGCGGCTACATTCATCTGCTGACATTGGCACAAGCCAGTCCCTGAGAGGGGGCCTAGAACCGACATTCAATAAGCCGGCGACGGGCGGCCCTTGCACTTTCTGCCTCCCTCCTGTGCTGGTCCTCCTCCTCCTCCTCCTCCTCCTCCTCAGGTGGTCCTCCAATCTGTGGTGGCAGTGGCTGAGTCCTGCAGATAGCCAGGTTGTGCAGCATGCAGCAAACGACCACGAAATGGGAGACTCGCTCCGGCGAATACTGTAGGGCTCCACCGGAACGATCCAGACAGCGGAACCGTTGCTTCAGGACGCCGATTGTTTGTTCGATGATGTTCCTGGTCGCTTGATGGCTCTCGTTGTATCCCTCTTCAGCAGGGGTGCTGGGCGCACGGAGCGGGGTCATCAGCCAGGTACACAAAGGATAGCCTTTGTCCCCGATAAGCCATCCTCGTGGGTGAGGCTGGGCCTGGAACATGTCTGCCACAGAAGTCTGTCGCAGGATGAAGGCATCGTGGCTGCTGCCTGGAAAGCGGGCATTGACAGCTAGGATGAGCTGCCTGTGGTCACACACCAGCTGGACGTTCAGCGAATGGTAGCCCTTCCGGTTGCGGTAATCCTCGGCATTCTCCAGAGGTGCCCGCAAAGCCACATGCGTGCAGCCAATGGCGCCCTGCACCATGGGGAAGCCCGCGAATGCTGCAAAGCCCATTGCACGCTGTTGCTGCTTGGCAAGGGCCATGGAGAAGGAGATGAACTGACGTCTCCTTTTGAAAAGGGCATTGGTCGCCTGGCGGATGCAGCAATGCACGGCGAACTGGGAGATGTTGGCAATGTCCCCAGTAGCGGATTGGAAGGAGCCGGTGGCATAGAAGTTGAGAGCCACCGTCACCTTCACTGCCACCGACAGAGACGTCCTGCTCCTCAGCTGTGGCTGCAGATCACCGCCAAGCAGCTGGCAGATCTCTGTGACCACGTCCCTTCTGAATCGCAGCCTCCGAACACACTGCTCCTCAGACATGTTGAGATAGGAGAACTGCTGGCGGTATACCCTGGGTGGGTAAGGCCTCCTTTGCCGACGCCTGTTGCCCCCTCTCCGTCCAGCTAGGGCTGCCACTCTCTCACGGCATCTGTGAGCCCTTTGGATGTAATTGAGAAAGCCAGCGTTGACACCCATTGCAGCCCCCATAATATGCTGGCAAACAATGAGATGTCAATGAAGGCAAAGACTAGTGGAAAGCTGTGGCCTGAAGCCAGAAGTACCTGTCCGAGTGTTGGGCCAAAGCAGAAAGCTATCTACCTTGGTCCCTCTCCAAAGAGCCGTTTCTCAAGAAGGAGTGCAGCGAAATGGCAGCCTTTTATATTGCAGGAGGAGTGCCCTTTAATTTGCGCTCCCCGCGCCCCGCATCGGCTGAGCACCGTTCCACTCTAACAGTCACTAGGGGCGCCAGGCGCACAATGGGGTGTCGCCACTGAATTTCCGGTTGGGTGCACACAAAGGGCGTTGCATGAGGAAATGATGTCATGATCTGCGCGCGCAGCTGAGCGCGCGCAAAGACTTTGCGCCGCCGCTAAATCTCTAGTGAAGTTGGGGCGAGGCGCAGTTCGCGCTGCGCCCGGGCGCTAGCCGCCTAGCACCCGACATCTACTCCTCCTAAGGCGCTAATGGCTGGCGCAACCAACTGAATTTCTAGGCCAATGTGTATGAAAATCAAATGCCTTATCAGTCACTTGTTGGAGTCGCTCGAAATCAACAGGCTCTGAGACTTTAGTTGCAGCAAAGGCGTGTTACTTTATTCACTCTCCATGAGGACTGAGGTTCTCAGCCTCGTTGCAGGGCTATGACGTCATCACGCTACTGACGCATGACGTCATCACTCTACCGACACTCTTAAAGGGACCCTGCCCCGATAACCCAACCAAGTACGTACATATAACAACATTGGCTATACATAGTGAATTGTGTTTAGGTACATATAACCACATTGGCTATACATTGTGAATTGTGTTATTGTCCCTATGTGGTCTCCACCACATACGTCCCCCCAGAATTCACTAGCACTGACAATGTCAGTCGTTGGGGGGGCTGGATAACACGGTCGGAACGGCTCCTCAATTCTGGGGCGGGGACCGGGGGATTCGTCGGAGGGACCTTGGGCGCTCGGTGGTGGACTGAGGGAGCAGAAACCGGAGGTCGGCCCCGCCTCGGGGGCTGTGCCAACTCAACGGGTCTGTCCAGATCCAGGTGGGCCGGCTTAAGACGGTCCACGGAAATGCAGTCCGGCTTACCGCCGACATCCACTACGAAGGTCTTGTCCCCGGTTTCCAGGACATGGAATGGTCCATCGTAGGGTGGCTGAAGAGGTCCCCGGTGGGCGTCGTGGCAGACGAAAATGTACTCCACCGCACCAAGGTCGAGCGGAAAATGGGACTGCGGGAGGCCATGCTGCGACGTGGGCACTGGCGCGAAAACCTTGGCGTTGTCCAGAAGGTCAGACCACTGATAGGCTGCGGACCAAGGTTCCGTTGCATTGGGGACAAAATCCCCGGGAACCTGCAGCGGCTGTCCGTAGAGGAGCTTGGCGGACGAGGACTGGAGGTCCTCCTTGGGGGCGGTCCTAAGTCCCAGCATGACCCACGGGAGTCTGTCGATCCAACTGTCATCCCGGAGGCTGGCCCGGTGCGATGAAACCGTTCGCACAGTCCGTTAGCCTGAGGGTGGTATGCTGTGGTGTGGTGAAGTCTCAACCCGAGGCCTCGGGCGACAGCGTTCAGAGCTCCGACATGAACTGGGGCCCCCGGTCGGAGGAAATGTCAGATGGGGCGCTGAACCGGGCGACCCAAGTGCTGATAAACGCCCGAGTCACATCGGCAGACGTCGTTGAAGACAGCGGGATGGCTTCCGGCCATCGGGTGGTTCTGTCGACCATTATGAGGAGGTGGGTGAACCCGCGGGAGGGCGGCAGGGGCCCCACCAGGTCCACGTTAACATGGTCGAACCACCTCTCGGGCACCGCGAAAGGCGCCAACGGGGCCTTAGTATGGCGATGCACTTTCGAGCGTTGGCATACCACGCAGGTGCTTGCACAGTCGCGAACGTCCTTCCTGAACCCGTGCCAGACGAACTTAGCCGCCACCAGCTTCTGTGACGGCTTCCTGCCCGGGTGGGAAAGATTATGGACGGCGTCGAAAACTTGCCGTCTCCACCCGTCGGGCAAGACGGGACGTGGCTGCCCAACAGAGACGTCGCACAGGAGTGTGGTGCCAGCATCGTTAAATGCGACATCCGCTAGTTGAAGGCCCGTGACCGCCGTCCTGTAGGCCTGGACATCCGGGTCGGAGGCCTGGTCGGCCGCCATGCGGGTGTAGTCGATGCCGAGGTGTACGGCGTTGGCGACGGCTCGGGAGAGACAGTCGGCGACGGGGTTGTCTTTCCCAGCCACATGCTGGATGTCCGTTGTAAACTCTGAGATGAAGGCCAGCTGGCATTGCTGACGGGCCGACCACGGCTCGGAAGCTTTGGCCATGGCGAAGGTCAATGGTTTGTGGTCCACGAACGCTGTGAACGGGCGAGCCTCCAGTAGGAAACAGAAGTGTCGGACGGCGAGGTAGAGGCCGAGAAGCTCGCGATCGAAGGTGCTGTACTTCCGCTCGTTGGGGCGGAGCTGCTGGCTGAAGAAGGCGAGTGGCTGCCAGGTGCCGTTGACCCACTGTTCGTGGATGGTGCTGACCGCATTGTCCGAGGCGTTTGTGGTGAGAGCGATCGGTGCATCAGGTAACGGATGCGCCAGCATGGTCGCGTTAGCGAGGGCCCTTTTCGTGTCCATGAAAGAATTGGCCATCTCCTCGGACCAGTCAACGGTGAGCTTGTCAGACTTGCCTTTGAGGGCCTCGTAAAGGGGCCACATATAAGCTGGGCTGCTCGGGGGATGAAGCGATGGTAAAAGTTCACCATGCCCAAAAACTCCTGCAGGGCCTACACGGTGAGGGGTCACGGGAAGTCCATTACGGCCTCCACTCTCGATGGCAGTGGCACCGCCCCGGCCTTCGTGATGCGGTGCCCAAGAAAGTCGATCGAGGACAGCCCGAACTGGCACTTGGCCGGGTTGACGATTAGACTGTGCTGGCTGAGGCGCTGGAAGAGAGTTCGAAGGTGTGACACATGCTCCGTCCTGGAGGCGTTGGCGATGAGGATGTCGTCCAGGTATACGAACAGGAATGTCAGGTCCCGTAACACGGTGTCCATTAGGTGTTGAAAAGCCTGGGCGGCGTTTTTGAGGCCGAATGGCATGCGGAGGAATTCGAACAGCCCGAACTGGGTTTTCGGGACGTCCTGCGGCCGGACAGGGACCTGGTGGTAACCCCGGGCGAGGTCCACTTTCGAGAATACCACTTTCCCGGCCAGGCGGGCGGAAAAGTCCTGGATGTGTGGAACCGGGTAGCGGTCGGGGGTCGTAGCGTCGTTGAGGCGCCGGTAATTGCCGCATGGGTGCCACCCGCCACCTGGTTTTGGAGCGATGTGGAGGGGCGAGGCCCATGGACTGTTCGACTGGCAGATGATGCCGAGGCACTCCATGGTGTCGAACTTGGCTTTAGCGATGGCGAGTTTCCCCGGGTCGAGGCGCCGAGTGCGGGCGTAGACGGGCGGACCGGTGGTCGAGATGTGGTGTTCTACCCCGTGTTTGGTGGCGGCAGATGAGAACGTGGGCTTCGTGAGGTCCGGGAACTCGGCGAGGAGGCGGGAAAACTCGTCGGAGGCCGAGAGTGCGCTGGACAACTTCGTCGTGCTGGACCCGCTGAGGGAACACGGGAGCGAGCTGAATGTCTCGGCGTTGATGAGACGTCGGTTCTTGACGTCCACCAAAAGGCCATTGGCACAGAGGAAGTCAGCGCCGAGAAGGGGGGTGGACATATTTGCCGTGACAAAGTCCCAGGTGAACCGCTGCCCGCCAAAACAAAGCGCCACACTCCGTTTCCCGAAGGTGTGGATGGAACTGCCATTGGCGGCTTCGAGGACGAGGCTGTGGTTCCCCCCTTGCATGTCTATGGTTGACGCGGGCAGGATGCTCACCTGGGCACCCGTGTCGCAAAGAAAACGACGTCCGGAGTCGGTGTCCGTAATAAATAACAAACTGCCTGAATGGCCGACAGCCATAGCAGCCGACGAGTGGTCTTTCGTTTGTTTCGACGCGGGAAAACTGCACTTCCTGGCTTTGGGGCCGAACTGCGCATGGTAGAAGCAGAGGCTTGGGGGCTGCCGCCGTTGGGCTGTATCGGTGGGGGCAGGGCTCCGCGTGGCCGCGCAGTACTGTTGCCCGACGGAGAAAAATTTGTTGGCCTCCTTGGCCAGGTCGCGGAAATCGGTAATGGAAGAGTTGGCTAAAGCCGACCGTACCTGACCTGGCAGCTGTTGAAGGAACAGTTCCTTGAAGAGGAAGCATGGCCTGTGTGTGCCCAGGAGGGCCAGCATGTGGTCCATCAGCTCCGAGGGCTTGGAGTCACCAAGCCCGGGTAGAGAGAGAAGCCGGCGTGCGCGCTCGGCTTTGATGAGTCCAAAAGTTTCTAAGAGGTGCATTTTCAGTGTTTCGAATTTGTTGAGCTCTGGGGATTCTCGAGCAGGCTCACGACTCTGGCCGCGGTGGAGCTGCCGAGAGCAGAGACGACGTAGTAGTACCTCGTGTCATCTGCGGTGATGTCCCGGAGTGCAAATTGAGCCTCGGCCTGGGCGAACCAAGCGACAGCCTGTCGTTCCCAAAACTCGGGTAATTTGATGGAAACGGCGTTCGTCGCCATTTCGGATGCGGTCTTTGGAATCGTCCAAAAGAGCAGCGGGGTCACCGATGTTGGAGTCGCTAGAAATCAACAGGCTCTGAGACTTTTGTTGCAGCAAAGGCAAAACGCGTGTTACTTTATTCACTCTCCATGAGGACTGAGGTTCTCAGCCTTGTTGCAGGGCTATGACATCATCACGCTACCGATGCATGACGTCATCATGCTACTGACGCTCTTAAAGGGACCCTGCCCCGATAACCCAACCAAGTGCGTACATATAACAACATTGGCTATACATAGTGAATTGTGTTTAGGTACATATAACCACATTGGCTATACATTGTGAATTGTGTTATTGTCCCTATGTGGTCTCCGCCACACACTCATGAAATCTAAATGAGAGGGTTGCAAATCTATTCTGTCATCAGCTTGCTCTACTGTGCCCGTCTCTCCGTCCCCCACTTTCAGCTCCTCTGCACCTCTGACGATGTCATCAGCAGCCTCCTCAACACTTGTTAAAGTTGTGAGGGATGGTGGGCCTCCCTGTCCTCGCTCTCTCCCTCTTATTGTGGGCTCTCTTTTCCTGCAAGGAGCGACACAAGTGGAATTTCAGTGAGATTGATGGAGTGAGTGTGAAGAATCCATAACATAGAAGCTTAGAGGGAGACAAAGATGGAGTGTGGTGCCAATACCAAGGTGCCTCCCTGTGCATTGTTAGATGTTCTCATTGCATAACAGTGAGAGCGAGTGTGAGGGGTGCATAGTAGGATGGTGAAGAGAGGGATAGGTAAGGGTACAAGGGATGTAAGGATAAGTTGGGATGTGAGGGAGTAAGCTGACAATGCAGAGTGCTGGTGATGAGAAGAGATGGGAAGCAGATTGAAGGTAAGTGTGATGTTATGCCCACTTTTGCTGAGCGTAGCAGATCATTGAACCATTTTCGGCACTGCACCCAGGTGCGTGAGCACAATGACCTTGCACTCACCTCCTCAGCAATTTTCAGCCAAGCTGCCTTTGTCTGCTGAGGAGGCTTCCTCTGGCCATCGGGAGGGAACAGGACCTCCCTGCAACCTCTTACTCTCTCCACAAGAGCATGGAGGGAGTCATCATCAAAACAAGGAGCAGCCTTACATCTTGGAGCAGTCATGTTGCAGTGGGCCATTTTCAGGAGCAGCACAAAGGAAATGAAAAGCAAAGGCTACATGGACCCCTTAAAACCAACTGAATCGATGACGTCAGCAGAGGCGAGCAGCAGACCCGCACCCACTGATTGGGCCGGGTAGCACGCACGGTGGGCTTAATGAGCCCAGTTAAATCAAAATTGTTATTTGGGAGCGGCTGAAACCGGCAGCGGGACCGGAAACCGCCCACCAGCCAACCCAACACCAGCCCGCCTCCTGTGGCAAAATCGTGGCCCTTGAAATTGGAAGGACTCCTGCAATAACGATGACTGTGGGCAACCTTCTCCTGGAAGCACACACAAGGACATCCAGATGTTAGAAATTGGCGGCGCACCCAGACAACCACCCTTGTGCCCACTCCGCACGTGCAACTGAATTCCCGTGCAGCAGGCATGTAGTTTCTGATGGCAGTGCTGGTTGAGTGCAAACCTTTCAACATTTATGTTTCTCAATGCAGGAAACCTGCAAACCCCACAAACAGTGTGTCCTACGGCTTTTATTGCAACATAAAGGGGGAGAAATTCAGTTGGTTAGCACTTCCAGTTAGCGCCTGGCGGGGGTGCTAATGGGGCACTGAGGCAGTAGCGTCAGGGTGAAGCAAATTCAGCCCCGCATACCAAATTCAGCACCCCCCTTGTAGGGGGTGGTGGGTGTGGCGTGTGCGCCCAGTCAGTTATGCTCCTGACTGTGAGCGGTTCGAATCGCTCCCACGCCCCTGGGTTCTAGACACCGGACTTAGGTACAGGCAGCGATACAGAAAACTCGGGTAGACAGGTGGTTTGGATGCAAGCAAAAACCAAGATTTTATTGAACAGGAAAATTAATACAGTCTTAAAAGAAGTTACCACTATAACATTACAGGCAAATGCACTTATACAGGGAATGGGGAACATACGGCACATTGAGGGAAAACAACTATCTTAACAATCCACTTATCCTTATCCCACCCCCTATACCTAACTAGATTAAGCTATGAGGGGTCAGAATTCATGCTCACCAATCCAAAAATAAAAGCCAACAGTTAACAAATGCGAGTTTTGAAGTCTGGCTTCTGGTCCTTCTAGGTACCCCGTCGCCACGTGGTCTTCAGGGGTGCGGTGCTGGATCGACCACTGCAACACAGCTTCTCCCCTCCGCTACCGTCGTCGTCTCGTCTCAATGGGTTCTCCTCTTCTTCTCCCTCGGACGGTCGTCGGCGGTAACGTTATGTCGATGAGACAATTAGCAGTTTTTACTACCCATCCTTCGAACGCTAGCATATTCGTTATGGCATGGACACATGCGTTTATCTGCAGTGTTCAAGGTGTTTGCCCACACCGTCCTCAAGGACTTTCTTCCCCAAGCGTCAGCTTATACCTAGGCGCTTGGTATAATTATCGATATGTTTTTCGCTGCTCTACTCTGCCCTTATCGAGTTATTATCGTCTTCTTCGTCTCCACTCGTCTCATCTCGTCAGACTACTATACGAGTCCTGGGCTACCTGCTGAACTTCGTCTCGCCCCTTTTTGCGGCCTGGGTGTCCTGGATGGCTGTGGACTTGGGCCTCGCTCCCCTTCCTAGCAGTTGGTATGGTGTTTCTAGCTACTGAAAATCTGCTCCAGGGAGAGAGAACCCGCCATGAGGCCAGGGCACGAGTGCGAGCGGCAGCCCAAGAGGCCAGAGCCACAAGAGCAGGGTCAAGGGCAAGAGCAAGAGAGCGAGATCGCTACCCAGGGCCTTCAGTTATACCTTTTCGAAAAATCCTTATCTTCGCACCAAATCAGGTTAGTTCTTTGTCTTAAACTTGGCGGGCTAGTTTAAAATAATGGTTGCAATCTATACTGATGGTTTTTAGATGGCCGGTAATCGCATCTACCGGCCCAATAATTGACTTATATTGTCCTGAGAGTTCCTTGATGGGCTTGTCCAGCCTCGATGGCTGTGTTAATCTGTTTTCGATAATGTATGCAGACTATTTGATGATTTTACTGTAGGCCTCACTGAATTTAGATCCGTCTCCAATTCAGTCTAATGCATAATTCAGAGTCCTGTCTCGTTCCAAAATACAAAGTTTCTCTTCACAGAAAGCCTGCAGCCTTAGTTTCGATTTCTCCCAAGCTGTCTGCGCTGCAGAATCCATTTTGGAATCCCACAGGCTTTTGGCCACGAGGCACGGACGCCATCTTGGGTACCCTTTTCAATTTAAAATGTCCATTCAGGGTCCCTTTTATTAATAACTAGCTGGCATGCCCGGCGGTGCCGAGGGTTTTTTGAGGGCATGTTGTTATGAAAAGTAGAAATAATTTTTATCTATATATATATAAAAGGATCAGTCCGTCTGTTTGATCAATTGCATTCCCCTCTATTTGCACACTGGATTATTAGCTGTTACTCTCCCATGTCTAATTTATTTTTATTTTTATTTTTTTAACTTTGAAATAACTTTAATGGTAGCAAATTTGTACAGATTAATCTTTCTTTGCAGCTGCCTTTCTCATTGCTACCAGCACATTGCTGAGTTCTTCTCTCTTCCTCTTGGCACGGATGTGGGTACCAACTCGCTTTTTGATGAATTTGAGTGCACGCTTGTCTTTAGAGACCTTCAGCAATTCCATTGCACGCCTTTCATAGGGGGCAAAACCACATACCTCACGGATCAGATCTCTGACAAACTTGGTGTGCTTGGTCAGGCGCCCTCTTGTGCGGCACTGCCTTGGGCTGGTCTCATTCTTGGTGACGGGGTGTGTCGCCTGCTGCGTGCGCACCCTGTGCCTGTCCCGTGTGTGCGTGACGTCCCTTCCGGCCGATGCCGTCGCCCCGGGTGACGCCAGCTTCCGCTCGGCTCCGCCCCGCCCCACCAGCCTTTAACAAGATGGCGGCGATGGTTCCGCTGGGCTCCGCCCCGTCCCTCCAGCCTTTACCAAGATGGCGGTGATGGCTCCGCTTGGCTCCGTCCCGCCAGCCTTTAACAAGATGGTGGCAATGGCTTCGCTCCGTCCCGCCCCGCCAGCCTTTACCAAGATGGCGGCGATCGTGGGCCGCTGGTTTGGAATCGGGCCCAGCGGGACGGGCGGTGCCTAGCTCGGGCGTGGCTGGTGAGGAGAGGCTGAGGCTTCGAGGCCTGAGGCCTGCAGGCAGCTCATCCACCGCCAAGGGGGGGAAAGCCCGAGACCCCGGCGCGCGGCCGCAAACGGAGCCGAGCCCCGGGACCGGGCCGAGGGGGGGAAAGCCCGAGTCCCCAGCCCGCAGCCGCAAACGGAAAAAGAGCTTACCTACAGGGTTCAGCTGGGGATCCGTTATCTTAAAATGCCTCATAAAATGTTAAACACGAACTTAGTGTATCATGCACTCCTTTGCAAATGGATTATTTTTTCTTTTAAAACCAACTTTTTTTTGCTGGAAATCTATATTTCATATCATTTAATCCCCATCTGCATCATTTCTGGCATTGCCTCCAGTGGTTAATGTGTCAATGCTAATGAATCAACAATTTCCTCACCTCCATTACCATTTTTTTAGCTTGAGGCCCAGCAGGTGTTTAATGGCCGCCGCTCAGCTCCCGCTCCTGCACTAACAGCAGTTTGAAGGGTTAGGCCCCGCCCACCCCGTAGGATTGGTCAACCATCACGTCACTCAACGCTCATGAGCAGTAGGATTGGTCAACCGCTAATGAGCGGATTTTTGAACGTTTTTTGTATACTGTCCGAACAATTTTTGTCTGACCAAAAAGTAAATACACCTATGAGACTCCCCTAATCATAAGCTTTCTTTTGATATAACATATGTGTAGGTACTTTATAACTTTTGAGTGTATAGCGGACAGACAGACAAACAGACAGACAGACAGACAGACAGACAGACAGACATACAGACAGACAGACAGACAGACAGACAGACAAACAGACAGACATACAGACAAACAGACAAACAGACAGACAGACAAACAGACGGACGGATCCTTTTATATATATATATAGATAACCTTCGGGGAGATGCAGAAATGTTGCAAATCTTACCCCCTCCCCTCCACAAGCACTGCCTCTACGAGTTGGTGTCAGGGGCTTTAACACCAGGCAGATTGTGACATCAGTGAGTGTGCAATGCTCACTGTGCGCCCGATCTGCCAAATTGATTATTGCCCACTGCCTTAGTGCCTTGCCCCGACAGCGACAGGGAGAGGAGGCATGAAGCAGGTGGATGCTGGCTCCAGGGACGTTATTTAAAGGGATCATGAGTAATGAGTCGCAGCTCTCAGGTTAGTACTGTTTCTCTGCTTCCTTGTCAGTTTCACATTGTGGAACAGTTTCATTCAGTCATTTAAAGGTTCTTTAGTCTTCGGAGTGTTGCGTCCACTAAAAATTAGTTACATTTATTCTGACAACATATCAAAGTGCTACACTTCATTACATTAATGGGGGCTGTACTAGCAATGGACCTCGCCCTCCAGGATCTATGGCGAAGGGAGCGCAGGCAGCGAAAAAGATTGGAACATGTGGCCAGAGGGAGGAGGAGGGCCATCAGGGCTCTCTACAGGAGGCCTTACCTTCCAAGGGTATTCCAACAGCACTTCTCCTACCTTCAATTAAGTGAGGAGCAGTGTATCAGAAGGCTCCGCTTCAGCAAGGACGTGGTCACAGAACTCTGCCACCTCCTGCAACCAAACCTCGAGCCTCAGATCAGGACAAGCACGGCTTTCTCAGTGGCAGTCAAGGTCACCATCTCCCTCAATTTCTTTGCCAGCGGATCCTTCAAGTCTACAACAGGAGACATAGCAAACATCTCACAGTTCGCCAGCCATTGCTGCATCCGGGAGGTCACAGTGGCTCTCTACAGTAGGAGAAGGGACTACGTTTCCTTCCCCATCACCAGAGTGAAGCAGGACAAGCGTGCATGTGGCTTTGTCAGGATAGCGGGATTCCCCATGGTGCAGGGCGCCATTGACTGCACCCACGTGGCTTTGCAGGCACCGCATAACAATCCTGAGATCTTCTGTCACTGCAAAGGCTACCACTCACTTAATGTGCAGTTGGTGTGCGACCACAGACAGTGAATCCTCAATGTCAATGCCCGCTATCCTGGCAGCAGCTACAATGCCTTCATCCTGCACCAGACTGGTGCTCAACAGCACTCTTCCAGCCACCACATGAAGCTCATGGCTGGCTGGTCGGACAAAGCTTGATTGGCACCCCATCCACCCCATAAGCATTCACTCCCTCCACCACTGGCTTACCATGGCTGCAGTGTGTACCATCTACAAGATGCACTGCAGCAACTTGCCAAGGCTTCTTCGGCAGCACCTCCCAAACCCACGACCTCTTCCACCTCGAAGGACAAGGGCAGCAGGCGCATGGGAACACCACCACCTCCAGTTCCCCTCCAAGTCACAGACTATCATGACTTGGAAGTATATCGCCGTTCCTTCATCGTCAATGGGTCAAACTCCTAGAACTCTATCCCTAACAGCACTGTGGGAGTACCTTCGCCACACAGACTGCAGCGGTTCAAGAAGGCGGCTCACCACCACCTTCTCAAGAGCAATTAGGGATGAGCAATAAATGCTGGCCTTGCCAATGATGCCCACATCGCATGAATGAATGAAAAAAAAAATATTACTTGCAAAGTACGAATCTAAGTGGGATAGAAGAGCAAAGCGATCTCGGAGTACAAATACACAAATCACTGAAAGTAGCAACACAGGTTAACAAGGCTGTAGAAAAAGCAAACCAAGCATTAGGGTTTATTTGTAGGGGGATTGAATTGAAAAGTAGAGAAGTTATGCAAAACTTGTATCGAACCTTGGTTAAACCACCCTTGGAGTATTGGTCACCATATAAAAAGGAAGTAGAGACACTATGTAGAGGGTGCAAAAAAGATTAACAAGGATGAAACAAGAAATGCGAGGGTATACCTATCAGGAAAGAATAAACAGGTTGGGCCTCTTTTCTCTTGAAAGGAGAAGGCTGAGGGGTGACCTAATTGAGCTCTTTAAAATTATGAAAGTTTTGATAGAGTAGATACAGAGGGGGGAAATTTTCAGGGGGTCAGCGGGCACGTTTGGTGGTGGGTCAGGTTGGGACCCTGCTGTCAACCTGCTGCCACACGCCTTTCCCAGATGTCGGGCCTGTCAGCGCTGAACAGACCCAACACGCAGCGGTGGGGGAGGCAATTCAGGTTATTACAACCTTGTAAACAGCCCATTAAGAAGTATTTTGAGCTCACCTTTACATTTTACGAGGTCGCCCACGGGGTCCACACTGCTCGGGGATCATGTCAGGTAAGGAGGTCGGGAGTTGTATGGCCATGGAATCATCTCATTACTTGGCAGCTGCAAATGTGCTATAAAAGCTCCCATCTCACAGCTGTTCACTTTCCAAGCTCAGAAGCTGTTGCTTACTGCATTTGGAAAACAGATTGAGCTGTATGCACTTGCAAGTGTTTGGAGTAAACACTCTATCCAGTGTCACCTCATTGGAACAACCTCTCTCACCACTGACAGGTCGCTTCTGTCATCTCAACCTCACCTGCCATCTATTCCATCAGCATTGTTGCCCTTGAAACTATTTCACCTTGGTCCACAAAATCCCAACACGATCAGCCCCAACACCAGCAGCACCAGGCACACGAGCAACATCAACAGCAACACCAAACCTTCTCCGCAATCAACTGATGATGCACAGGACAGTGGGCATCAGCACCCGACCACATTGTTACCCGGGATGCCAGGGATGGCCTCACCATGGCCAGATTTACTTCACTTGACTCTGTACCCCCTGGTTGCCACATGATGTGCCAGGTTGGCACCACCCCACTCCAACACCTCCCTACAATGGCCAAGCCATTCCTTTCACACTCATCATCATTGCAGGGGTTACCATTATGTCTCACCATTCACTGCAACTCACTAAGCCACTTCCAAAGGTGCATATGGATCTGTCCAAGGAAGCAAAGTGTTGAAAATAAAGGTTTCAATGTTTGACACCACATTAACAGAAACTTTACATGAACATTGCATAAAACACCCAAGTGCCTACCTTTGTGTGCTGTTAGTTGGTATGATTGTACTAGGATGAGGGTGAGTGTGAGGGGTGGCTAGTGAGATGGGGATGTGATAATATAGATAGAGAGGGGTGGGTGGAGGTGCAAGGTAAGCTGTTGTAACTAAGGATGTGTAGGAGTAGGGTAGGGAAGGCAGAGTGATGGGGATGTGATGAGTGGCACAGCAGGATGAGGTTGAGTGTGGCTTTGCAGTAATGTTTCGTGATCTACTGAGATCATTGAAAGGATTGCGCCACTGCAGCCTGGTCCTCCTGACGACATCACTGCTTGTGTCTTCCTGTGCAATGTGCAACCAGGCTGCTTTGATCTCCTGGGGAGGTCTTTTCCACCCATTGTAAGTGAAGAGAACCTCCCTGCGTGCTGTAACTCCCTCCATAAGCATATGGAGGGAGCCATGGGAGAGCCTGGATGCAGCCATGCACCTCTGTTCAATGCTTGTCAGTGTTTGCAGCACCTCAATGCTGCAGAACACTGACAGCTCAACTGTCAAAATCAATTTGGCCATGGTCCCTTTAAGGAAACCGGCTGATGACACTTCATAAAATAACATCATCAGACCCACTTCCTTCAATTGGCCGGCGAATGCGCTGGGCGGGCTTAACAAGCCCAATCAACGTAAAATCATTCTGCACAGCGGGCTGGAACTCACAGTGGGGCCGGGGCCCACCACCAACATCGCCTGCCACGGATCCACCGAGGTTGGGGAAATCACAGCCAGAGAGAGTGTTTCCACTTGTGGGGAAGAGCAAAACTAGAGGCCATCAAATAAGATAGTCACCAAGAAATCAATTAGAGAATTCAGAAGGAACTTCTTTACCCAGAGGGGGAAAAATTGAGTGGTGCCCATTTTGGGGCGCTAACGCCCCGTAAATTCAGTATTAGTGCCCCAAGAAGGAGGTGGAGCACTACTGGAATCACACCACCTCCTTCTTGGGGCACTACATTCAATGTTGCGGCACCAGGAGGAGTGCCTGGCTGAGCGATCGCGGCCGGCTACCCGCATACAAAGGTGAAAGGGGGCAGGTGCTGGCAGTCAGCCAAATTAAAAATGGCCGCCCGACACTTGCCCTTTAAATTCCGCCACTGCCGCTGCAAAACCACCCCCAATCCTGTCGCATCTATCGCCCAGCGATATGTCAGGGGCGCAAGGGAAGTTTGCGGCTGGGCGCAAATGGGGCACTGCGCACTGCGATGGCATCATCATCGCTGGCGCAGTGGATTGGGGTGCTACCAGCTACCGCCACCGCTAACCTCCCACTGAATTCCGCTAATGAAAGGTGCAAAGCTACCCAATTTCTCCCCCAGAAAGTGGTGAGAATGTGGAACTCGCTACCACAGGGAGTGGTTGAAGCAAATAGTATAGATGCATTTAAGGGGAGGTTAGATAAGCACATGAGGGAGAAGGGAATAGAGGGTTATGCTGATAGATTTAGATAAGGAAAGACGGAAGGAGGCTCGAATGGAGCATAAACGCCAGCATGGACCGGTTGGGCCGAATGGCCTGTTTCTGTGCTGTATAATCCTATGTAATTCGACCCCTGCTTGCCTGTAGTCGATGCCTCAGGCAACTTGACTGCTGGTGGAAAAATAATGGTGCCAGGCAGGAACAGCGTGACCTTGGGCCGGTAAGTTGACTCGCTCAATTTTAACCCATCTCACGCATAATTCCTGCCTGGTGGGAGAGGGTGGGAGGAGCGGATTCAAATTCTACCCACTGTGCTATTGTTTCTGCTTTAATTTACTGTTCATCAGCTGCTATTGCTGTGTGTGGATAGTCTGATTACGCATAAACACAGATTAAATGCACTGAAAGGTTCTCTCAGAACTGCATCAGCAGTGTACCTTAGCACTAATTTCAGAAAAGCTCAACAGGAAAGGGGATGAATTTCCGCTTAACTTTAGCAGACGAGCTGCAAAAATGGTGTAAATGATTTTGATGCCCTTTTTATGGAGTTTCCAAGGCCCTTCCCCCAAAGTTTAAGCGGATGAGCAGAACAATCCCTGCGGAAATTCACGCCATTAATATTATAAACAGCTGCCCCACTGAAACAGCTGATTCTCTGCATTTTGAAGCAAACCTTCAGAACAAAATAAACACATCTAAATTGCACATGGCAGAGAAAAGGCTGGAATTTTACAAAATAAACATGTTTTGATAAATGTGCTGTTTTCAGTGTCAAAGTGGAAGTTCATCCAATGGCCCTAATGTAAGTTTTGACAACTAAGAATATATTCATGAAGAGCATTAACCCTTACTTTCAAGGATGTCCACCAAACTGAGGACACTCAAAGTTAATTTGATTGTGGCAAAACATGCAGAGAGTTAATTTAAATGTGCAAATTGATTCATGAGTAACACATAATAGCCCCGATTTTGCCAAGGCAAGAAAATTAAGGCTGCGCCCACTTGTGCCCGTGTCCTAATTCGCACCAAGTCCCATTCACCCATCACCCCTGTGCTCCTCGCTGACCTACATTGACTCCCGGTTAAGCAATGCCTCGATTTTAAAATTCTCATCCTTGCTTTCAAATCACTCCATTGCCTCACCCCTCCCTATCTCTGTAATCTCCCCCAGCCCAACAACCCCCAGAGATATTTACGGTCCTCTAATTCTGACCTCTTGAGGGTGATTTTAATCACTCCACCATTGGTGGCCGTGCCTTCAGCTGCCGAGGCCCTAAGCTCTGGAATTCCCTCCCTAAACCTCTCCGCCGCTCTATTTCTCTTTCCTCCTTTAAGACGCTCCTTAAAATCTACATCTTTGACCAAGCTTTTGGTCATTTGCCCTAGTATCTCCTTATGTGGCTCGATGTCAAATTTTGTTTTATAATGCTCCTGTGAAGTGCCTTGGGACATTTTACTATGTTAAAGGTGCTATATAATTACAAATTGTTCTTGTTGTTGTTATGATGTGGGAGGGCTTGTGCCAGCAGAGGGAGGACTGGCCTCGCCCAACTGTTTCCTCTCTCTGCACACTTTGGAGGAGAAATTCATTATAGCCCAGGAATGGGCGGAAACTTCAGAAAAGTTAGAAATTTAGCGCCAGGCGCTAATAGAAACATAGAAACATAGAAACTAGGAGCAGGAGTAGGCCATTCGGCCCTTCGAGCCTGCTCCGCCATTCAACGAGATCATGGCTGATCATCCAAACCCCAGCACCCGGTCCCTACACCGACAGCCATCCCACCCAAGCCCTATCCCCGTAACCCCACGTATTTAATCCCCCCTAACACTAAGGGACAATTTTTATCATGGCCAATCAACCTAACCCGCACATCTTTGGACTTAATTTAGCGTGCAGCATGATAATGAATCATGCTGCACGCTAAATTAAGTCTCATCGCTCTAAGAAAGGATGAGAGCACTAAATCAAGCGCTAATGGCCTAGCTCAGTGTCGTTATGCTCAAAGCACTAACCAATTTCAGGTGCAGTCTAATCGCTAGTCATCATTGACACAGGCTCTTTCAGTTCTTAAAGGGGAGGTTCATTGATGCTGCAGAACCTCATTCTCAGCATTGCTGGCTGTGAAACTGTGTCAGCAAGCAGGAGAACGGCAAGTCCAAGGAGCCGGATGACTCACCCAGCTCTCATGATGGCAGATCCATGCCCCAGGGAGAGAGCCTGCAGATTCTTGGACCAATCATTGAAGGAGTTGGTGTTCGCTGTGGAGAGACGGGAGGCAGTCCTGTACCCGGCAACTGGCAGGAGGCCCTCACTGCAAGTCATCCATGCCATTTACAGGAAGAAGTTTAATGACCTCACTCAGGTGGTCAGGGTGAGTCAATGCCTCAACAAATGCTACTTACCCCCGTCTGAACCATAGTTTGCACACACTGGCCAAAGCACCACACCCCCCAGCACTCACCCACCAACAATCTCCACCTAGCAACACTCACACCCACATCTCACACCTTGCACACAATCACAGCTATTCAACTATGGCAGGCACATCACCCAAACACATTGCTCCACACACACACACTTTCTTTTCTCTTTCAGGCCAATGTGGCACATAACAGTAAGGAGCACACAGGCGGGGGGCAAGCTGATACCCAACCACTGTCAGAGCTGGAAAACAGAGTGTTGGACATTATTGGGCGCCAGGTGGTGGGTGACGTTCACCCCCTTGGGGACAACAACGGTATGATCATCCCTACTCCTTCTTCTCACATCCACTGGCCCCTCACCCCACAAGCCCATTAGCACTTTCCAGCTAATCATGCTGCATGCATGCTTTTCTCCCTTCCTGTCCCCCTCCCCTCACCTTAACATGACTCCTGTGCCTCTATGCTTTCAGATAATGACCAAGCAGCTGAGCAGCCTGTCCCTGAGGGCACCATAGAGAGCGAGGCAGGAGAAGAAGAGGAGGAAGAACACACCGTGTCACTACATGTCTCACCCGCAGGCACCAGCTCAGATACTAGCACTACGTGTTCTTTAGAGGCTAGTATAGTAGCTCTGCACAGGGTGAAGCACCGGGAATGAGCAGGCTGCAGCAAGGCCAGGGGGAAAGGGTAGCTCGGGGGCCAGTAAGTTTGCAAGTGAGTTATGCTGCGCAGGACTCAGATGAGGACCTCGATGGGGAGGCCTTTAGAAGAAGGGTGATGGGATTGCACACGGAGATGATAGGTGCAATGGCAATGGTAAGGAGTGTGGATGAGTCCACCTCCAACATTGCAAAATGCTGTGCGCACACCATGGAGCTCATCATTTCCAGTCTGGAAAGGATGGTAGATTCCCAAAGAGACCGTGGCGACCCAGGCCTGATGCCATGTGTGATGGGCGATCTGGCAGCTTCCATTTCAGCACAAGTGGAAACGACGCAATGTCTTAGTGCTGTAATGCAGTTTATGGTTGGTGCCATTCAATCTCACACTGCTCTCATGCAGTCTCAGCTTGATGCCACGCGAGCTCTGACTGCTGCCATCGTGGTTGGGTCTACCACCATCAACTGGGGCTTTCACGGTGTCACAGCAGGCAGCAATCTGTGCTCCAACAGATTGCTAGGGATGCTGAGGTGCTGCCCCGGGGGAGTGGCAGTGGGTCAGTGGAGCAGGAAGGTGCTGTCCTCGCTCAGGATGACAGCGTTCCTGCTACCACCACTGGCACTCCGCAATTGCCCTTGTCACTGCCTATCATTCAGCCATCCTAGACTGCTGTCGCCCATGCTGAGGTGGTGCAGTCTACAGCCGGGCCTTCCAGGCCCAGAGCTGGTCAAGGGCTTCCTGCAAGGCCATCTGAAGTCTCCCGCATGGACAGTCAGCAGCCTTCCACCCGCCGTGCTGCAGCCACTGGGCCAACAGTTTGTAGGAGCACTAGAATAGGCAAAGGCACAGTAACGAGAGACACTGAGGGATTGCGCAAGGGTGAATAGCTAATATTTATGTTGTAAATATGTGTTAACTGATTATTGATAAATGTATTAACTCAGTGACATGAATCAGTCATTCATGAAAGAAAGACTTATGAAATAATACTGAGCGGCCTACAGGTGGCGCTGTCCAGGGAGAGTATAAATACTCGGGCATGGGCCCAGCTTGCGCAGGACATTCTTAACAGGAACTAGTGAAGGACACAACTCGACCTCCATGTTGTAAAACAGTTGATTAAAGCTTTGTTTAACGCTTAGACCAAGTGCCTAGTAGTTTTCTTACGTCACTCAGTTTGGATTATTTTGTGATGTGTCTCATTTCAGCTGTGCGCTGTGAAATGGCTTGCAACAGGGATGGAATGATGGGGATGTGGTGAGCAATGGGGATTTGGGCTTAATTTATTGGAACCGCAGTCTGATGAGGTGGTCACGGACCACCCTTCCGGAAGGCTGATTGAGTGGCTGCCTCCTCCCTCGCTCCTGCTCCTCCTCCTGCTCCTCATCCTCCTCCTCTTCCTCCTCCTCTTCCTCTTCCTCCTTGTCCTCCTCTTCTCCCTCCTCCGCTCTCCACCTGGCTCATGACACCCCTCCGCAACCTCAACACTCCTGCCCATCACTCATATAATGAGAGCCATGCTGCCACCAGGAATATCATTGACCATCGGGGTGCTCAAGCAATGGTTCAGCTGCCTTGACTGCTTGGGAGGGGCCTTCCAGTACTCAGCTGAGCAGCTGTCCCTTTTCATCATCGTCTGCTGCATGCTCCACAATTTGGCCATCATGAGGCCCAGCCCTTGCCACCAGGTATTGTGGGACCAACAACACTTAAGAAGTTCAACACCATCCAGGACAAAGCTTGATTGGCATCCCATCCACCACCTTAAACATTCACTCCCTCCACCACCGGCATACAGTGGCTGCCGTGTGTACCATCTACAAGATGCACTGCAGCAACTCGCCAAGGCTTCTTCGGCAGCACCTCCCAAACTCACGACCTCTTCCACCTAGAAGGACAAGAGCAGCAGGCGCACGGGAACACCACCACCTCCAAGTTCCCCTCCAAGTCACACACCATCCTGACTTAGAAGTATATCGCCGATCCTTCATCGTCGCTGGGTCAAAATCCTGGAACTCCCTACCTAACAACACTGTGGGAGTACCTTCACCACACGGACAGCAGCGGTTCAAGAAGGCGGCTCACCACCACTTTCTCAAGGGCAACTAGGAATGGGCAATAAATGCTGGCCTTGCCAGCAACGCCCACATCCCATAAGGTTATAAGATTTTAAGGTCAGCACACGTACTGCTCACACAAACCATTCCATCAATTCCCTTGCGTATAGAAGATTGAGGGGTGATCTGATTGAGGTGTTTAACATGTTAAAAGGATTTGCTGGGATAGATACTGAGAAATTATTTCCTCTGGTGGGCAAATCAGAACAAGGGGACATAATGTTAAAATTAGAGCTAGGCTATTCAGGAGCGAAATCAAGAAGCAATTTTTCACACAAAGGGCAGTAGAAATCTGGAATCCACTCCCCCAAAAGGCTGTGGATGCTGGGACAATTGGAGCTTTCAAGACTGAAATAGATAGATTCTTTGATGGTAAGAGTATCAAGAGATATGGGCCTAGAAATTGAGGTGAGGCGCCAAACTGGCGCCAAGTTCGCCAGGGCGCAGATTTTTGCGCAGTGTTCGGAGCAGTAGCGATCGTCAGATATTCAGCCTCAGTGCCCCTAGAGGGAGACGGGGCACGGCTCGAGGCGCTCCGCGTCCCTCTTAGGGCGCTGAAAGTGAATTTCGCAGCGCAACGTGCCGCAGCGCCACACGCTGCGGCATGGCACGCTGTGGTACTGCAGGCCTTCCTCCCATTGTTAAGGGGGAGGGGCCTGCAGCAGCGCGAACCCCGATCGCGAGTGCCGGCAAAAGTGCCCGGCACCGTGGAGAAGTGCCGGGCTCTCAGGAAACAGCTGGCAATGCCGCGGGGGGGGGGGATCTGGAGGCCGGGGACGGAGGTGCTGGCAGGCGGCTGCCGAAAAAACCAGCCGCCCTGCACCTCCACCTTAACTTGCACCTCTGCCGGCGCAGTAAGGCCCCGTGAACCGGGCGCGGGTAGCGAACGGCGCAACAGCAGCGTTCGCTACCAAATATCGCGATCGGGGCGCGAATGGGGCGCTGCGCACACCGATGACATCATCGGTGGTGGCGCAGCGCAACAGGCTAACGCCACCATTAGCGCCCCTGTTGAATATCGCGGGAGGCGCAGCCAGTGGCGCTACAGCCACTGGCTGCCTCTTTAGGCGCTAACAGGTGGCGCTACTCACCCAATTTCTCCCCCATGGAGTTAAGGTGGGTAAATGGAGTTGAGGTACAGATCAGCCATGATCCAATTGATTAACGGAGCAGGCTTGAGAGGCTGAATGTGCTAACCTTGTTTCTAATATTCCTATGTTCCTAAGACAGAATATATTGCTTGATGTTCATTACTACTGAACAGGCACTGTTGAGTGCAAATGTTCGTTTTAAACAGGAATGGAAGTTGATGTCTATTAAAGTATTAAATGGTTTTATTGTTTTTATTAGGTCTCTCATCCAGTTCCATACTAAATGAGGCACTGATACATTAATGTACTGCTTGTCATTCTGGTTGTAACATAAAAGGAATTGATACATCAGCGAGGGCCTTTTATTCAGTGACAATGCACGCCAGAAGCCACAATGCACCTCCATTGTTCTACAGTAGTATTCCCCAATGTGCATCCTTATGAAAATCTGACATACTACCAAAATAATTCTTCCACATTTTATAAACCCTGCTGAGGGATTGCGTTTCTCTGCAGATTTTGACAAGCCAAAATTATTGAACATTAATCTTTAAAATTTGGCATATTACTGTGGGAAAGTCAGGAAAGTTCTGAAGTAATTTTGGCAGCAAATGAAGTTGTCAGTAGTTGTGAGAGCTCGAAGTCAGTAAAGAGAAGGTCTAAGCCAACTTCATAATTTGACTCAGAATCAAAGGAAACAGAAACACAGGAACAGGAGCAGGCAATTTAGCCCCTTGAGCCTGTTCCGCCATTCAGCGAGATTATGGTTGATCTGTGACCTAACTCTGCATCCCTTAATGCCTTTGGTTAATAAAAAGCTATCAATCTCAGATTTAAAATTAACAATTGACCAGGCAGCAACTGTCATTTGTAGAAGTGAGTTCCAAAATTCTACCACCCTTTGTGTGTAGAAGTGTTTCCTAATTTCACTCCTGAAAGGTCTGGCTCTAATTTTTAGACTATATCCGCTAGTCCTAAACTCCCCAACTACAGAAATAGTTTCTCTCTATCTACCCTATCTGCTCCCCTTAATATCTTAAAAATCTTTGATCAAATCACCCCTTAATATTCTAAATTCCAGGGTATACAACCCTAATTTGTGTAATCTTTCCTTGTAATGTAACCCCTGAAGTCCAGGTATCATTCTGGTAAACCTATGCTGCACTCACTCCAAGGCCAATATATCCTTCCAAGGGTGTGGTGCCCAGAACTGCTCACAGTGCTCCAGGTGTGGTCTAACCAGGGTTTTGTATAACTGTAGCATACCTTCTACCCCCTTGTATTCTAGTCCTCTAGATATAAATGCCAGCAGTCCATTAACCTTTTTGATTATTTTCTGTACCTGTTCATGACATTTTAATCAAAACTGTAATGTATGTACCTTTAAGGGAGAGAACTACTTTTTACAGCTCCTGTATACTGTAGTACCGGCAGTGACCACACCTGTATATAAACCCTGAGTAGTGATCTGTACAGTTAGTTCTAGAGTAACCCCCATTCAGTAAACACCTGTTGTACCGTTTCTCCTGCAGTCTGTGTCTTATTATACACAGACACAACATTGGCGACGAGCAGATTCGAACCTACCTGCAACTCTGCATTACCTCCCAGGGATTCGCTCCTGGAGAACAGTGGAAGGAGGTCGAGTCCAGAAGCACGGGCGTCAACCATGGGCAACCGCCCAGTCGTCCAGCGGAGATTTGAGCATCGCAGGGGAGGCTGTCGAGAGCCAGGCTTGGCTTTCCAGTCATGGTGATCCAGCAAAACGGGCTGGCAACAGGTACTGCGCAGACCCTTCCTGGACAGCGGTGGCTAGAGCTGACCGAGCGGCAAAGAAAAAGGCCGAGCAGCGTCGACGGGGGAGAGAGAGACGGCAGAGTGCACAGGGCGCAGCTGGTGTTCAGGACCGAGTGGCGTCAACGAGGAGAGAGACGAGAGAGAGCAGAGCGCAGCCGGTGTTCAAGGGCCGAGCAGCGTCAACGGGGGAGAGAGGCGCGCAGGAAAACGCGAGGCGCTGCCATTGCCACGAGGACCGCAGAGAGCGGCATTGGCAGCAGTGCAGGAGCAGCGCACGAAACCCACAGGGCGTCGCCATTTGCCATGAGGACCGCCGAGAGCGGCGTTGGCAGCAGCGCGGGAGACGCCATTTTAAGTCGCAGCAGGGAAGAAAGGAAAGCGCGGGAGACGCCATTATAAGCCGCAGTGGGGAAGAAAGGAAAGCACGGGAGACGCAATTTTAAGCCAGTCTAACCACACCCAAAAATGCCGAAGAGTGGCAGTATCACAGCATTCGACAATGAAGTCGAAGATTGGACGACATATGTCGAACGCATAGAAGTATACTGCAAGGCGAATGAAGTGCCAGATGACAAGAAAGCGCTGGTATTGTTGAATTCAATGGGTGCAAAAACGTATGGCTTACTATTAAACCTAGTAACCCCAGAGAAGCCAGTAGAAAAGGATTTTGAAAACATAGTGTCAATCCTACAGGACCACTTAAACCCCACACCGCTGCTGATAGCAGAAAGATTTAAGTTTCGCAAAAGGAACCAGCATAAAGATGAAAGAAATGCTGAGTATTTAACGGAACTGCGCAAGCTATCGAAACACTGCCAGTTTGGAACGGGACTGGCAGATACTTTAAGGGACAAGTTTGTGTGTGGGCTTCAAAGTGAAGGAACCCAGAAACGGCTTCTATCAGAAAAGGATCTTACGCTGGACAAGGCTTTCAGCATTGCAGTATCACATGAAGCAGCAGCACGGGGCACTGCAGAGATACAATGGAGACCGCAAGAATATGGCACAAATGAAATGTCATACGGAACAGTGAAGGGCTATCGCTGCGGCAGAAAAACACACGACCATAATGATTGCTGGTTCAAGGACAAAGTGTGCAGACAGTGTGGAAAAGTAGGACACATAGCAAGAGTCTGCAGGTCGGGAAAAAAAAACCAGCAGCAAGAACTCTCCACAGGAGAAGTACAAGAAGGTACATAAGGTGACGGAGAGTAGTTCAGATGAACAGAAGAGTGATACAGACTCCGGAAGCAAGGAGCTGGGTTGTCTGAAACTACATAATGTGATCAAAACGGAGGATCACCAAACTACCTGGGTCACACTCAAGATAGCAGGAGTCCAAGTGAAAATGGAATTGGACACAGGATCAGCCCTAACAGTCATAAACCGAAGGGACTACAAGCGGCTATTCTCACATATACCCTTGAGAGATACAAAGATTGTCTTGAAGATGTACACGGGCAAAAAGTCTACCCCAAAGGAAAAATAAGGGTGAACGTTCTATATAACGGCAAGGAAACACCAAAATTGGACCTATATGTATTACCAAATGGAGGACCACCACTACTAGGATGTGAATGGATCCGGAAGATACAGCTAGATTGGCATTCCATACAAGCAGTGACTGTAGATGCCAAAAAGGATGACAACGTCACACCTGGACGACTGTCAAAAATGCTAACTGACGCACAGTGTTCCAGCAGGGACTCGGAACACTAAAAGGCATAACAGCGATGATCAAAATAGAGGAAAATGCAAGCCCAAAGTTTTTTAAGGCCAGACCGGTACCTTATGCGATCCGCCCAGCCGTCGAAGCAGAGCTGGAAGGTTTGCAACGTTCAGGTGTACTGTCCAAAGTGGACTGGAGCGAGTGGGCTACACCCATCGTTCCTGTAATGAAGAGGTCATTGAGTAATACGCCTGGGGAATCAAAGAAGGTTCGCATCTGTGGGAACTTTAAGGTGACAGTGAACCCAGTCCTTCACACTGTACAATATCCGCTTCCGCGGATTGAAGATATTTTCGCCTCGCTATCTGGAGGGAAATGCTTCACTAAGATTGATCTGGCCCAGGCGTACCTGCAAATGGAGGTAGAAGAAGCATCAAAAAAATACCTCACAATCAACACTCATAAAGGTCTCTACCAATACAACCGGCTGGTGTTCGTAGCATCAGCTCCAGCTATTTGGCAAAGGGCAATGGAACAAGTCCTGCAAGGGATTCCAGGGACCCAGTGTTACTTGGACGACATCCTGGTCACGGGCGAAAATGACAGTGATCACCTCGCCAACCTGGAGCAGGTGCTCACTAGATTGAAGGAATATGGGCTCCGAGCTAATCGCCACAAATGCGAGCTTTTCCAGAAGCAGATCTCGTATTGTGGCCACATTATTGATAAAGAGGGGTTACATAAGTCCCCTGAAAAGATTGAGGCAGTAGTCAAGGCTCCAGCACCGGAAAATGTGTCACAACTGAGGTCGTTCCTCAGGCTGGTGAACTACTACCATAAGTTCTTGCCGAATTTGTCTACCGTACTACACCCACTGAACACCCTACTGCAAATGGGGGTACCATGGAAGTGGAGTGACGAATGTAAATGAGCTTTCCAGAAGAGCAAAGCATTGATCACATCAAAGGAGGTGTTGGCTCATTTCAACCCAGCACTACCAATTCGGTTGGCGTGTGATGCATCACCCTATGGCATTGGAGCGGTGCTGTCGCACAAATTCCCGGACGGCTCGGAGAGGCCAGTAGCCTTTGCGTCTCGGTCACTAACCTCAGCCGAGCGTAACTACGCCCAGATTGACAGGGAGGCCCTCAGCCTAGTGTGGGGAGTGAAAAAGTTCAATCACTATCTGCACGGGCAGAAGTTCACCTTGCTGACTGACCACCAACCACTTGTCTCCATCTTTAATCCAAAGAAGGGCATTCCGGTGATGACTGCGCAACGGCTACAAAGATGGGCCCTTTTTCTAGGGGCGCACCAATATGAAATTGAGTATAAGGGCACGAAACAGCATGGAAACGCTGATGGGCTATCACGCCTGCCACTGCCTACTGCGGAGGAAGCACCATCAGTGGATCCTGTCGAAATATTTCATTCGACTATAATTGAATGCTTGGCAGTAACTAACGCTGGTATAGAGAAGGAAACCCGAAATGACCCGACACTGTCTCGGGTATATGATTTGACGGTGAAGGGATGGCCAGCACATGGCGACTCACTGTTGCCAGCATTCTCATCCAGAAGAGAACAGCTGTCAGTATGCCAGGGGACCTTGATGTGTGGATCCCGAGTGGTAATTCCACCCAAGTTAAGGGAGAGAGTGCTCAATGAGCTTCACGAAGGTCATCTGGGAGGGGTGAAAATGAAAAGCCTTGCTAGGGCTTATGTGTGGTGGCCGGGGATCGATCAGCAAATCGAGGACCTGACAAAGAGCTGCTCAGGATGCCAGAAGGTCCAAAATGCACCACCACATGCCCCTCTACACCCATGGGAGTGGCCCTCATCTCCATGGCAACGGGTGCATATTGATTTTGCTGGTCCATTCATGGACTCAATGTTTTTAATAGCTGTGGATGCGCACTCGAAATGGCCTGAGGTGATCAAAATGTCCTCCACCACCATGGAGAAAACTATTGCAGTCCTACGGACCATTTTTGCCAGGAACGGCTTGCCAGAGCAAATTTGCTCTGATAACGGACCACAGTTTGTGTCCGAAGAGTTTTGAAGATTTATGAAAAGGAATGGGGTAAGGCATTACACATCCGTCCCATATCATCCAGCCACAAATGGATTGGCTGAGAGGTTCGTACAAACCTTTAAAAAAGCAGTAAAGGCCATGTGCAATGACGACATTCCACTGCAGCATAAGGTGGACAATTTCCTGTTAGCCTACAGAAATGCGACACATGCAGTCACCAACCAGGCCCCGGCCATGATGTTCTTTAACCGAAGGTTGAGATCTCGTCTGGATTTGCTCAGACCAAATGTACGAAGAGATGTTGAGAGTAAGCAATTCCAGCACATCAATGAGAAGCCGACAAGGAGCTTCAATGTAGGGCAACCAGTCTTGGCCCGCGACTACCGAACAGAGAAATGGCAACCAGGAATGATATGCACATGGCAGGGGCCACTAATGTACACAGTGGATGTTGGGGAGAACATTGTGAGATGCCATGCTGACCAGATCCTAGAGTCACAGGAACGAGTCAACCCCATGTCTCGGCCATACGTACCTGTTGAGGAACCCGACGTAAAGGTCGCATCTACCTCAGAAACAATAGCATTGGAAGCTGATGAATCAACTGACGACAGGGTGCTAGAATCGCCTCCGCACCAAGAGCGAGACACTCGGGAAAGGCGTTATCCAGAAAGAATCAGGAAGCCTCCCCAAAGACTGAATTTATAAATAGACTATTTTCAGCTAATGTTGCATGTTAAAAGTGTTAATTGTAATTAGTTTGATATTTAATTGTTTAATGAGTGTTATGGTACTGTTAATCTAAAAGGGGAGGAATTGTAATGTATGTACCTTTAAGGGAGAGAACTACTTTTTACAGCTCCTGTATTCTGTAGTACCGGCAGTGACCACACCTGTATATAAACCCTGAGTAGTGATCTGTACACTTCGTTCTAGAGTAACCCTCATTCAGTAAACACCTGTTGTACCGTTTTTCCTGCAGTCTGTGTCTTATTATACACAGACACAACAAAAACCAATTAGTGGATTTGTGCGAATCTCCTCCTCGTTCACCTCAGAATAAGTGGGGGGATAAGCAATTATATGTAGTGTTCAGACATTGATCAAATGTTTCCCTCACCGCACTGGGTTTGACTCAAACAGTGAATGTGTTCATTGTATAGGTAACTTTACAGCAATGTACTTGGCTCCATTATCCTATCTGTTCACTACAGTAATAATTGGAAAAAAATCTATGGAACAGTTAATAACCAGTAAGACTATTAACATCTTAGAGGTAAATAGAAAAGGTAAGAACTGGGATTGATGGGACCAACTTTAGTCTTAGTCCAGTGCCTCGAAATAAATCAGGTGAGTGCAAACAGTATGACTTGTGCTCAGCCCATATGTATTTCTGAATTCAGCATATTTGCATAGAATGGGCACGCATCAGGCATCTTTATCATGTGCTACTAGTTGATCGTCTATTTGGAGGCTGAAAAATGCAAGTGTAACGGCCTGCAGCAGCTGAAAGATAAAGAGGGTGACTTTGGCCGAATACTTTAGGCGCTAAAGAGGTAAAGACGTGGCCAAGATGGGGTCTTAAGCTGCAACGCCGGTTTAGCCCATGTTTAGCGCAAGACGCCATCTTGGTAATGGTGTTGAAACCAGCGCTAGTAACACCCGCCTGGAAGTTCCTTAAGGGCTGATTGACAATTAAATTGCCTGCTAGCACTCATTAAAGAGGCTGCACGCCATTTTGGTGGATAACACTTCATTTAATGACCTCTCCTAACAGCGACCAGCTGAACAAGAGTAAACAAATCATTGCTGAGAATTTCGAGTGCTACTTAAAGGTATATCAGCTTTTACTGTTCACTTGCTGCTGGAGGTCTGAAGGGGACTTTAGAAACACATCAGGAGACTTTCTGGAACACTTTGTCAAGACTTCACCAACACTTTATCAACATTTATTCTGTAAATTTTCTGAGGGCTTCACCTAAAAGAGTGAGTGCTGTGCTACTCTACCTTATTGGACACCTTATAGGTGTCACCAGGAAAAATGGAGCACTTGGTCACAGGCATCTTGCTAGGGGTCCCCCTTGGTCTGCAGGAGGAATGGGAGGAGGAGATGAGGCCAGACAGAGCAGCATCAGCTGCAAGAGAGAGAGACAGGAGGGTGAGGTGGACTGCTTCCCCCCCTGCGGGTACAGGGCATCCCTCCTCCACTGGACCTCCTCCACTGGACCTCCTCCACCAGGACCTCCAGTGCTGCGTCTGCGAATCTATGCATCCTCTCACTAGGTCTCTGAGTCAACCTGAAACCTGCCACTGTGTGCCAGCCAGAGCACTTCACACCTTCAATGGATTGGTTGCGTGGAGCCCATATATTCTGCTCCAAGAAAATTGCGCTTAATCAGCACTTGAGTGCTAAACCTGCAGGTGTCTCATTTAGCACCTTCAGGCAAGTTCAAATTATGGTAATCAGCAATTAGGACCAAAATTGCATGCTAAAACCAGACTTTCAAAAAGGCGTATCTTATTAGCACAACACCCATATAGCGCCTGTTTTCACCCTTTCACCAAAATATCCACCAAAAGGATTTGAAACTGGTGGTAGCGCAAAATGGGCAATAGCAAATCAGCAGCCTGTTTTGCACTCCAGCCAATTTTGTTTTCCACTTCAACAGCAGGGCCTCATTTAAATGCACCACCACCTCCAAGTTCCTCTCCAAGTCACACACCATCCTGACTTGGAAATATATCACTGTTCCTTCATCGTCGCTGGGTCAAAATCCTGGAACTCCCTCCCCAACAGCACTGTGGGAGTACCTTCACCACGCGGACTGCAGCAGATCAAGGCGGCGGCTCACCACCACCTTCCCAAGGGCAATTAGGGACAGGCAATAAATGCTGGCTTTGCCAGCCATGACCACATCCCAGGAACGAAGAAAAAAAAAGAAATTCTGTGCAGATTGACAGTCTGGCTGGCGGGCGGAAGCAGAAATTTAGCGGCAGGATGCCACAGCCAGGGATCTGTGGGAGTTTGCTGATGGCCATGATCAGGAGTGGGGGGAGGTCGGGGCTGGGGGAGGCCAAAGGTTTTGGTGTGAGGCCTGGGGGGGGAGTACTCCTGCGGCCGGGAATAGGGTCAGGTTGCTCAATTCCAATATTTTAACCTCCCACCTCCCTTCCTCCACCCCCTGGGCCCTCTTCCACCCACCAGTGGGGGGGAGCCTTGCAGAAGTTAAATTCGAGGCCTTTGAGTCAGCAATTGAGGCAGACGAAAGAGGTTGTCTTTCCAACTGGGTCAGGATGCTTGGAAGTAGATGGCCAGTAGCATCAGTGTTAATAGTGTAGTGGTCCTGAATGCAGTGTATAGATTGGGACCTCAGTGTAATTTAATTGATAAAGTATGACTGGAATGAAGAACTTCCTCCTACACATGGGCCTAATGGTCCTTGTGCAGTTCCTATGGTTGCTCATTATGCCCCAGGTACACATTACTACACCTCCCTTTCCCAACAATTCCTGCTGTACTAACGTCCTCAACTGCTGTATCTCCTGACAATTCCTTCCATGTACTGTACCAGCAGGATGCTGAAAACACCTGTGCACTACATGGGTTTCAACATACTTTGTAATACTTATGCAAAATACTCAATGCATTCCACTGCTTTGGCAGGAGAAGACTGCAAATAACAAGAAGGGGAGAGCATGCATGGGAGGAGGTCCCCATATCTGTGACCCTCATGCACTTGTGGAGGTGCCATTGCAGATGCAGGGACGGGGGAGTGTGGAGGAAGCAGGAGGTGGGATGTAGCAGGCCTGACCCCAGCTCAGGGTTAGTAGCAAAGTTATCCATCATTTGCTTCACATTCAGTCACTCACTCATTGCCACCAAAGCATAATTTCATGGGAGTGATTATTTCCACGGTGTTCTGAGTCCCTTTGCGCATGCGGCCTCGTTTGGTACTGCGCATGCGCACTCGATCCGGTTGCGCATGCACACCCGATGTTGCAGCGGCTGCAGCCTGCAGGGCACACTTTCCTCGGCTGTGGAGAAGTTCAGGATTCGGATGGAGGGGGCAGGAGAGGAGTTAGAAGGGGGGGAGTGGAGCCCAGAGAGGGGGGAGAGGAGCTCAGAGAGGGGAGCTCAGGGAGGGAAGAAAGGAAAGCGGAGCGGTGAGCTCGGAGAGGGGAGAGAGGAGAGGGGAGTTTGGAGAGGGAAGAGAGGAGCTCGGAGAGGGGTGAGGGGAACTCGGAGAGGGAAGCGGGGAGCTCAGAAAGGGGAGAGGGGAACTCGGAGCGGGAAGAGAAGAGCTCAGAGGGGGGAGAGAGGAGAGGGGAGAGAGGAGAGGGGCGCTCAGAAAGGGAAGAGAGGAGCTCGGAGCGGGAGAGGGGAGAGAGAAAAGGGGAGCTCGGTGGGGCAGAGAGGAGCTCGGAGGGGTGGGGGAGAAAGTCAGGAGCTGGGGGGTAGGTCAGGAACTCAGGGAGAGATGGTCAGGAGCTGTGGTGGGGGGGTGAGAAGGTCAGGAACTCGGAGAGGATGGAGAGAACAGTGGGGATGGGGGAAGATGTGATCTAGGCCTAAAGGGGGGGGTGGAATGTGAGCGAGAAGATGATTCAGATGAGAAAATGGATCACGTTCTCCCCCCTCTGGTAGACGTGGATCACGTTCTTCCAAACGGATGAATTAATTAATCCTTTCTCGCACATGGAGCAAGTGAACGGTCTCTCCCCAGTGTGAACTCGCTGGTGTGTCAGAAGGTTGGATACACACCAGGACCCCACACACACGGACCCCACACACCCGGAACCCACACACCCGGAACCCACACACATGGTCCCTTCATTCAAAATTAAGGAATTTTTATCACCTCCAGAAGGAAAAAGAACATAAAATTTCAAAGAATTAACTAATGCCACCAGGACGGCGTTGCACAGCAGGTAAGTGCTGTGCCAACAATTTCCATCCCCCCAGATTTATTTTGCTCCATTTGCATTGCAGCCATTTTCAGCGGGTTTTAACTCCAGTTACCGGTGACACTGGCAACTTTACCGGCTAAAACAAATTTATCCCCCAAAGTCTTTTATTTTACCAGCCAAAGACAACTATAATTACAATTGCAGAATACTATTAACAGAGGATCTTCACAAAGCTAACTACACTACCACATTCTGTAGTCTGGCAAGACTGGCTCAAATTATACATTGCAGGGTTGTCTACAGCAGGCAGGATCAAATTACACAATCCAGACAAACTGTTAGGTGTATCTTGTCCTCCAAGGGGATCAATCAGAAATCTGGTGTTGGGTGTGTCTTGCCCTCCAAGGGGACCAATCAGAAATCTGGGATTGCAAATAGACACAGCCTACTTTCATGCCACTCATTTAGTTGGATGTTGTGTCTTATGCGTTGTCATTAACATATAATTGTAACACTTGTTTATCTGCCCTTTCTATAAATATGGTACAATACGTTGCGGTAGACACCAGGTAAGAGGAGGAACCATACACCTTACAACATACTGCATTCATCAATCTACCCCTACAAAGCAGCAGCACAGGTACAACCACCCCAGTGGATTAAGAAGGAGATAGATAGATTTCTAGACACAAAAGGCATCAAGGGGTATGGAGAGAGAACGGGAATATTGTATTGAGATAAATATCAGCCATGATCGTGTTGAATGGCGGAGCAGGCTTGAAGGACCAAATGGCCTACTCCTGCTCCTATTTTTCTATGTTTATATGTAGATAGTAATGGGTTTGAGAAGAGTGTACTAGGTGATGCACAGAACATGGAGGTGGTACAGGAGGAATAGGAACCATCTGGCCAAAAGGTCAGTTCATGTCTATTCTCAGTTGCTGAAGGCAGGGATCCAGACCTCAGAGGACCTGCTTTGAAAAGGTTACTTCCTCAGCAGCCATTAAAGGGTGCACCTGGTGACTTTCAGCACATGGCAGCTAGACTGGAGCAGTCCACAGCCCGCGTATGTGGTGTGTGGTTGTATGGGATAGAAACTCTTTGGGCCAGCATGCAGCAGCTTCAAAGACCTCTGCAGCAGACCCTGCCTTCCCCCTGACCCAGTGCTGAGGTTTTAATGTCAGGCCGATCACCTCTCATGAATGCTCAGACAGGTCTTATTTCCCACTGTCTCCCCCTCCTTGACTAGCCTTGCAGATGACATAGAGACAGCCATTGTTAAGGGCTTGACTTAGCTCAGTACTGTCATTGGGTTTTCAGTCACGTAGTTCGGTAGGCATGTGGAGACGGTGCTCAGTGGCAGAGATAGGCTTTTACAGGTGACAGAAAGGCATGCTTGGAGGTGCTGCAGGTGTTGATATCACTGCAGGTAAAAGCACATTTTTTGAGGGCCATGGTGAAGATGTGGGGAGGATTCTTCATGCAAGAGCTCAATGGGATAATTACGATATGATTTTCGCAATCGGAGCCTGGTGAATGTATCTTGGGGCTATAAGCAGTTTGATTTCCAACACCTAAATATAGGTTTGCCAGTTTCTGCATTTATTGCATTCGACCAAGTCCAGATACACACAATGGGGGAAACATTTGTGGCTGCCATGAGAGTTACCAGTGTTACCTTATGTTAACGGCCAATGAAAATGGACGAAGCGCTACCGGGGAAAAATTTGTGCTGGGGCTAAAATGTTTTAGCCCAGCGCTAACTTACTGTGTAACGCCCTCCTGGCACTGGTGCAGGCCAGGCAGTCGAAGTTCCCATCCTGAAGCAGCATTCCAGCTTCTAACAGCTTCTGGAAGCGAGGCGATGGAATGCACTATGGATTGTGGGTAATTAAAAGGGCAATGAATTAAAACGGCAATGCCTTCAGAACTAATTAAAATTAAAATGAAGTGAAAAGATGCAGTTTTCAGCCCTTACTGCCTTTTGGAAAAAAAATAACATTAAAAAGGATTCCCAAATGGAAGTCCACAGCACTTAAAGCTGAATTCCCTTCCAAACCTCAAGAAATGGGAAAAGTGTTTCAGCACTAACACAAATGGCTCTCAGCAAGCCAGGGAAGTGTGCACCCAGGGTCTCACATGCAGCACTCCAGCTTTGTGCAGGGGGGTCAACACTGCCAGCAATGTTGCCCCCACCACCAGGCTCCAGTGAAAGAAGCTTCATGACCTCAGACCAGTGACAACTCCGACCCTTGTGCCTACCTCATTTCACACACCCAAGAAATCCAGCCTGCCCAGCCAGTGGTGGTGGGGGGAGAGGAAGAGGAAGAAGAGTAAGAAGAGGAGGAAGAGGAGGAAGAGAAGGAGAAAGAGGAAAAGAAGAAGCTTGGTCACTTGATTTGACACTCCCAGCCAGCATCTCCTCAAAGTCGAACTGCAAGGACATCTGCAGTGCTCCCTACTGAAAGTCAGCAGCCTTCCACCAGCCATGCTGCAGAAACTGGGGTAGCACTGCATGACATCAGTAGGATAGGCAAAGGCACACACATGACAGTCACTAAGGGAATGCTTAAGGGGGATGAGTTGATTTCTTGATTTCATATTGGATGGATGATGTATAAAGTTGGATTGGAAAGTTTGCTTTGTGGTGGATTTCATTTCAGCATTGAGGCCAAGAGGATGCTCTGATGGTCAGTAACAGAGAGAAGGTAATGTGTGGGACTAATGTTGAAAAGGGAATCGGGGTTGTGGTCACTGGTACCGCAGGCGAATGATTCCATCCGGATATCCTGGCCAGAAAGGCATTGTCTGGGTTGCATCCTTTCTTCTGCTTCCTCCTCTTCTGTTTCCTCCTCTTCTGCTTCTTCTTCTTCCGCTTCCTCCTCTTCCGCATCCTCCTCCTTCGCTTCCTCCTCTTCCACTTCCTCCTCTTCTGCGTCTTCCTCTTCTGTGTCTTCCTCTGCCCTCTGCAAGCAGATGCTGTAAATCTGAAATTAGAGCATAAAGTGCTAGAAATACACAACAGGTCAGGCAGCATCTTGACCTGAGACGTGAACTCTGTTTCGCTCTCCACGGATGCTGCCTCATCTGCTGACTATTGCCAGCATTTTCTGTCTTCTGAAAGGCCTTCCTTTACCATCCGAGGCCTTGCAAGCTTCCAGCAGCACATCCCACACACCTAAAGAAAACTTTAACATCTCTTGCAGCAAGCCACTACTTCAGTAAAATTAAGAAAAACTCAGTCCGAAAGCTTAAATGCAAACTTACCTGAAAGATGTGTGTGTCCCTTTGAGAGGTGCTGGCAGTGCCTCTGTGAGTAAGCTTGCACACTGGGTTTACATGACAAGCTTAGGACCCACTGCTGAACTCAGTACAAAGGACCAAGTCCGCCGTGGTGATGATAAGTCGGCATGCATGTCATTCGCTCTCTCATTTAAATCTGCAGGGTGAACCATCTTACCGGCAGCACTGCCAGGCCTGGGAAAATGGAGGACACCGCGGGACCCGACATCAGCTGGGTGAAAGAGCAGCAGTCGCCCTCTTTTCACCATTTTCTGACACCAACGAGTGGTGTAAAGCCCCAAATGTTTAGCCCTATGACTTTAAGCAGTAAACATATAGAGAAATATAGTCTTCGTTGTTCCTTTTCGAATCCAACTCTCTCTACAACTTTTTAAAGAAAAGCTTAGGATCTTTACAGTCTGTTTCTCAGGAATACTGTCAGTACTAATTAATGCTGGCATGGCAAATTTTTGTGAACAAAACCCTAGAAAGAAAGGCTGCGATTTTGCTGACCTCGGCGGGTCTGTGATGGGTGATGTCGGTGGCGGGTCCCGACCCCGCTGTGGGGTGGTGCCAACCTGGCACATCATGTGGCAGCCAGGGTGTACAGCATCAAATGAAGTAAATCTGGCCATAGTGCGGCCATCCCTGGCCTCCCAGGCAGCAATGTGGTCGGGTGCTGATGCCCACTGTCCTGCGCAGCATCAGTTGATTGCAGAGAAGTTTAGTGGTGCTGTTGTTGGTGCTGCAGGTGTGCCTGGTGCTGTTGGTGTTGGAGCTGATCGTGGTGGGATTCTGAGGACCAAGGTGAGAGAGTATAAAGGGCAACCATGCTGATGGAATAGATGGCAGATGAAATAAAGATGACAGAAGTGATCTGTCATGGTGAGAGAGGTAATGAGGTCAGACTGGATGGAGACTTGTGTAAAGACTTGCAGCATGGTGAATCTGTTGTGGAAATGCAGTGAGGAACAGCTTGTGGCTGAGGGAAGATATCTCTGTAAGGTGGGAGCTTTTACTTTACATTTGAAGCTCAGCGCTGACAGACCCGACATCGGGGAAAGACGTGTGGTGAAGGAATCACAGCAGGGTCCCGATCCGCTGGGGAAATAAACAATTTCCCACCTGGCCCACCAGCAATCACACCTGCTGATCCCCCAGAAAATCTCGGCTGAAATATTTCCTTCAAAACAACAGATGCTGACTATTTTTCCTCCTGTCTTCATTGTTCCATTTGTCATCTCAAAACTGTCTTGGTTATCTATTTCACAATGTGGCCATGAAAATGCACAAATTGTACATCCTGTAGTTTCAGCAAACACCTAAACCACAAAGTCAGCTAAATTGTACCCTGACACATTAAACCATAAAGCATTTTGGGAATTAACAACTTTTAACCATTTTATTAAGTAAAAAGAAGCCAAAAACTTTAATCATATGAGTTTAAACCAAATCCTATTCCTACATATGTATGTACACATAACTAGGGTATCTTACAGGGCTGAGAAAAGTGGGTCATCAGCACCATCCTCTGCCTCCTCGAGTAGGCAGTAGGCCCTCCTCCAGGTGCTCCAACTTCAATCGTCATTGGATAGCAAAAATATGAAGTGTGTTGTAAACCACAATAATATGTGATGCTTTTGCTGGCCTGTACTGTCTTGGTTATTGCTATACCTGCACTCTGCTGCAATCTGTGGCTGCCATAGAGAGATAATGATCCATTGCTGCAGCAGGTGTCTGGTCTCCTAGGATCCAACCGTGCACTTTTGTAATAGGTCTAAACAATGCAGGCACAGCAAATTGCCTTAAAATAAAATCATCATTACTTGCTGTCAGAGAAGTGGGCATTCACATGCATTATCCTGAGTAGATGTGCACACAGGATTTCTTCACTCCCTCCCTTCCTTCCTTCTCAATGCTTTGGGGGATCAGCCACTTGGAAAAATTCCCTCTTGCTCCTGCAGAAACGAATGAAGTTGCTTGCTCTTGTAAACAGTGCATCAGTCAGCTACTGAATGCACGTGTGAACTGAAGTTGCCAATGTCCTAACCACTAGCATGGAAAGAGCCACAGGCGAGAAAGTTCAAAGCTAATGTGAGCTTCACATTGACTGGCAGCATGCTGTCTGGCTTGAAGCATGTGGCACCACCTTCCTGGCGAACCTTAGCCTTCACATGCGGTGTTCCTTGATTAAAGAAAGACTTGCTTTATACAGTGCCTTTCACAATCTCATGATGTCCCTAAGCACTTTACAGTAAATGAAGTACTTTTGAAGTGTAGTCACTGTTGTAATGTCACAGCAAGCTCCCACAAACAGCAATAAGATAATGACCAGATAATCTGTTTTTAGTGATGTTGATTGAGGGATGAATATTGGCAAGGATACCGGGGAGAACTCCCTTGCTTTTCTTCAAAATAATGCCATGAGATCTTTTACATCCACTTGAGAGGGCAGGTTTTGCCTCAGTTTAATGTCTCATCTGAAAGATGGGACCTCTGACAGTGCAGAACTCCCTCAGTACTGCACTGGAGTGTCAGTGTAGATTAAGTGCTCAAGTCTCTGGAGTGGGACTCTGAACCCACAACCTTCTGACTCAGAGGTGAGAGTGCTACCAACTGAGCCACTGGCTGACACCTAAAGTTAAGTCCAGAGAATTCTGTCATGGGCAATGGATGTGGTTGGCATGTAGGTAGGTAGCAGCCCTCCTCCTGTAAACTGGTTTCTCAACATCCATGCATTCCTCCTCCTCTTCTTCCTCCAAATTACACACATAGGGCTGAATTTTGCCACCACTCAGATTGCGGGATTGGAGGTGGGTCCACTGTCAAAATAGCAAAGATTGACAGCGAGTAGGAAACCTGCTGTCAACCCACCTCCACGTGAGTCTCCCTGGTGTTGGGTCTGTCTGTACAGAACTGACCCAACACCAAGCGGCGAGGGAGACAATTTAGTTAATTAAATGACTTGTTAACAGCCAATTTAATGCTATTTTGAGCCTACCTTCCAATTTTACATGCTCCCCCATGGGTTACCCACTGCTCAGGGAACATGCCAGCTCACCCTGGCGTGAGTTGAGTCTGCTTTGATTTATCTGATAACCTGACAGCTGCAGAAGTGGTATAAAGGATACCGTGTTGCAGCTGTTCAGTTTCAGAGCTCAGGAACTGTTGGTTACTGCATTTTATAGAGACTTCTGTAGGTTGCAAGTGTTTAGAGCCAACTCTCTATCCTGCGGCACCTCATTGGAACAACCTCTCACCATTGACAGATCGCTTCTGTCATCTTAACTGCAGCTGCCATCTATTCCAGCAACATCGGTGCCCTTGAAAAAATCTCACCAAGGTCCTCTGAATCCCTCCATGCTCAGCCCCAACACCAACATCACCAGGCACACCAACATCACCGACAACAACACCAGCCTTCTCCGCCATCACCTGATGCTGCACAGGACACAGGGCATCATCCCCTGATAACATTGCTGCCCGGGAGGCCAGGACTGGCCTCACCATGGCCAGGTTTACTTCATTTGACGCTGTACACCTTGTGAAGGAATAAGCCATATAACCTCGTCAGAAAAATACACCATCTTATGAAATAATTCTGGCCTTATTAAAACAGGACAAACTGGGTTTGGAAATTTAGAAACCGAACGATGAAATAGCTGTGAAAGAATTCTGGCTATTGAGGTAAGACAGTTGTTGACCCTAAATAAATAACCTTATTGAAACAGAAGGTGAAGGTCTCCGACAGGCTTAAATTTTGGGAAAAAACAATGCTTCACCCTGGATAAGGTGTTCTAATTTACACTTCGTAAAGAAGCACGTAAGATAAGGAACATCTGCCCTCATAAAGATGACATAGTAAGGAACACCTGCCATCACACCACTTTTATATGGTAAACTTAGAACACCTAGAGATGAGACAGGAGTCTGGCTGAGGTGGCAGTAAGAGTTGCAGAGGTCAGCAGAAAAATAACTAGAGATAATTAGCTTGCATCAGCAGAAAACCTTAAAGGAAATAACACTGGAAAAAGGGTATAAATATTGAACTCTCAAATGGGATAACAGACTCGCTTTAATTGGGCAAAGTGATTCTCGGCTTCAGAGGCGGCTCTGTAGTCTCCAACTCTTTGTACCTCAGGGATCAAAGGTATTTGATATTGGTGGATATCCTGTAGAAAACATTTAAGAATTGTAAAACTGTAGCGAAGTTAAGATTTGAAAATAAGATTCTCTGTTAAAAAGATCGTATGTTTTCTCTTTTTGGAACTGTTAATGTTGCGATTGACTCACCAACTGTAAATTGCATGTCAGTTCTTTAATAAATCTATATATTTTTAGAATTATCTCACATAAGACTTCTGTATCAAAAACTCATGAACTCAATCTCTGTACACTCTTTGGTGGAGAGTTACAGAATTCTGGGGGAGTTTTGCAGAACCTCATAATATCAGGAAAGTTACAGTCTAGCTGAACTTATTAAGAGCACTATCTGGAGGACAGTAACATTCTCGGGTTGTTCCTTTCCTTTAGGGAGAGATAGTCCGGACCTTTAGACCCAATTAAGCGTCTTTAGAATTCATCCACCTCAAACTTTAGTTGAAAGTGAACGTCTGAGAAATACGCCTGATCCAGGGTGGCCCTAAAGAGGCTAGGACTAGTAATTATACCTTCAACCCTGGCTGCCAAATGATGTGGCAGGTTGACACCATCCCACACCAGCACCATAAAGCATCCCTATAATGTCCAAGCCATTCCTTTCACGCTCATCACAATACTGGGGGGGGGGGGGGGGGTTATCTCTCAACATTCACTGGAACTCACTAAGGCACTTCTCAAGGTGTGCACAGATCTGTCCAATAAGGTGAAGTGTTGAAAATATAGATTTCAATGTTTGACAGCACATTAACAGAAACTTCACATGAACATTGGCTAAACCTCTCAAGTGCCTATCCTTGTGTGTTGTTAGTTGGTATGCTTGCAATAGGATGAGGGTGTGTGTGAGGGGTGGCTAGTGAGATGGGGAAGTGAAAATTTAGGCAGAGAGGGATGGGTGGAGGTGCAAGGAAAGTTGTTGTAAGGATGTGCAGGAGGAGGGTAGGGAAGGCAGTGGAATGGTTATGTGATTTGTGGCACAGCAGGATGAGGTTAAGTGTGGCTTTGCAGTAACGTTTCATGATCTACTGAGTCTGGTCCTTCTGACGACATCCCTGCTTGTGTCCTCCTGTGCAGTGTGCAACCAGGCTGCGTTGATCTCCTGGGGAGGTCTCTTCCACCCATGAGAAGGGAAGAGAATCTCCCTGTGTGCATAAGCATATGGAGGGAGTCATGGGTGAGCCTGGGTGCAGCCATGCACCTTTGTGCAGCGCTCATCAGTGTTTGCAGCACTTCAATGCTGTAGAACACTGACAGCACAACTGTCAAAATCAATGTGGCCGTGGTCCCTTTAAGGAAACCGGCTGATGAATGACATCATCAGACCTGCTTCCTGTTAATTGGCTGGGAACCCCGCAGGGCGGGCTTAACAAGGCCAATCTATGAAAAATCATTTTCAGAGAGTGGCTGCAGGCGGGAGCAGGACCGGAACCCACCAACCAGCTCTCCCGCCGCCATCCCGCTTCCACAGGTAAAATCCCACCCATAAAGTTGGATTCCTATTGGGCAACAATTGGCCCAAGACATAAGGGATTAGCAAAATTGGAGAATTTCAGTAGAAAGCCCCTTTGCCCACAGAGTTTTCCACAGTGTAGCAAAGTCAAATAATTCTACAGAAAAAGTGACAAATAGTAATCTGAAATCACACCTATACATTGCTGGCTGTCATCTTAGCTGCGGATAATTAATTTACATGGGTGAAATAAAGAACTGTGGTACTTTCAGTATTCGCCCTGAAAAGTGTCTCAATAATGATACTCTTGCCTATTTCTGGTGGAAGTTTCTGTTGCACCCAAATGTAACCCAGAAATGCATGCAAGCCAAAAATTGGGCAAAGACCCAGTAAATGGGCACTGTGCCCTATTTTCTAGTCCATCCTATCCTATCTGCACTAGTTTATGCAGCATTGCAGAGACAAAAATCAGTCCAATATTTCTAAAGCTGTCAGTATGGAACTGATTTTAAGTGCAGCATTTCCTTTAACACTGTATAATATATGGTCATTTAAAGACTGATATAATTCAACCAATGTTATTGTAATAAAAATTGTTAATTTAAGAATCTTCTACTATATGCTTGACAAGGTGCGTTCATTGAAATATGTTTGTCATACAACTTCATCAGAATGTATCAAATCTGTAAAATCCTAAAAAGAGTCTTATGGACTCAAATATGATGGAGGCTTGCTAGAACAAAATTGTACAATTGGTTGTTACAAACCCAGTTCAAGACCTTGAAATTACTGGGAATTTTTGATGCTAAACAATTCAGTTACAGTGCCCCTATCAGAATAATTACTGGACTCTCATTTTACCATCCCCTTCAATTTCATTGACTCATCTCAGTTGCTTGTTAACATGAGTTCACATTGACATTGAAGCAGACAATGACATGATAACAAAATAATTACAGTGGTATTTAACCCTGAATGGTGAATGTTTGAGGTGAGAGATTTACCTTTTAATAATGACAACATCTCAAATTATGATCTCATCTAATATTCGTCAAAAAGTTATGCTTAAGCGACCATTAAGAAATTGCAAAAGCATTACACTTCCAAAAAACGTTTTAGCCTCTTTGAAGACTAGAAATGTATTTTAAATACAGGTCAGACTTTCTAGAGACTGCATGGGAGGGGAGAAAAATGGCAGGCCAAAAGCAAGCTCAATGTAGAGACAGTAAATGGAGTCTGTGGGCTAGTGGCAGAGTGGCACAGGATCTGTTTGACTGCTGGTAAAGTGAAGGTGCGGCTGCATATGGTGGGTGCAAGGAGGGCTCCCCTGTTTAATACACCAGCGTGCCCCACCCCCCCTCAAAAGATGGCTGCATATACAGACACCCCATTCCCAGACAGAATGGAAATGATTGGGTAATTCCCCCCATCAATCACACCTGGGGACCACAGTTCTGTAAGTGACCAGGATTAATTTTATGCAAATCATTTGAATGTAACTATCCTCCACTCAATAATTAATTTGTATTATGCAACTATCCTCCATTGTGCTGGAGAAATCACCCTGATTTTATCAGGAGAAATTGTTGTAGTTTTGGTCATGAGTTCTGTTTGCTGTAGTTCATAAAGACTCTTTTTAAATAGACTCTGTAGACCGTTTGCTGTAATGCACTGTTTAAATAGACTCTCTTTGCTGAGTAAATAGACTTTGTTTGCTGTGAGTTCTGGCCTGCTTCCAACACATTGACTGACACAGTGGAACTCATTGACTGACACAGTGGAACTCATTGACTGACACAGTGGAACTCATTGACTGACACAGTGGAACTCATTGACTCACACAGTGGAACACATTGACTGACACAGTGGAACTCATTGGCTGACACAGTGGCGTCAACAGACACACTGCCAGAAGAAAGCAGTGTATCATACGTCACAGCAGGTGGTGGCCAGAGTCAATGCTATGTACAGTAACTGCAAGACAAGGGATCAAATGCAGGAGAAGGCAACATACTTTATGGAATCTGACATGGATGCAGTTATCACCAAGAGCAAACACTAAACAGTGAGGTATTGAATAATCGCAAAAAGGAACTGTAGTATGGAGCCAGTTCATGAACAGTTAAATAGACCAACCAGGCAGTTGAAATCTTTTGAAAGCTTCCTTGCAGAACTTGGAATGAAACAAATGTATTTTAATGATAGATGATAGTCTGATTGCGTAATGAATCAATAGGATACAGCCTGTTCAGGTTTTATGTAGGCATATTCCTATGTAGCATTTTTAACACGGCTTTTTTTTAAAAGAATGCACAACTTCCATTTTGAGTTTTGTATTTTTAAAATAATCTTATTTTAAATTAAGCAATACAGTGAATAAATGAAGCAAAAAATGGACAAAATACTCAATTTTTGTCACCATGGAGAGATATGGTTTGGCGTTATTGAAAAACATATGTGCTGACATTTGTGAATAATGTTGCCAAGGGGCAGCAGGTAGAACATGGTTCTGGTTATGGAATATGGTTACGTTGCAGGCTGTTTAAGAACATTTACTAACAGTCCCGCCCAATATCTTTATCTTTCACTATTCCAACACTCTCCTGCTGGTCTCCCCTCTTGCACCCTCTGTAACTTTGAGCTCATCCAAAACTCTGCTGCCCGTGTCCTAACTCGCACCAAGTCTCGTTCACCCATCATCCCTGTGCTCGCTGACATATATTGGCTCCCGGTCCGGCAATGCCTCGATTTTAAAATTCTCATCCTGGTTTTCAATTCTCTCCAAGGCCTCACCCCTCCCTATCTCTTTAACCTCCTCCAGCCCTAAAACCCTCCAAGACCTCTGCGCTCCTCCATTTCTGGCCTCTTCCGCATCCCCGATTTTCATCGCTCCACCATTGGCAGCCGTGCCTTCAACTGCCTAGGCCCTATCCTCTGGGATTACCTCGCAAAACCTCTCCACCTCTCTACCTCTCTCTCCTCCTTTAAGATGTTCCTTAAAACCCACCTCTTTGACCAAGCTTTTAATCACCTATCCTAGTCTCTCTCCTTATGTGGTTCGGTGTCAAATTTTTATGTTAGCACTCCTGTGAAGCTCCTTGGGACATTTTACTATGTTAAAAGCGCTATATAAATTCAAGATGTTGTTGTTGTACGTGAAAACAGTTTGGTATTCCATGCACATGAAATAACAAGCGTGCTATTCTGGTTCCTGTACACAGTGTAAGTTCCTTTCAAGAATATAATTCTATCCAAGCCCCAAACTGGATTCCAATTTGCTGGGTTCTTGTTCTCAGATTTCAATTACAGTACTCACAGCGGGAATGTAAAAAGGAATCCAAGAACAAAGTGACAGACACCATGGCACAGGCGTACAGTCCAAAAATCCACAAAGGTTGGCTATTGTCTAGGAGTAGGAGCTCAGCTCATTCACTAATTTTATGCTAGATTGCCATCCCGTTTCTTGATATGAAGAAAGCACCCATTGTTTGTGTCGTGTCGCAATGGCTACAAAAAAGCATGGGTCCATTTTCTAAAAAAATGTCGAGCAACACTGAAAACATAATATCGAAGCTAAATTTGAGATGTTGCTCCTGGTGGCTCCTAGTAAGTAACAGCATGGAGGGAGAAGGGGAAAAAACACATCCGCAATACATAGTTACATAAAACATAATGAAGCAGTCCATGCCCACATGCAACAAGATGTCGTCAGTGCTTATTTACATTGATTGGACTAATAGAAACAGCTACCAACCAAAAATTAAACAAAAATACATGACACAAATGCAATATCGACCTATACATTCCGTTTTTTTTCCTTCCATTCACAGTTTTCAATCCAACTGAGGCCTGAAAATCTGACTATTCAAGCTGCTCAAGATTAATGCTGAAAAAAATTTAGTTCTTGACATTCTTTCCACATTGTGGAAACATTTCAGGGTAGATTTTAACCTCCCTCCCTCACCTGACAGGAATGGTTCGCGGGGGATGTTAAAAATCGGCCAAGTCCTGAGGCGGCACCGTTTCCACCCGTGAGCACTTTTACCTTTGCCACATTTGAATTCGGCCAAGATTCCAGCTGCAAGCAGTCAGGGGCCTAATTTAAATTTAAAAGTCGCAGCCTGATGCGGTCATTGGAGTCCCAATGTGATTTTAACCAAGACTCTGGGGAAGGCCCTCGCGGTGTCAAACCTGCCAGAGAAACCTGGCAGGATGCAGCAGAGTGGCCAGAAGAGGTCAAGTAAGTGATCCTTGGGCCTCCCCTGCCTCAGCCCTCCCTAAACTGGCATCTTTTTGGAACCACCACCCAAGCACTTAATTTATGCCAGGGACCATTTCCTTGGGTCCACAGTGGAGTCCGCCACACGCCAAAGATCCCACTCCCGCCCACCAGTCTTGGCGCCGTTCCCGCCGGCTTTAGACAGGAGACCAATTTCAAATATTAAAATGAGACCCAGAGGTCAAAATCAGCCAGGCCTCGTGAGCTTTTAGTCTTCCAGGTGCGCCCCACCGCCCCCTCCATTTTGGTCTCTCCAAGCACCGATCTCGCCCTGAGTTAAAACGGACCCTACTGAATCAGCAGAGTTAACACACTACAGAACGTGGAAGCTTACCTATCACTAGACCACCTCAGGGAACATGGGCACAAACCTTTCTTCTTGGCCACTAAGCATTAATCATGAAATAATGGTTTTCTTTTAAGCAGATATTTATCTTAATTAGAAGTTAGCAAGGTTAGCCCCCAGTGTGTGTGCTGGGTGGGAAGGTTGGTGAGAGATGGGCAAGGGGCAGTTGGGTTTGCTACCCGTAAGGAGCCAGCAATGGGTGGGCTCGACATTCTCTTTGGAGAATGACAAGAGAGGCACAGAGGGAAGCTGTGGCTTATCCAGGAGGGACTCAAGCCTGGGATGGTGGAAAGAGAGTAGAAAGTTTGTGGAATAGTGAAAGGGTGAGCAAAGTACCCAAGAGGGGAGAAATGAAAGGAGGCATGGCTTGGTAACAGGATGGGGATGAGACAGGAGGGAAGAACTTTAGTGGAGTAAAGAAAGAGAAAGAAAAAGGGAGATATAAGTAATGGGCTCGGTCAAAAATACACACACAAATGAACACAGAGAAACCCAGAGTGCAAAGGTGTCCCAAAGATTAGGATAGATATCTCCTGGTTGTAAATGGAGCATAGGGAGGAGAGAATAAGAGAGAGACCAAAGCTAAAGTCAGAGGCCCCACGGTGGGATGAAGTGGACTTGTAGATAGGGTGTGAGGGTCAGCTCAAAGCACCAACAAACTAATGTCTAGGTTCAGAGATGTGTGTGGAAGGCGAGTGAGGCCAGGAGCTGTTTCAGGAGCAGAGTATCAGTTGGCACAGTGCCAGTGCTAGAAAAAGGAGAGCCGACGAGGCATGGAGAATGTAAAATCTATCTTAGGGACTGAATGTGTTTTTCCAAAAATGGAAAGGTAACAGAAGATCTTCAAATGAGATATGGGTAGATTGTAAATTGTTGTGGATATGTTTAGAAAATTATCTTCCATTGAATCAAGATATTAACAATGCAATCTCTCTTCTGTAAAACAAGTCAAGAATTTGAGTGGGAGAGCGAGTGGCTGCATCAATCGTATATGAGATAGTGAAATACTAGCAACACGTCAGTACTCGTCAGGAGACCTGCAATAGATGTGCATGTGGCAAAGCTTTATTCATTTTAACAGCCAAAGCAGACAGGGAAAAAAGTGTAAAACTTTTGTTCAAATGCAAAATTCATAATTGCAATGAAATATTTCATTGTGTCTTCTACAAATCCACAATGTTGTATATTTTTTGTTCGCCTCATGTCTGCTGGCCTTATTAAAGTTGATATGAGATTGTCTCCTGCACTGAATGGTAAGAGTCATGTTCCTTGCTTTAGATAACACATTTCCGTCTATGGAAGTCCTGTTTCAAAATACTGTTTTGAGATGAGGCCAGATCATGGATATTTGTTTACGACGTAAGGTATGCAGATACATTAAAAATTGGAGCTTATGAGACAGTTTAAATGAATTACAGCTGATGAAATCTGCAGGAAAAATAAATTGATGGAGGCAAAGTGGAAAGGAAAATGTCAGCCTGCACATACAGGCCATCAATGCATTTTCAAGAAAAGGTCCATGCTCCGAGAAATAAAATTGCAATCAGAGTCATGGGAACTTATTAACTCTAGCAACGCACACTTTACTCCCCGAGGCAGATAAACACATGGGATAAACACACACAGTCACACACGGTCAGAATATCTAGATGTGTAGTGGCAAGGCCCAAGGGTGTAACAATGAGACACCCTTGAATATGGACTGAATACCATAAAGTTTCGAATGTGTCCTTAAGTGCACTTCTGCAATCCTCCAAAATGCGCACTAATTGGCACATTAGTGAGACAAGGCCATATACAAATTGTTAAGCTGCTTTTTTCTTCAGTCAGTAAGTGAACGTAGAGAGCAACAGTTATAACAAATCTCACCTTACTTCAATTTAACTCCAGTCCCTTTTTCTAATAAAGAATTTCACAAACAAAACTACCTCTAATTGTGGTGTTTAAGATCATTAAAGGAGTTGATAAGGTAGATAGAGAGAAACTATTTCCTCTGGTGGGCAAGTCCAGAACAAGGGGGCATAACCTAAAAATTTGAGCTGGGCCATTCAGGGATGATGTCAGGAAACACTTCTTCACACAAAGGATTGTGGGAATCTGGAACTCTCTACCCTAAAAAGATGTTGAGGCTGGGGGTCAATTGAAAATTTCAAAACTATGATTGATAGATTTTTGTTTGGCGAGGGTATTAAGGGTTAGGGAACTAAGGCAAGTAGATGGACATAAGATATAGATCAGCCAGGATCTCATTGAATGGCGGAGCAGGTTTGCTTGAGGGGCTGCATGGTCTACTCCTGTTCCTAATGGGGGAATTTTTCAGGGGATTAGCGGGTGCATTTGGTGGTGGGTTGGGTGGGAAATATTATTTTTTGACAGCGAGTCGGGACCCCGCTGTCAACCCATTGCCACGTGCCTTTCCCAGATGTTGGCTCTGTCAGTGCTGAACAGACCCAACATGCAGCGGCGGGGGAGACAATTCAGGTCATTATGACCTTGTTAACAGCCCATTAATAAGTATTTTGAGCTCACCTTTATATTTTATGCAGTCACCCATGGGGTCCACGCTGCTCAGGGATCATGTCAGGTAAGCAGGTCAGGAGTTGAATGACTATGGAATCATCTCACTACTTGACAGCTGCAAATGTGCTATAAAAGTTCCCATCTCCAAGCTCAGAAGCTGTTGTTTACTGCATTTGGAAGACAGATTGTTATGCAGGTTGCAAGTGTTTGGAGTAAACACTCTATCCAGTGTCACCTCATTGGAACAACCTCTCTCACCACTGACAGATCACTTCTGTCATCTCAAGTTCACCTGCCATCTATTACATCAGCATCAGTGCCCCTGAAACTATCTCACCTTGGTCCTCAGAATCCCACCACCATCAGCACCAGGCACACAAGCAGCACCAACAACAACACCAACCTTCTCCGCAATCAACTGATGCTGCACAGGACAGAGGGCATCAGCACCCAAGCACATTGCTGCCCGGGATGCCGGGGGGGGATGGCCTCACCATGGCCAGATTTACTTCACTTGACGCTGTACACCCTGGCTGTCACATGATGTGCCAGGTTGGCACCACCCCACACCAACACCATAAAACATCCCTACAATGCCCAAGCCATTCCTTTCACACAAATCACCATTGCAGGGGGTACTGTTATGTCTCATCATTCACTGCAACTCACTAAGCCAAAGGTGCACACAGATCTGTCCAAGAACGCAAAGTGTTCAAAATAAAGGTTTCAATGTTTGACACCACATTAACAGAAACTTTACATGAACATTGGATAAAACACCCAAGTGCCTACCCTTGTGTGTTGTTAGTTGGTATGATTGCACTAGGATGAGGTTGAGTGTGAGTGGTGGCTAGTGAGATGGGGAAGTGATAATGTAGATAGAGAGGGATGGGTGAAGGTGCAAGGTAAGTTGGTGTGAGTAAAGATGTGCAGGAGCAGGGTAGGGAAGGCAGAGTGATGGGGATGTGATGAGTGACACAGCAGGATGAGGTTGAGTGTGGCTTTGCAGTAACATTTCGTGATCTACTGAGATCATTGAAAGGTTTGTGCCACTGCAGCCTGGTCCTCCTGACGACATCCCTGCTTGTGTCCTCCTGTGCAATGTGCAGCCAGGCTGTGTTGGTCTCCTGGAGAGGTCTCTTCCTCCCATCGGAAGGGAAGAGGACCTCCCTGCGTGCTGTGACTCCCACCATAAGCATATGGAGGGGATCATGGGAGAGCCTGGGTGCAGCCGTGCACCTCTGTGCAGTGCCTGTCAGTGTTTGCAGCATCTCAATGCTGTAGAACACTGACAGCACAACTGTCAAAATCAATTTGCGCACGGTCCCTTTAAGGAAACCAGCTGATGACGCATCATCAAATGATGTCATCAGACCCACTTCCTTCAAATGGCTGGCATACACGCTGGGTGGGCTTAATAAACCCAATCAAGGGAAAATAATTTTGGACAGCGAGCTGGAGCCAGCAGCGAGGCTGGGACCCGCCACCAACACCGCCTGCCATGGACCCACCAAGGTAGGGGAAATTGCAATCTATGTTTCTACACCACAAAGTCCCTTTAGTGGGCTAGGTAACATTTCCTTTTGGTCAGTCCTCTAACTAAACCAGACCAAGGCTTGCTCTGAGTCTAGTCAATGCTCTGCTTAAAGTAGACTGGCCTCGGCCCTACCACCCTCTCCCAGTAACACTTAACAACTGACCTCGGCCATGTGTTCATATGTTTCCTTTTCCAGACCCTGGAGAAGGAGTATGGCAGTTTGATCCCAGATGCTCTCCTTGTTCAGGGATTGGGCAGAAGAGCTGCCAGTTGAGCCAGCTACCATCCCCCTGGGTGTGGGTTGCTTGAAACTAACTGCTGCTGTTTTCGGAATTGATAGTGTTATCCCACCACAAGGAAACTAGATGGTTCAGGAAAAAGGCTTAGCAAGCCTCCTCCCCACCATTTTAGACCAGAAGTGAGGCAACATTCCAACATCAGGTCCGTCTGGCTCGACTACACATCTCTTCCCTGCTCCAGCTCTGACTGCAAGCTGCATTTTAAACCTTTGTGGACTCATTTAAACTTAAATATAACACTTCAACATTAATGGTATCCAAATCCTTCCATGGTAAAATGGCTTAAAATGTGGATAAACATATCTTTATTGGAAAGTCCCTAAAATCCTCCATGTTAGTGTTCTATCTGTGGATTAAAGTGAGGGCTGGAGAATAAAGAACTAATATAAATTCAAAGTGTTTCACACCTTCCTTCCATTCTACCTAAAATGAACCTGATGTTAAAAGAAGTGGCGAACCACACACCAAGAGGGGTCAAGGACATCGTCGGAGGAGGAAATGTGGAAAAGGTTAAAAAAAAGGACTACATCCCAATCTATTTTAGTCTGTATAGATTTTACTGGTTTATTTGGTCAAAGTCTTCTTAACGCATTGTCCAAGGCTGGCAAATATTAAAGTCACCACCACAGTGGCAAAAGTTCTACTGCGAACAACTTTGAGTGACAGTCCAGCGCTGGCGGGATGGTCAATGGACAATGTTGGCCTGTAAAACAGGCAGCCGATTCCCGATCGCCCGTATTGCGCTACCACACAAGACCAATTCCTCCCCAACGATTCCAGTTCCTGGACTGTTCAAGGGGCATCCTCCAATACTCAGTAGCAAAAGTTTCTCACATCATTCTAGTATGCTGCATTCTTCACAATCTGGCTGCCGAGAAAGGCATACAACTGAAGGGTCGGCAGGAGGATCCCACAGAGCAACATCACATGATCTGGTCATTTACCTTATTGCTGTTTGTGGGACCTTGCTGTGTGAAAATTGGCTGCCGAGTTTCCCTGCAATAGTGGCTACATTTTATTGATCTGGAAGTCATGAAGGGCATTACATAAGTGCACGTTCTTTCTTTCTCTGTAAACATGAACCCCTGACGAGCCAGCTTCAGGCTGTGACCGTTCTGCCACTGCATAGATGGCCTGACCTTGGCTGCTTTTTGGCTCCTGGGCAAACAGCACCAGCATCATTTCTGGCCAGCGCCTGCTGTGAGCCTCGATGTCACTGTGCTCCCAATCCGCAGGCGAGCAGACACGATGACAGCAATGACACAGTGGAAGCCTGTCCCAATGTCATGCCTCATTGGGACACGTCACATCATTGTGGGCATGCTGTAGGATAGGGTGTATTTGTATGATTTAGTAAACATTTTTGTATCTATCTTATATATATAAATCGGTCGATCTGTCTGTCTGTCTGTCATTCTGTCATTCTGTCATTCTGTCTGTCATTCTGTCTGTCATCGCGTGTGCGTCTGTCGGGCTATGCGCTCGAAAGTTACAGGGTGTACCTACGCGTGCGTTACCTCCAAAGAAAGCTTACGCTTCCGAGACGGTTTTAAGCGTATTTACGTTTCGGCCGGGCTAAAATCGCGCCCGCGGTATCCCAAAAACCTTCAATGTTCCGCTCATTAGCATCTCATTATCCGCTCATTAGCGACAGAGTGACCTCAAGGTCGACCAATCATACGGCGGCTTGCTGCCGCGTGCAGCCGGGCCTTCCTACGGTCGAGTGACGGGACGATTGACCAATCCAACGCTTTGGTGACCTGACGGTCGACCAATCGGTGCGTGTGTGGGCGGGCCTTATTGTTCTGAACCGAGCTGAGTCGCCGCCATCTTGCTTCCATTCTTTTTCCTGCTTTCTGCGTCTTTCTTTTCAAATATACATTTCCAGCAAAATAAAATTGAATTTATTAAATTGTTTTAAAAAAAACTTCATTCATTTGTAAATATTTTTTCTAACCTCAACATTCTTTTTGCTACCTCTCCCCGTTTTTTTGTTAGGCCCTGAAAGCCTGGGCCTTTCTTGCCCAGCCAGGCCCGAGCTAGGGCTTCTGCTAAGTTCCTCACCCCCCCCCCCCAGCCACGCGTCACGTTACCCGGGGCAACGGCGTCAGCCACGAGGGTCAGGGTGCGCGCGCAGCAGGAGCAGGTGAGACGCGGCGTCTCTGTTCCGCGCTCGGCTCGGGCGGGGGGGGCGGGGCTCGGCCGCCGGCCGTCTCTCAGAGCCGCAATCGGGCTCGGCCGGGGGGGGGGAGGCGGGGCTCGGCCTCCGGCCGTCTCTCAGAGCCGCAATCGGGCTCGGCCGCCGGCCGTCTCTCAGAGCCGCAATCGGGCTCGGCCGGGGGTGGGGGGCGGGGCTCGGCCGCCGACCATCTCTCAGAGCCGCAATCGGGCTGGGGCGGGGCTCGGCCGCCGGCCGTCTCTCAGAGCCGCAATCGAGCTCGGCCGGGGGGGGGGCGGGGCTCGGCCGCCTGCCGTCTCTCAGAGCCGCAATCGGGCTCGGCCGGGGGGGGGACGGGGCTCGGCCGCCTGCCGTCTCTCAGAGCCGCAACCGGGCTCGGCGGGGGGGGGCGGGGCTCGGAGAGCGGGGCTCTCGGCCGAGGGGGCGGGGCTCGGAGTGCGGGGCTCTCGGCCTGGGCCCCCCCGCCCCTTCACCCCCCCGCCCCCCCTTCCCCTTCCCGCCCCCCCGCCGTCCCCCCCTTCCCCCTACCCCTTCCCGTCACCCCCTTCTCCCCCGTCTCCCCCCCGCCACTTCCCCCCTCCCTTCCCCCCTGCCCCTTCCCCCCTGCCCCTTCCCCCTCCCTTCCCCCCTGCCCCTTCCCCTCCGCCCTTCCCCACCTCCCTTCCGCCCTCCTTCCCCCGCCCCTTCCCCCCCCTCCCTTTCCCCCCTCCCTTCCCTTCCCCCCCTCCTTTCCCCCTCCCTTCCCTTCCCCCCCTTCCCCCCGCCCCTTCCCCCGCCCTCCCTTCCCCCCCGCTCTCTTCCCCCCCCACCCCGCTCTCTCTCTTCCCCCAGTCGCTCTCTCTCTTCCCCCAGTCGCTCTCTCTCTTCCCCCAGTCGCTCTCTCTCTGCCCCCCAGTCGCTCTCTCTCTTCCCCCCAGTCACGCTCTCTCTCTCTCCCCCCCCCCAGTTGCTCTCTCTCTCTCTCTTCCAACAACAACATGCCCTCGAAAAAGCCTCGGCACCGCCAGGCACTTCAGCTAGTCTATATATATAAATCGGTACTTCTGTCATTCTGTCTGTCATTCTGTCATTCTGTCATTCTGTCTATCTGTCTATCTGTCTATCTGTCCATTCTGTCTGTCATCGCCTGTGCGTCTGGCGGGCTATGCGCTCGAAAGTTACAGGGCGTACCTACGCGCGCATTACCTCCAAAGAAAGCATACGCTTCCGAGACGGTTTTAAGCGTATTTATGTTTCGGCCTGGCTAAAATCTCGCCCGCGGTATTCCAAAAACCTTCAACATTCCGCTCATTAGCATCAAATTATCCGCTCATTAGCGACAGAGTGACCTCGAGGTCGACCAATCGTACGGCGGCTTGCTGCCGCGTGCGGCCGGGCCCTCTACGGTCGAGTGACGGGACGATTGACCAATCCTACGCTTTGGTGACCTGACGGTCGACCAATCGGTGCGTGTGTGGGCGGGCCTTATCGTTCTGAACCGAGGTGAGTAGCCGCCATCTTGCTTCCATTCTTTTTCCTGCTTTCTGCGTCTTTCTTTTCAAATATACATTTCCAGCAAAATAAATTTCAATTTATTAAATTCTTTTAAAATAAATCACTCATTTGCAAATATTTTATCTAACCTCTGAACATTCTTTTTCCTACCTTTGCCCGTTTTTTTCTTAGGCCTGAAAGCCTGGGCCTTTCTTGCCCAGCCAGGCCCGAGCTAGGTAACTGGGCTGCTGCTAAGCTCCTCACCGCCCCCCCCCCGTGTCACGTTACGCAGGGCAACGGCGTCAGCCACGAGGGTCAGGGTGCGCGCGCAGCAGGAGCAGGTGAGACGCGGCGTCTCAGTTCCGCGCTCGGCGGGCGGGGCTCGGCCGTCGGCCGTCTCTCAGAGGCGCAATCGGGCTCGGCGGGGGGGGGGCGGGGCTCGGCCACCGGCCGTCTCTCAGAGCCACAATCGGCCTCGGCCGGGGGGGGTTTGGCTCGGCCGCCGGCCGTCTCTCACAGCCGCAATAGGGCTCGGCCGGGGGGGGGGGCGGGGCTCGGCCGCCAGCCGTCTCTCAGAGCAGCAATCGGGCTCGGCCGGGGTCGGCGGGGCTCGGAGAGCGGGGCTCTCGGCCGGGGGGGGCGGGGCTCAGAAAGCGGGGCTCTCGGCCTGGGCCCCCCCCGCCCCTGCCCCACCCGCCCCCCTTCCGCCCCCCCCTCCTGCCCCTGCCCCCCCCTTCCCCTTCCCGCCCCCCCCTTTCCCCCGCCGCCCCCCCTTCCCCCCCGCCCCCCTTCCACTTCCCGCCCCCACTTCTCCCCCCGCCCCTTCCCCCCCCACCCCCCCTTCCCCCCTCCCTTCCCCCCCGCCCCTTCCCCCCTCCCTTCCCCCCTTCCCCCATGCCCCTTTCCCCCCCTCCCTTCCCTTCCCCCCCGCCCTCCCTTCCCCCCGCTCTCTTCCCCCACCTGCTCTCTCTCTTCCCCCAGTCGCTCTCTCTCTTCCCCCCAGTCATTCTCTCTCTACCCCCCAGTCGCTATCTCTCTATCCCCCAGTCGCTCTCTCTCTTCCCCCCCAGTCGCGCTCTCTCTCTCTCTCCCCCCCGCACCCCCCCCAGTCGCTCTCTCTCTCTCTCTTCCAACAACAACATGCCCTCGAAAAGCCTCGGCACCGCCGGGCACTTCAGCTAGTCTATATATATAAATCGGTACATCTGTCTGTCATTCTGTCATTCTGTCTGTCATTCTGTCTTTCTGTCTGTCATCGCGTCTGCGTCTGGCGGGCTATGCGCTCGAAAGTTACAGGGCGTACCTACGCGCGCGTTACCTCCAAAGAAAGCTTACGCTTCCGAGACGGTATTAAGCGTATTTACGTTTCGGCCGGGCTAAAATCGCGCCCGCGGTATCCAAAAACCTTCAACGTTCCACTCATTAGCATCTCATTATCTGCTCATTAGTGACAGAGTGACCTCGAGGTCGACCAATCGTACGGCGGCTTGCTGCCGCGTGCGGCCGGGCCCTCCTACGGTCGAGTGACGGGACGATTGACCAATCCTACGCTTTGGTGACCTGACGGTCGACCAATCGGTGCGTGTGTGGCCGTTCCTTATCGTTCTGAACCGAGGTGAGTAGCCGCCATCTTGCTTCCATTCTTTTTCCTGCTTTCTGCGTCTTTCTTTTCAAATATACATTTCCAGCAAAATAAAATTCAATTTATTAAATTCTTTTAAAATAAATCACTCATTTGTAAATATTTTTATCTAACCTGAACATTCTTTTTCCTACCTTTGCCCGTTTTTTTCTTAGGCCTGAAAGCCTGGACCTTTCTTGCCCAGCCAGGCCCGAGCTAGGTAACTGAGCTGCTGCTAAGCTCCTCACCCCCCCCGCCCCCGCTGTCACGCTACCCGGGGCAACGGCGTCAGCCACGAGGGTCAGGGTGCGCGCGCAGCAGGAGCAGGTGAGACGCGGCGGTCTCTGTTCCGCGCTCGGTGGGTGGGGGGCGGGGCTCGGCCGCGGGCCGTCTCTCAGAGCCGCAATCGGGCTCGGCGGGGGGGGGCGGGCTCGGCCGCCGGCCGTCTCTCAGAGCCGCAATCTGGCTCGGCCGGGGGGGCGGGGCTCGGCCACCGGCCGTCTCTCAGAGCCGCAATCGGGCTCGGCCAGGGGGGGGCTGTGGGGCTCGGAGAGCGGGGCTCTCGGCCGGGGGGGGCGGGGCTCGGAGAGCGAGGCTCTCGGCCTGTGCCCCCCCCGCCCCTTCCCCCCCCGCCCCCTCCCTCGGCTCGGGCGGGGCTCTCGAGAGTGCGGATCGGGTTACCCTGGCAACAGGAGTGCAGCCTGCTGGGGCTTGGAGAGCGGGGCTCTCGGGAGTGCGGAGTGGCTCAAAGAGCGGGGCTCTCGGGAGTGGCGGGGCGCGGGGCGGGCGGCTGCGGCTTCCAGAGCGGGGCTCTCGGGAGTGCGGGGCGGGGCGGCTGCGGCTTCGGCTTCGAGAGCGGGGCTCTCGGGAGTGCGGGGCGGGGCGGTGCGGCAGGGTTACCCCGACAACCGGGCATGGCCGTGGCCGTCTCTCAGCCTCAAGCCCTCCCTTCCTCCCTCCCCCTTCCCTTCCTCCCCCCCGCCCCCTCCCTTCCCCCCTCCCCCCACCCTCCCTTCCCCCCTCCCCCCGCCCTCCCTTCCCCCCTCCCCCACCGCCCTCCTTCCCCCCGCCCTCCCTTCCCCCCTCCCTTCCGCCCGCCCTTCCCCCGCCCGCCCTTCCCCCCCCGCCCGCCCTTCCCGCCCGCCCTTCCCCTCCACCCCCCCGCCCTCCCTTCCCCCCCTCCCTTCCCCCCCTCCCTTCCCTCCCCCGTTCCCCCCTCCCTCCCTCCCCCCTTCTCCCCCTGCCCTCTCTTCCCCCCCGCCCTCTCTTCCCCCCGCCCTCTCTTCCCCCCCCGCCCTCTCTTCCCCCCCGCCCTCTCTTCCCCCCCGCCCTCTCTTCCCCCCCACCCTCTCTTCCCCCCTGCCCTCTCTACCCCCCCCGCCCTCACTTCCCCCCCAGTCGCCCTCTCTCTCTCTCTCTCCCCCCCCGCAGTCGCTCTCTCTCTCTCTCTTCCAACAACAACATGCCCTCGAAACAGCCTCGGCACCGCCGGCACTTCAGCTAGTATCTATATATATAAATCGGTCAATCTGTCATTCTGTCTGTCATTCTGTCTGTCATTCTGTCATTCTGTCTGTCATCGCGTGTGCGTCTGGCGGGCTATGCGCTCGAAAGTTACAGGGTGTACCTACGCGCGCGTTACCTCCAAAGAAAGCTTACGCTTCCGAGACGGTTTTAAGCGTATTTACGTTTCGGCCGATTTAAAATCGCGCCAGCGCTATCCAAAAACCTTCAACATTTCGCTCATTAGCATCTCATTATCCACTCATTAGCGACAGAGTGACCTCGAGGTCGACCAATCGTACAGAAGCTTGCTGCCGCGTGCGGCCGGGCCCTCCTACGGTCGAGTGACGGGACGATTGACCAATCCTACGCTTTGGTGACCTGACGGTCGACCAATCGGTGCGTGTGTGGGCGGGCCTTATCGTTCTGAACTGAGGTGAGTCGCCGCCATCTTGCTTCCATTCTTTTTCCTGCTTTCTGCGTCTTTCTTTTCAAATATACATTTCCACCAAAATAAATTGAATTTATTAAATTGTTAAAAAAAATCACTCATTTGTAAACCTAACCTGAACATTCATTTTCCTACCTTTCCCCGTTTTTTCTTAGGCCTCAAAGCCTGCGCCTTTCTTGCCCAGCCAGGCCCGAGCTAGGTGATTGCGCTTCTGCTAAGCTCCTCACCCAACCCCCCCGCCATGTCACGTTACCAGGGCAACGGCGTCAGCCACGAGGGTCAGGGTGCGCGCGCAGCAGGAGCAGGTGAGACGCGGCGTCTCTGTTCCGCGCTCGGCGGGGGGGGCGTGGCTCGGCCGCCGGCCGTCTCTCAGAGCCGCAATCGGGCTCGGCCGGGGGGGGGGGTGGGGCTCGGCCACCGGCCGTCTCTCAGAGCCGCAATTGGGCTCGGCCGGGGGTGGGGGGCGGGGCTCGGCTGCCGGCCGTCTCTCAGAGCCGCAATCGGCTCGGCCGGGGGGGGGGGGCGGGGCTCGGAGAGCGGGGCTCTCGGCCGGGGGGGGCGGGGCTCGGCCGCCGGCCGTCTCTCAGAGCCGCAATGGGCTCGGCCGGGGGGGGGGCGGGGCTCGGCCGCTGGCCGTCTCTCAGAGCCGCAATCGGGCTCGGCCGGGGGGGGGCGGGGCTCGCCCCTTCCCCCCCTTCCGCCCCCCCTTCCCCCCGCCCCCCCGCCCCTTACCCCCCTTCCGCCCCCCCCTTCCCCCCCGCCCCCCCTTCCCCTTCCCGCCCCCCTTCCCCCCCGCCGCCCCCCCACTTCCCCCCCGCCCCCCTTCCCCCCTCCCCTTCCCCTTCCCGCCCCACCCCTTCCCCCCCTCCCTTCCCCCCGCCCCTTCCCCCCTCCATTCCCCCCTCCCTTCCCCCCGCCCTTCCACCCCTCCCTTTCCCCCTCCCTTCCCTTCCCCCCTCCCTTCCCCCCGCCCCTTCCCCACCCGCCCTCCCTTCCCCCGCTCTCTTCCCCCACCCGCTCTCTCTCTTCCCCCCAGTCGCTCTCTCTCTTCCCCAGTCGCTCTCTCTCTACCCCCCAGTCGCTCTCTCTCTTCCCCCCCAGTCACGCTCTCTCTCTCTCTTCTTCCCCCCCCCCAGTCGCTCTCTCTCTCTCTCTTCCAACAACAACATGCCCTCGAAAAAGCCTCGGCACCGCCGGGCACTCCAGCTAGTATAACTATAATACTGTATGTGAAATTGTATGTTAAAAGCCTAAAAGCCTGTGTAAAATGGCGAATGGCTGAGAAAAAAGCAGGATGGGAAATTATGCCAACCTGACTGAAACTCGCTCTGTTTTCAATTATTGAAGTAATGGAATGGAATGCTAAGTTTATGGGGACTATCAGGAACGTGGTATTCAGTAATGTGATAGAAAAGAGATAAGAGTTGGAGAAGTGAAAGAGATAAGAGAAGCACCCCTCAGTGATACTAGTTAAAATGGACAGATCGTTTAGACAACATCTTGGGAAATGGTTTTTTGGAAAGGAAACATCTAAAGATAAAGGGCCCTTTGATATGCACAAAGTGAGACCAAGTGGGATCAACAAGATAATAAAACATGTACCAGGTGTCAGATGGCTGGTTGCAGTTACGTAGGCAAAGGAAGGGACAGTGTATAAAGGTACGGATATTGAACACTGAAGGCAGCGCGAACCCAGACTCAGAGTTGAAGGAACTTCAGTCAAGAGAAAGCAGCAAGAGGATAAAGAGACCACGCCACTGTAATGTATATACCTTTAAGGGGGGAACTATGTTTTACAGCTCATGTATACTGCAGTACCGGCAGTGACCACACCTGTATATAGCACTGAGTAGTAATCTGTACCGATCAGTTGCACTGTGAGCCACGT